>NC_064634.1:328118341-328426460 GCF_023864275.1 Schistocerca cancellata
GCGGTGGAACGTCATCCTGTAGAGCCGCAGGAAGTTCTTGGGGGAGTACGATTGGTGGATCGGCGCCGTCCCATAACGGGTTCTGCTCCTCGACCTACCCTTCGTCCCATGCCATGGAGGCGAACACAGGTGTATCGTCCGTTTTGTCTTCAGATGGTCTAGTTTCAGCTGTGCTATGTACATTACATAGTTAGCCGTCATGGTGCTTTGGGTGAACCGGCGCAGGCATACCTGTGGTTTCGCCCCGCTCACACCGTTTCCTTCGGTAGTGACGGATTCGGAGGGCGTCGTTTACGTCCAAGGCGGCCTCGTCCTCGACCTGCAACGTCTTCTCTCGACGGGAAACGATGCGATGTGAGCCGTGGTAAAAATTGCTGTTTTGAAGAGCGCGCCGCAGTGTTTAGTGTGAAGCAGTCGCCCTCCGTTTCTGGCGGTGGCGCCGCTGTGGCAATGGCAGCTTTGGTGTCTCGCTCTGGTGGGAAAGGGGGAAGGTTGCCTGTTCACGTTCATTTAAGGGGCGCTATGAGCTCGCCAGTCGGTCAGTCTGGGTCAGTCTCTCGTCCCCAGCTTGCTAGTCTGTCTCTCGTCCGCATTTGTTAGGCAGTTAGTTTCTGTCTGTCGTTTGGATCAACCTTTAAAGCCAGCAAAATTAGAGTCTTCCCACTCCGCCAGTAAGAGAATTCAGCGAGTGGTCGCCCGGTCGGGGCTTAGTTCCAACATCTGAGTCTGCGCGTCTGCGCGTTAGGCCACCACTCTGCTCGAGTTTGCTCAGGCAATGGTCACTGGTGGTTGGATAGATCGGTTGGTCGGTCGTGCACTGAGGCACAAGATGACTTGTCCGTCTCGAGCGTCGGCGCATGTGAGGTCGCCATGTGAGTCCAGTGGGCCGCGGCGTATAGCGAGGGGTAGTGCCTTCGCGATCGACACGAGAGCAACAGGAGTCAACTCACGACATCAGTCTGGCCGGTGCGAGCTGCGACGCCGTGAGACGGGAGATCGGCGCGACTTCCTGTGTCCGTTGAAACGGCTGGCAGCGGACGGTTCGGGAGAGCGATTTGGGGGTGCTGCGCCAGGTCTTCTCGAGAAATCGCAGTTTATTAGAAGTTATGTGATTGGTGATATGTTGTTTGATTTACTCTTGTTAAATTCTACTTGTTTTCTTGGTGAGGTCACCAGCCGTTTTGCTTTGGGGTCATCCCACCATTCTTCTCCGTTTGCCCACCCGCGGGAAGATGCTTGTTTATAAATTGGGTGGTCCGTTTTTCCCTTGTGGAGTAGGGGCGGGTTAGAGGGACCTGCAGTTCGGGTTGTTCGGTAATCTCCCTATCAATCTACCGTACGTTAGTAGCTGCCTCTGTCATGTTTGTCGGATTTGGTGCGTTAACGAATTTATTGCTTGGAGTGTAACGGCCTAATACCTGTGTTATAACCAGGAATAACACAATAACCTCTTCAGTCTGGTTTATTAAATCAAAAATCACTTTTTTACAATTGTTAGCCAAGTGTCTACCCAGGCTCACACTCAGAAGTAATGCAGAATTAAAATTTGGTTATACCAATGTCCGAATGTGCATGGTGGGGTGCACGTTCCGTAATTATTCCCAAGTCCAGTGAAGTTCAGTCTCTCCAAGTGAAGTCGCAAGATTTTCAGCCAGGTAACCTCGAGTGGTGCGGCGAGTCATCCACAAGCAGCTGGAACACGGCGTACTGAACTTCCCGATGAGAACTGTCGTTTGCAATCGCAGTCGCAGTCGCACATGACTGAGGGCTGAACCCTCTGCTGGGGACGAAGTTCTAGCGCGTGCTGCGCTTCGCCTTCTTGCATGGTGTGGTGAGGATGAGTGATGACTTGGTAGTGGTGGCTGTTACTTTTACAGTTGTGCTGGTTTTTTTTTTTTTTTACGAAAGATAAAAGGATAGTGAGAGGGACAGTGAGAGAAAAGGAAAACGAACGGCCCAATTGACTGGCCGGGAATTACGATTAGTTACAGAAGAAAGGACAGAAGGAGGAACAGTGAGAGTGAGTGAAAGCGAACGGCCATTATCCTGGCCTCTTCTGCTTCGTAGCGGCGACGCGATGGTGGCGGCAGTCAGTCTTGAAATGGAGAAGTGGGGGGGGGGGGGGGGGGGAAGAGAAAGAAGTCAGAGGGTGACAGTGGAAGAAGGGGAAAAAGGAAGGGCCTATCATGATTAGGCCAACATTGGTGGTAGTGTGGGGGGAAGGGGAACATGTTTGGGGAGCGAAAGACATGGCATGTTGGGGGGAATAATCTATGGCGTGAGGGAGGTAGTCGGCATGAGATGAGGTGCCCGGTGCAGGCGAAGTCATGGGGGGCGAAATAAAAGGTCGGGCCATCGAGTGGTGGCTAGGCGGTGAACACGGGTGCCCAGGGAAAGGATTAAGGGATTAGGAGAGTGACGGGTTTTGTGGTAAAAGGAGTGGGCGGCGGAGAGGATGCGGGTACGAAGGAGCGGCACTTCAGCCAGGAGGTGGAGCTCGTGGGTGGGGAAGTCGAAGGGGAGGCGGAGGGCACGCCGGAGAGCCCGGTTCTGGACGGTTTGGAGTCGGCGGAGGTGGGTGGGGGCAGCATTGCCCCACACCACCACCGCGTATTCAAGGATGGGGCGAACAAGGGAGGTGTACAGTCTAACAGCAAGGTGCGTGGGGAGGGAAGAGGTTGGGTTGATGAGAGGGTAGAGCAGGCATAGCCGCCCCATTGCCTTACGACGCACCTCGTCGATGTGGGGGCGCCAGGTTAGGCGTTGGTCCAGGGTAACACCCAAGTACTTTGCAGTACGAGTCCAGGGGACTGGGGTACCAAGGACCGCCACCTGAGGGAGCCGAATGGGAATACGGCGTCGGCAGATGATAAGGGCTTGGGTTTTGGAGGGATTAAATGCCAAACGCCAGGTCCTAGCCCAGTCGGTTAGGGAATCTGTAGCCCCCTGGAGCCGCTGTTGAAGAACTGCCGCACTCCGAGAACGAGAGAAGAGTGCAGTGAACTGTCGTTTGCGGTGGCGGCCGGGTTTATATAAGGCTTGCTAGTTAATGGAGCCGTCGGCTAGGGTCGCTGTTTTCCAGGGAAAATCGATCGCAATGTTTCCTGGCGTAGCCAGCTGCTGTGTGCTGACAAACGCGCGCGCGCGAAGGCGACCAGCGATGGTAGCCGCGAGCCGCCCGGAGAAGTGCGGCCAGCGATGTATTTCTCGGCCACGTAAGGGAGCGTGCGTGTGAAAACGGCCAGCGATGGAAGCAGCGGGCCGCCCAGAGAAGTGCGGCCAGCGATGTATTTGGCGGCCGCGTACTGGAGCGCGTTGTTCGGTGTTTGTTAGAAGTGGTGTATACCACAACTTGAAATATTTTTTTGATCTTTGGAAACTTTGATGTTATTGCCTAAGATCTTGAGAGGCGGTATCTGTGTACTGTAGAGCATCTTAACTATTATTTGACCAACCTTGTAGAATTTTATATAAGATTGCATTTCTGGGGCTTTTATTTAAATGATCATTTTAGTATATAAAGTTGCCACACTATCACCGTAAGACTTTTCTTAGAAGTTAAAATCAAGTTGCACCTTCGGTGGCAAGGTTAATAATTTAATTGTCAGTGTTTTGTACCATTTCCATCCCTCCTACGGGGGTTGCATTGTTTGTGAGCTTGTGTAAATTGTTAAAACTCTTAGTTTAAAGTTATCTGGTATGTTGCAGATTTGCACCAGTGTAGTCTTTCAGAGGCTGTTGTGAGCGGTCGTAACTACTGCCGTGTCAAAAGGGAGCTGCAAGGTTCTCTGCCCGAAAGCTCATACAGTCAAAACATGTTTCTTCCTGCCTCTGAATAAACTGTAGCTTTGATATTTAGAGGGTGCTTTCTGATTATAATTTTAAATCTGTTTCTTAAAAAAAAATGATTTTAGGCACTATTAAAGTGAATAAAATTCCCATTTGTTAAAAGGAATTTGGTTATGATTTCATCAGTTACTCCCTGGCAACTACTTCCATGCTTATATAGTGTGATTAAATGTGCTAATGTTTTTGATGAATCGCTAGTAAATAAAATAAATTCTTAAGAATATTCTTTGAAAATAAATCGCGGTTCACGGTGTTTTCTTTTGTGACGTTTCGGAGAAAGTTGTTCCCTTACGCGATCCTCCGTGTGCAACGACGGAAGGGAGTCGAGTCTTCCTGGCAAGAAGGCCGTGGTAAGGACGATAATCGAGTCGATCTCGATCGTGTTGCCGAGGGTTGCGTCAGCGGCCGGCAGCGTCGGCACCGTCGGAGCGGGCTCGATGGCCGGCCGAGGTGGCGGACTGTCCTAGGCGCTCTCCATCGGAGTTTGGTCGTGCTCATTTGTGGTATCCTGACGGCGTTGCGACACGGTAGGTGATGCAAGAGCAGCGGCGTAGGTCACCGGTACCACCGTATGTTGCGACGTGGGTGGTACGTCGGCGGGTGAAGGTTGCATTATGGGCATTCGGATATAGCTGACCTTTTTGCCGATCCCGTAACAGGTCTTAGGCTGGTGGTCTGTGGGTAGAATGGGACGTGGGTACAGAGCTCAATGGTGACGGACGCTGTTTAGGACATGATATGTCCGCAACTGTGTCCACTTCTCCGCAATATGGATGTGGACTATGCTGTATGATCGGACTACTGCGACGACTTCATCCGCAGGAAGTTCGAGTGGCAGTTCGAAAATGCGAATCATGCGCATACCTTAGCCCACCGTGGTCGACGGTTATCGCCCCGGCATTGCCATCAGCATGACAGAAACGGAGCCCTCGTTTGGTCTCACGTAGTATACGTTCGCACGCCGCGTCGTTAACAATTTTAACATAGATCGTGCTGCTCACGATAGACAAATGTGTTCTGATAATATCGGTCGCCGGGATCTTCTCCTTGTCTCGCAGAAAACGCTCTACCTAGAGTGCTTTGGTTCGTGCATAATCGTTGCAGAAATTAAACCGGAGTGTAGTCTTACGGTAACGGTTCGCCATGTATCTCACACGCTAAGGTGACACGTAAGTTACGGGCGTCAGAATGTAAATAAGGCGAGCTCGCGCTCCGCGCACGGAAACACTGACGTGTCGGCTCTGCTGCCCCGCCAAGGGCAGACTTGCTCGGCAATGCGCGCGTGCTGTTTAAATGCATTCATGTGCTAATAATGCGACGTTTCAAGTCAGTGCTGTATACTGGTGCCAGCTTTCAAGGTTTCATTTTTTTTTACGGCTCTTCGCCCAACTAAAATAATCTACAAGGAAATACCAAGCGATTGTGTATTGTACATTTCTGGTCGTATATTTTTACATGTAGGGGTTTAGCTTGAGCAACAGTTTGCTGTCGTTTGACGCAGCAGACATGTCTGCATAGTATTTCAGCCGTGCCGGAAATGAAACTCTTGAATCCAATAGTGTTTTACTTAAATAATGTATTTTTTTCCACGAAAATGTTGAGCTTCTATCCCGCATACTAAATGAAGATGGCTTAAAACTAACGAGGGGATATGTTAGAGGCTGTACTTCCAGTAACGTTAAGAAACTCCAAGTTTTCTTGAGAAAAGTGAACTACTGGGACAAATTCATCAGTGAACTGACATTGTACTGTATGCCTGAAACATACTGCGTAAATAAGCAGCTTCCACCAGAGCGATTTGAGGAGGTAAGACAGTAAGGTAAAAGTTATGAAGAACTCTACTCTCATAGAACTAAGTGAACGATACGAAACATCTGCTATGCAAACCGATGTTAAGACGAGCTTAAGAGTTGAAATTCAGCAGGTCAGCAAGAAGAACGAAGTTGAACTTAATTCTCACTGTAACTGGGTATGTGTGGCGTTCACAGATGGATACAAATCAAGTGCTAGCACCGCTAACTGATGATAGCTGATAGGCCCCCAAATGCAACTGACAATGCTTATGAGCCTTACCAAAACGCTACTCGCATGACAGGTAAGCTGGTTGTCGAACTAGAAGCCTTGATATTTGCATAGATGACGACTGAAGAAACAGGTCATAGAATTTGATAACGTATGGACGTTAGATATTGTTAGAAACCATCGTAACACAGATCCAGTAACTGACATAATTATTCATGTGTTCTAGATGAAGAGAAAGCATCATAAGTATGAGTGGATAAACCGACACTGGGATCTCTGGAAACGGAAAAGCAGTCAGCTGGAAAAGCTATTTTTAAACATGATAAAATCCCTGTGAAGGTGTGATACTCCAAATAAGCAAGCACTTGACAACCAACTGGCATAAATATCTAATTTCCAAGGCAGTCACACACTAAGACATTCAACAATTACATCAGTACCGTTGTTCAATGTTGTTGTTGTGGTCTTCAGTCCTGAAACTGGTTTGATGCAGCTCTCCATGCTACTCTATCCTGTGCAAGCTTCTTCATCTCCCAGTATCTACTGCAACCTACATCCTTCTGAATCTGCTTAGTGTATTCATCTCTTGGTCTCCCTCTACGATTTTTACCCTCCACACTGCCCTCCAATGCTAAATTTGTGATCCCTTGATGCCTCAAAACATGTCCTACCAAACGATCCCTTCTTCTAGTCCAGTTGTGACACAAACTTCTCTTCTCCCCAATCCTATTCAATACCTCCTCATTAGTTACGTGATCTACCCACCTCATCTTCAGCATTCTTCTGTAGCACCACATTTCGAAAGCTTCTATTCTCTTCTTGTCCAAACTAGTTATCGTCCATGTTTCACTTCCATACATGGCTACACTCCATACAAATACTTTCAGAAACGACTTCCTGACACTTAAATCTATACTCGATGTTAACAAATTCCTCTTCTTGAGAAACGCTTTCCTTGCCATTGCCAGTCTACATTTTATATCCTCTCTACTTCGACCATCATCGGTTATTTTACTCCCTAAATAGCAAAACTCCTTTACTACTTTAAGTGCCTCATTTCCTAATCTAATTCCCTCAGCATCACCCGACTTAATTTGACTACATTCCATTATCCTCGTTTTGCTTTTGTTGATGTTCATCTTATATCCTCCTTTCAAGACACTGTCCATTCCGTTCAACTGCTCTTCCAAGTTCTTTGCTGTCTCTGAGAGAATTACAATGTCATCGGCGAACCTCAAAGTTTTTACTTCTTCTCCATGAATTTTAATACCTACTCCGAATTTTTCTTTTGTTTCCTTTACTGCTTGCTCAATATACAGATTGAATAACATCGGGGAGAGGCTACAACCCTGTCTTACTCCTTTCCCAACCACTGCTTCCCTTTCATGCCCCTCGACTCTTATAACTGCCATCTGGTTTCTGTACAAACTGTAAATAGCCTTTCGCTCCCTGTATTTTACCCCTGCCACCTTCAGAATTTGAAAGAGAGTATTCCAGTTAACATTGTCAAAAGCTTTCTCTAAGTCTACAAATGCTAGAAACGTAGGTTTGCCTTTTCTTAATCTTTCTTCTAAGATAAGTCGTAACGTCAGTATTGCCTCACGTGTTCCAACATTTCTACGGAATCCAAACTGATCTTCCCCGAGGTCGGCTTCTACCAGTTTTTCCATTCGTCTGTAAAGAACTCGCGTTAGTATTTTGCAGCTGTGACTTATTAAACTGATAGTTCGGTAATTTTCACATCTGTCAACACCTGCTTTCTTTGGGATTGGAATTATTATATTCTTCTTGAAGTCTGAGGGTATTTCGCCTGTCTCATACATCGTGCTCACCAGATGGTAGAGTTTTTTCATGACTGGCTCTCCCGAGGCCATCAGTAGTTCAAATGGAATGTTGTCTACTCCCGGGGCCTTGTTTCGACTCAGGTCTTTCAGTGCTCTGTCAAACTCTTCACGCAGTATCTTAGCTCCCATTTTGTCTTCATCTACATCCTCTTCCATTTCCATAATATTGTCCACAAGTACATCGCCCTTGTATAAACCCTCTATATACTCCTTCCACCTTTCTGCCTTCCTTTCTTTGCTTAGAACTGGGTTGCCATCTGAGCTCTTGATATTCATACAAGTGGTTCTCTTCTCTCCAAAGGTCTCTTTAATTTTCCTGTAGGCAGTATCTATCTTACCCCTAGTGAGACAAGCCTCTACATCTTTACATTTGTCCTCTAGCCATCCCTGCTTAGCCATTTTGCACTTCCTATCGATATCATTTTTGAGACGTTTGTATTCCTTTTTGCCTGCTTCATTTACTGCATTTTTATATTTTCTCCTTTCATCAATTAAATTCAATATTTCTTCTGTTACCCAAGGATTTCTATTAGCCCTCGTCTTTTTACCTACTTGATCCTCTGCTGCCTTCACTACTTCATCCCTCAAAGCTACCCATTCTTCTTCTACTGTGTTTCTTTCCCCCATTCCTGTCAATTATTCCCTTATGCTCTCCCTGAAACTCTGTACAACCTCTGGTTCTTTCAGTTTATCCAGGTCCCATCTCCTTAAATTCCCACCTTTTTGCAGTTTCTTCAGTTTCTATCTGAAGTTCATAACCAATAGATTGTGGTCAGAATCCATATCTGCCCCAGGAAATGTCTTACAATTTAAAACCTGGTTCCTAAATCTCTGTCTTACCATTATATAATCTATCTGATACCTTTTAGTATTTCCAGGATTCTTCCAGGTATACAACCTTCTTTTATGGTTCTTGAACCAAGTGTTGGCTATGATTAAGTTATGCTCTGTGCAAAATTCTACAAGGCGGCTTCCTTTTTGATTCCTTCCCCCCAATCCATATTCACCTACTATGTTTCCTTCTCTCCCTTTTCCTACTGACGAATTCCAGTCACCCATGACTATTAAATTTTCGTCTCCCTTCACTACCTGAATAATTTCTTTTATCTCGTCATACATTTCATCTATTTCTTCATCATCTGCAGAGGTAGTTGGCATATAAACTTGTACTACTGTAGTAGGCATGGGCTTTGTGTCTACCTTGGCCACAATAATGCGTTCACTATGCTGTTTGTAGTAGCTACCCCGCACTCCTATTTTTTATTCATTATTAAACCTACTCCTGCATTACCCCTACTTGATTTTGTATTTATAACCCTGTAATTACCTGACCAAAAGTCTTGTTCCTCCTGCCACCGAACTTCACTCATTCCCACTATATCTAACTTTAACCTATCCATTTCCATTTTTAAATTTTCTAACCTACCTGCCCGATTAAGGGATCTCACATTCCACGCTCCGATCCGTAGAACGCCAGTTTTCTTTCTCCTGATAACGACGTCCTCCTGAGTAGTCCCCGCCCGGAGATCCGAATGGGGGACTATTTTACCTCCGGAATATTTTACCCAAGAGGACGCCATCATCATTTAATCATACAGTAGAGCTGCATGTCCTCGGGAAAAATTACGGCCGTAGTTTCCCCTTGCTTTCAGCCGTTCGCAGTACCAGCACAGCAAGGCCGTTTTGGTTAATGTTACAAGGCCAGATCAGTCAATCATCCAGACTGTTGCCCCTGCAACTACTGAAAAGGCTGCTGCCCCTCTTCAGGAACCACATGTTTGTCTGGCCTCTCAACAGATACCCCTCCGTTGTGGTTGCACCTACGGTACGGCCATCTGTATCGCTGAGGCACGCAAGCCTCCCCACCAACGGCAAGGTCCATGGTTCATGGGGGGGGGGGGGGGGGGGGCGTTGTTTAATAAGCAAGGAAAAAAAAAAAACAGCAGTTGTAAGATTGAATTTCGAAGTTCAAGGAAGACGTCCGTAGGATTGGCTCTACAAGTAAAATAAGATCCAAACTACATCTTTCTACGACGTGTTAGGAGCACGAATAATATAAAAAGACTTGCAAGTAAACTTACGTTGTTTGACTATCAGTCTCTTCAAACCCAGTTAACATCTAACAGTGTAGAAGCGCCAGACTACCAGACGATTTTCTAATGAGCCCAAACATAGGAAACTATCTTCTCTAACTAATAAAATTACGTAAAGATTTAATCAAGATCAAATTAGAGAAAACTTTTACTGTGTTTTTTATCACATTTTACACAGTACTATAAGCAATGCTTTTTGCCCCAAAATGTTTGCAAACACGTGTTCCACCCATGTACAGACCTAAAGATATATAGATTTGTCATAAGGTTTGAAACAGTTTAGTACCACATTCGTATATCCACGTCATATTTTGAAAATATTGATCTCTAAGTGCTGACAAACAAATTTATTTGTCGTCCTCAGCTATTTTGTGCCACCTGATGAAGGATATGTACGTTTACTATCCATGTAGATGTAGATGTCCTTCCTCTACATGACTGATCTGGAAAGCAGACTTAAGTGCCTGGCTGAGGGTTCATCGAACCATACTTTCACACTCTCTACCGTTCCACTCTCGAACAGCGCGAGGGAAAAGCGAATAGTTAAACCTTTCCGTGCGATCTTTGATTTGTCTATTTTATTTTCATGATAGTTTCTCCCAATGTAGGTGGTCGTCAATAGATCATTTCCACATTCGGAGGAGAAAGTTGATAATTCAAATTCCGCGAAAACTTATCATCGCCACGAAAACTCCTCTGTTTTAATGACACTCCTTCCCTTGTTTCGTGATGGCTCTTCTTTGAACTTCTTCGATGTCCTCCGTCAGTTTTATCTAGTAAGAATCCCATACCGCACAGCAGTACTACAGCCGAGGACGGACAAGCGTAGTGTAGACAGTCTCTTCAGTAAACCTAATTCGTGTTCTCAGTGTTCTGCCAATAAGTAGCTGTCTTTGGCTCGCTTTCCCCACAACATTATCTATACGATCGTTCCAGTTAAAGATATTTGTAATTGTAATCCTTAAGTGTTTAGTTGGTTTCACGGTCTCCACATCTGTGCGATTTATCATGTTACCAAATATAGCGTTTGTATATGACTGTTATGTATGGACTATTATATCACCGTACTCCGACTGGAACCTAATTGGTATAAAATCAGGACCAGAAAACTTGCGTTTATTAAACGATTTGAGTTGCTTTGCTAAGAGGATATATACTTCTAAATCTCTTATGTTGGCAGATGTTCTCGATTCGAATTCTAGAATATTTACTTCCTCTTCTTTGACGAAATTGAAAATTTGTTGTAAGGTGTTATGTGACCAAACTGTTGAGGTCATCGGTCCCTAAGCTTACACTGTACATGATCTAACTTAAACTAACTTACGCTATGGACAACACAGACACTCATTCCCGAGGAAAGAGTCGAACTTCCTACGGGGGGGGAGCCGCGTTGACCGTGACAAGGCGCCTCAGGCCGCGCGACCACCCCGCGCGGCTTTCTCTGACGAAAGAATTTCGGAAAACCGTGTTTAGTAACTCCGCTTTTGTTGCACTATCACCAATAACTATACCACTGGTATCACACAGCGAAGATACTGATTGTGTCTCTCCGCTGGTGTACTTTACATACGACCAAAATCTTTTTGGATTTTCTGCCAGATTTTGAGACAAGGTTTTGCTGCGGAATCATTAAAAGCATTTCTCATTGAAGTGCGCACTAAATTTCGAGCTTCTGGAAAACTTCACCAATCTTGGAAATTTTGCGTTCTTTTATATATGGCATGCTGTTTTCGTTGCTTCTGCAACAGCACTCTGACCTGTATTTTGTACCATGGGGATCAATTTCGACTGTTATTAATTTATTTGGTATGAATCTCTGAGTTGTCGTCTATAGCATTTCCTGGAATGAAAACCACATCTGCTCTACGGTTACATGGTTAGTTCGGAAGGAATGGAGACTGTCTCCTAGGAAGGCATCAAGCGAATTTCTATCTACTTTTTTTTTAAATAGATACGGTATGCGCTATGTTCATTTTTGGTGGGTTTAGATGTTATGGTATTCAGTCTCGCTACAACGACCTTGTGGTCACTAATCCCCGTATCCGTCATGATGCTCCCTAATTGCTCAGAATATTTGTTTTTAAGGGCTAAGGAGGTACGAAATATTCTTTACTGTAATTTTAAGTAGGTTTATAATTTACGTTTATTCCAGATTAAGTTAGAAACATTCCACATGTATAGGATTTTATCGATATATGCTGCGCTGCTATTAAAGCTAGCTTATTGTGTTGCCGTTAGTCATTAACTGTTTTATGAAAATTTGTATGATAGAATTTCTTCTTTGGTAAGCTTTTGTAACTTCACGCTATAGGATCTACAATAATAGTGTATAATTTGTTAAACAAACAAAACAATACAAAATCTAATGCTCAGATTTTTGTATAAAGAAATATCGAAAGTCAATAAAGAAACTCCATATTTTTCTTTCAGCTAAAAGCATGGACAATAGAAAGAGAATAATGTTATCCTCGCGGACTCCTTCGTTGATGTTGCCCTCCAATCCTGGAATGAGTATTCCTGCACTCCGTAACCAACTAAATGCCCCGTTGATTTTAAGATTGCAAGCTGAAACACTTCCAACAGCGTCATAAAAGTTCCGCAAAAATTAACGTATATGGTCAGTTATCTCTGTGTCAAAAAGTCAAGCATATGCTCACTTCTTCTCCCATTTACACGTTTTGATCTTTTCACTTCTCATTCAGTCGCGCTAGTTTCATCCCCCATATCTTCATTAATGGTGTTTTATCTCGTTTCTCTTTCTCTCTCTAGGTTAGTGACCTAGATCTTTTTAAGGAACTGTATCCATTTTTGTCAGAAATGAACTAGGGAATCATACACAGGATTAGATGATCACAGAAATGAAATTGTTTCTTCCCATGTATTGATCAATGATTTGGGTGCAGAGACATAAAAACTGGCGCGATAGATCTACCCTGTAAAAGAAGCAGTTTGTAACAGTCTTCTCAACAAAAACAAATGTTCGGCGATCTCATTAAACAAATACGTGCACGCTAGCAACAATAATTTTAAGTATACTCACCAGAGTTCCTCCAACACCCATGAACGCGCGTAGTTTCGCCATAATCTAACAGCATATGGATTTTCAAAGCATTTTTTTCAGACTGAAGGAATGTGCAGTGCTCTATTGATGACCGAGATCTTCAATGCAGCTGAGAAACTATGTCGGAAGCTGTGTACCGGCCCATAGCTGCAGACCACTGAACTACTGAAGGAAACATGCCCCGGTTCCTTTCCGCATAACATGAATTGTAGATCATTCGGAGCGATACTGAACGGTCACTGTGTCGTAATCCGTAACCCAGTTCTGCGACGAACACACACAGCTACAGCCCAGACAGGTACCTCGCTGTCGCTGTAGGTCGGCACTAAGTGAGTACATTGCCGGTGTTGTCATTTGGGCAAACAGAAATCTGAAACTCGCCGCGCACGAGATGAAAACAATTTAAGTCCAGTACTGCTCCTGTGCCCGTGTGACCATAATTTGGAAGAGCTTTTTTTTTTATTTACGAAGCGACACATTTAAATTTTCATTCCAGAAGATTTCATGGACTCAAAACCTAAAAATAAAACAATCCTATAACAAATGAAACCAAAAATATCTTTGGAAGCTAAAATACTGCAGATGACAATTAAGTACTTTGAGTTATCATGAGAGAAGAAAGTCGCTAGGGAGAGCTGTAATGCTCGGAAGAACAAAGGCGTAAAGGAGAACTAAGAAGAGAATAGATAATGATCACCAAAGAATGCACCGGAATGACCCAGTGAATTATGTTGCCTGTTATTACGAATACTAGATTTAGCTTCCAGTTCAGTCGATAATGCTGCACAGAATTTCCAGGTGCTTCAGCAGAACCTGTAAACAGAGACTAATTTATTATCAGAGGGACTCTGCGATGCGCTATTCAGACGCAGATAGTGAAGCTAGACGGCTTTCGTAGCGTAGGTGTGAAATAGCGTCGACCGTACTGCAGGCTCGTCCGCAACATCTAACTCCCTAAATAGAATCCGTACCACCTCAAAATTCACTTCCTGATTAATAAAATAAGTAGATGATGTATTTGAACTGGAGTCGCAACAGCGCTCTCGTGATGACAACATCGAATTTTGTTGCTCTTTCTCTTCCCAATTCAGTATCGGCCACTTTCCATACATGTCCACAATGCGATTCAACATTTGTGAAGTAACCAACGTACACAGAGAGTCTTCTGTAATTAGAATAGGTATACAATCGTTGCTCGACTACTGCTGCCCAATACACATTATCCCCACAATTAACAAATTCTCACACATACATGCTGAATGGTCATACTATACCTTGGAGAAGTGGCCGTTCGGTTCTAGGCGCTACAGTCTGGAACCGAGCGACCGCCACGGTCGCAGGTTCGAATCCTGCCTCGGGCATGGATGTGTGTGATGTCCTTAGGTTAGTTAGGTTTAAGTTCAAAATGGTTCAAATGGCTCTGAGCACGATGGGACTCAACTTCTGAGGTCATTAGTCCGCTAGAACTTAGAACTAGTTAAACCTAACTAACCTAAGGACATCACACACATCCATGCCCGAGGCAGGATTCGAACCTGCGACCGTAGCGGTCTCGCGGTTCCAGACTGCAGCGCCTATAACCGCACGGCCACTTCGGCCGGCTTAGGTTTAAGTAGTTCTAAGTTCTAGGCGACTGATGACCTCAGAAGTCGCATAGTGCTCAGAGCCATAGCCATACCTTGGAGAACTGAAGACCAAAACAACGACCAGGTGTGTATGGAGGGACATTTTCATCATATTACCAGAAACTGGAGACGACTTGGTGGTCCATAACAAAAACAACATTTAAATTCAGACCTCAAAATGGCTTTATGCATCCGGCGAGAAAACGGTAGAGACTAAATTCGTGCGAACAAAGGGGAACGTAATAGGTGAGACCTCCCACTGTCTACTCTGTGGCGCTTTTGTCAAACCTAGTTGACACTGTAGAGAAGGGGGCAAACACAAGTGAACGTACATTGGCAGACAATTCGCTAGTGTTCAGTGACATTCGCTTGTCTCTGCGAACACGCGTTTACATTAGAGCAGGGGCGGGCAGGAATCCTGCACGTGTGCGGTGCATTTGCACGCGTGCAGTTAACAGGTGTTCTGCGTGCACACAGGGGCAAGCGTTTCTCCCCTTCTGTCCTCTCCTTCCCCTGTAATGCGTTTTGTTTCCTAGCTTGCTTTATCGAATGAAGGAACAAGCTTAGTAGGAGTGCTTGAAAGAAATAATGGTTTGAAAGAGTACCTGTTACCTACGATACGTTTTATTTAATTAACACAGGTGGAGTTTACAATACGTTTAATATCTGGAACAAAATTTCTACATACAGATAAACGCCAACAGTTACGTAAATTTTCATCACTGACGTTTGCTCTTAATCGAGACTTATTAATTCAGCAAATGATTTTCCAGCTCACGCTATATCAAGCGCAATCTTATAACTTGCACGTACCGCTGGGCTATTATTGTTGTCGTCCTGAAAAACTGAAAACATTGCTCCTTAAAATGTTAAATCAGTTAGATGAGAAACATGACGAAAGAAAGTCGCAGATCTCTCGTGACAACAGCAACTACGACAGATTCATCTAGTATCGTCAGATCGCTATTCTTAAGATCAGTCAATTTCCCCATCCGCTCAGAATCCGGCAATAAATTGTACTCGTGAAATTTATTATAATGGCTTTCAATACTAAACCTCTGCTGGCCAACGAGAGTAGTGCCACGTATTAAACAGTTCGAATTTTCACGCTTTTGCACAAAGAAAAAATGATTCTCCCATTGCTTTTTAAAAGACAGCAAATCTCACGCTTTTGCACAAAGAAGAAATGATTCTCCCATTACTTTTTAAAAGACAGCAAATCTCCTCTTCTCCGTTTCCTTGATTCACTCTGTATTTTCCGGTTCTTGAAATACAACGTTCACTACGTAGTGGTCGCTTCGTATCAACGTCCGCAACTTGGCCTGGCACTACACTGCCGCAACCTGCCCGCTGTCGCCATTGCCCCGGTTGACGGTTGCACGCGAGCAGCACACGTGCAGCGCTGTGCGCTCATGAGCCGCGTGCAACGTTTGCCCGCCCCTGCATTAGAGGGAGCGGAGGGCAATACGAGATAAGGAGTGTAGCTTGTTAAAACTGCGTCATTGCTCTTTAGAGGATAGACAGCGTGATCCTGGGTACACCATTTTCATCATCAAAAATATTCAACACAACGCTGATACATCCGTGATGTAATTACGTTTATCATGAACGTAAGCAAGTGATTAGCTTTTTCGTATATTTTAATTTTAATGAATATAACAGATACTTATTCATACTTTTTACTTTCAAGGAATTTGTTTGCGCTTTTTCTTTTTAATAAAAAGAAATTCAAATCTTGTGCTTATTCACACAGTTCTCGCGTGATGGATGCATCTAATTATTTTATTCTTCGTACATCCATTTCCTGGCTGAAAGTGAAGAAGATTTTGTAGTCCTACTGAATAGAATGGATTAAGTTATGGGTGAAGAATATAATATGAGAATTAATAAAGCAAAAACAAAAGTAATGGCATGCGACGATGGCATGCGACAAAAAAGATCAAGTGAAAGTCCAAGTTCATGTAGGCAATGAACTGCTTGAACAAGTTGATAAATTTACTTATCTGGGCAGTAATATTACCAGGGATGGAAGGAGCACAGCAGAAGTGAAAAGTAGAATAGCTCAAGCAAAGGCTGCTTTTAACAAGAAGAAAAACATATCAACATCTAAGAGCATCAGCCTTGAAATCAGGAAGAGATTTTTGAAATCATATGTGTGTAGAGTGTGGCATGCTGTGGGTGTGAAACATGGACTCTCGGGACAGAGGAAGACCAGAAGCTAAATTCTTTTGAAATGTGGTGCTATAGACGCATGCTCAAAAAAAAATGTATCGACAAGGTTACAAACGAAGTGGTTCTGGACAGAGCAGGTGAGAAGAGAAGCTTCTGGAGTTTCATTGTTAAAAGAAGAGTGCAATGTACAGGCCATCTATTAAGACATAAAGGACTCCTGAACACAATCATAGAGGGATATGTCGAGGGAAAAAGACCAAGAGGAAGACCACGACTGAGGTACATGGATCAAATCGTGAAAGATATGGGATGTAACACCTATAAAGAAATGAAGAGAAAAGCTGAAAGACGCACAGAATGGAGACAAGCTGCCACTGTAGCTGTTGCAAACCAATCCTTGGATTGACCACTACAGAAGAAGAAGACATCCATAGTTGAAATGGAGGCCAGTGGGACGTCAGCTAGTATAAATTTATATTAAAAAATGCAGAAATTCCTCCAGCTGTATTTAAAGAGTCGATTTTATTTTGTAACTAGTTTCAACGTTGCGACAACGTCATCTTCAGGCCCATACACTTGTTGACGTCAATTGCGTGCGGCTGATAATAAAGTCAGTGGTGAGATACGGACGTCCTCCGTGTGGAAGGAGGGGTAGTAACTTCCACACGGAGCACGTCCGTATCTCACCACTGGCTTCTAGTATCAGCCGCACGCTGTTGACGTCAACAAGCGTATGGGCCTGTAGATGACGTTGTTACAACGTTGAAACTAGTTACAAAATAAAATCGACACCTTAAATACAGCCGGAGGAATTTCTTCATTTTCAATATAAAATTATTTTATTGTCGTTCTTCTGTCCCCAAGTGGATCTTTGAGTGTTTCGGCAATTTTCTGCCCCTCATATTTCCTTTTGGGACTTAACATCTGAGATCATCAGTCCCCTAGAACTTAGAACTACTTAAACCTAACTAACCTGAGGACATCACACACATCCATGCCCGAGGCGGGATTCGAAACTGCGACCGTAGCGGTCACGCGGTTCCAGACTGAAGTGCCTAGAACCGCATGGACACACTGGCCGGCAGATGAGAAGCTTTCTGCACTGCTAGCGCCGAGACGGAGAGGACGTGAACTTCCTTTGATGTTTCGCTAAAAGGCGGACAACCAACGGTCGACGAGCGAAGACCAGCGATTGCGAACGGAAAACGGCTGAATGCAGTTTGTTCGAGCTCGCCTACCGCTTACGCCAGACAGAATTCTCGTTCGCTGATGCATGCCAGCTTGTGTTCGCTACGGTATAAATCAGGACTCCGTGAATCACAAAGCAACTTGATTCTTTAAAAATGGGAACCACGATTTGTAACTGCGTATTAGTATTGCACCAAAAAGTACTTTGTACTAAAATACTTTTTCCAAATGAGTCACGAAACCGAATCGATAATGATGAAAGATCAATTAAAGTACAACGTGGATAATGTCATCTTTCAGGTTACCGTCATTCGTGCAAATCTGGTCCTCACCGCCACTGCCCAGGGCGTTATTGAGCGACTGTCCCTCTGAATTTGTTTTCATTCAATCTGGTGGATTACTGACGTGTTGTAATTGGCCTTTTACTATAGATCATTCTGTATGTAAACGGAGTTGTTGTGTCTTTATCGTTAGCCTGTCTTGTGGAACACTATCATAAGCCAGACTTTGATTGGTCCTTTCACTTGTGTGCGAGTTGTTGTTGGCAGGTGCCGAAAGTTTAAGTACTGAGTGAGATGGAGGATTCTGATCAAGAACAAACAGATATCTTAACTGATGGAGAAACCGAAACAAACATTAAAAAGGCTGTGGCCTTTATGCTCTAAGTGTCGTACACAGTTTCATTGCATTGTGAAAGAATTTAAAGTAGCGGAAGTAACCGGGGTGAAGGGCTCGTGAAGGAATTACAACCGGAGGAGTGTTAGCTGATGCTGCTGTAAGCCTTCATGTAAGTTCTCGACCTTGCTTCATCACACTCGACTGAAGGACAAATGAGACGACTGGATGTCTTGATTATTGTATTCTGCCGCACAGTTCTATACAACAAACTCCGTAGCTTTCTGACACATGACTGGTGAAATAGTAACTGACAAGAAAGAGCTCGAAATATAGGTGACTGATGAATGTCAACGAATCTGGGTCGCTACCAATTTAGGAAAAATATATAGCATTAAAAACTGAAATATAGACCCGCCTAGACAGCCGTGGGTGTTATACGCCCTTTCGGGTCGTGGAGATACGCCGACCTCGCGCAGAATCCGCCCGCAACATTAATGAGGAGGGTCATTGTGCCAGTCAGCCTGGACATGCTTTTTAGGTGGTTTCCCACATGCCTCTAGGTGAATACCGGGCTGGTACCAAAGTCCCACCTCAGTTACACGATTAGCAAACTTTTATAAAACTTTCGTTCACTTTCACATGGATAACACTGTACGCAGACAGTTAAGGAACACACACTCCGCACCGGGGTGGTAACGGGGTGGTTACAGGAAGGACATGCAGGCACCCCTTAAATTAACCATGACACATCGGTTAATTAACATGCCGACCCTGCTCCGATGCGGGGCATGGCACAAGAAAATGAAGAACTGAAATACGAGTACGCAGTACTGATGTTCCATGATATTTATTTTATATTTCGTTGCGACCCGCGTTTCGGATTTCTAGGCCATCCTCAGAAAACTTAAGACTAAACACATAGTCCATACAACATCAGCGAGAGTTTATAGCTGCACAAAGATTTTTTTAAAGATATATGACATCCTACGAGTATTTATGTATATCAAAAACACGAGCCTACAGAAACAACCAAAGAAGCTATGAACAAGTAAGCCTTATGTTACATTATACCCAAAGGTTAAAAAGTATAAAAATGCAGACGCCAAAACAGTACACAAGTGAATGTGATGAGCGGGCGCTGAACGGAGGGGGAGACGCGGGCAGCAACCAATAGAATGTAGGTGGGGAGCACTTATACTATTTACAACCAGCATATACCAGAACGAAATTTTCTCTCTCAAGTTGAGTGTGTGCTGATATGAAACTCCGGCAGATTACAACTGTGTGGTGGACCGAGACTTGGTTGTGAGGAGGCTGTGAGGAGGGATCCTGAATCATGTTTGGGTAGCTCAATCAGGAGAGTTCTTTCCCGCGAAAGACGAAGTTCCTAGGTTCGAGTTTCAGTCCGGTATACAGTTTTCATGTGGAAAGAAGCTTCAACAAGCATATTATCTTAGGGTGAAGGAAAGTTAACTGGCTGCTGCTTCTATAGCAAGGGTAATGAAACTATATTTGAGTATTAAGGAATGTCAGGATTCTGTGAGTGGTGTTTATTGACAGCCAGAATTTCCAGTAATGTTAGTTTTCTGCCTATATTTGCTCTATGGAGAACCTCACCTTGTAATATGAAAAGTATGACATTCATTCAGAACACGTCCATCAAAGGTGAACTCTTTCTTTTTCAGTCTCCAACTCCCTTAATGTTCAGTCTGTCTAATACTTATGATTCTACTTGATTGACCTACATATGATATGCCACAAAAATTTCAGGAAATACTACAAATGCCACTTTGTTCTAAAGGTGAAAATCTTGTCATTCCTGTTGAACAGAATGTATTCCACCAGACGTTACGGAAGTGCGAAATTCCTTCGAAGGAGCTGATCATTTTGCTTATATATAAAACATGACACCCAGATTATCTCCATTGACAAAATAAGAAGCAGCGACAGGTGCGATTGTGGATAAACGGGAACATCAGAAAAGAGCCTCGATTAAAGGCCGTCAGTTGATGTAGAGACATAAAATTTAAGAAGACGTAGTTTATGCGATACTGTACATCATCGGACACATACCCAAGGAGATAACTAAAAACGTATGTTTATATTGAGGCAGGAGGAGAACATGACAGACGGCAATGTATTCCTTCCAGACTGACGTTTGTATAGTTGTACCAGGCTTGGGGTTCTGCAGTTAATATTAACATTTATTTAAAGACTGTTAGGAAGTTAATATCACGAGGCGAAGCCTGAATAATTTATTAGGATAATATAGAAATGTTTTTAGTCCAGCGATTAATGATTTATTTTAATGAGCCAAAGTACATCGTAATGCGGTTGCTTATTTTCACTAGTTTCGCGTAGTGTGAAGCTTATAAATCACTTCATGGAGGTGAGTCAAACATTTGCCCTTTGTCATCATTTTGTGGTCTTTGGTTTCATTAGCTGTGCCCTTGGCAGCGGAACATTATTGATGGCAGTCTGACGCGAATCCTAGCTCCATAGTTACAATTCTTATGCCGGTAAGCATTTTTATTTTAGGCGTTTTGTAGCGGTGGTTCATCCGAGACAAACTGTAATAACAAGACCTTTAACTGAACTTTAGCACTTGATATCTGAGGACATTGATTAATTTTTAAATAAATTCAAGTCTCATTTTTAGGAAAGAGATCTGCCAGAGCCTACTTTTCTCGGTCTTCTTATCTCCTTTCCCTCTACCTTTCCTCATTCTCTGAATCACTGTCTTTCCATTTGTTATTTCCTTTTTTATGTACTGTAATGTGGTATTTTGGTGATGACCACATAACTACTTGTAAAAAGACGAAACAATTTTATAAATGCGCCTTAGATTGCAACAACAACAACAATAATAATAATAACAATAACATTAGTAATAATAATAACTTTAATACACGGTCTGCAGTTGCTTCTGGGATGAAGATTGTACGTAAAAGCATCACCTAAAAATCAAATAAAAATTTCTGACGGGGAACAGAGAAAAGAGCAAAACGCAATACAACGTAACATCATGCAAACAAGAGTCTTAGCTCAATCCAAACGAGATAGAATATACGTAGAGGTGCTGTAGAGATGCTGTGGCACGTTATTTAGCACAACCTAGCGATGCCACGCCCAGCTACTATGCGCCATCATTTCGGAAGTAATTGTGTGGTTGTTTTAAAAACAAATTAGTACTTATAGGAACTTGTAAGGTAATCTATTGTTGAATTTCTTTACAAAATCATGTTTAACGTTTGTGCAGCCTATAATTGCACCAACAAAAGCAATAAAACTACGGTACACCTTATTTCATGTGTGTACTGTTTAAAAATATTATCTCTTAGTCTTTTTTTTTTTTTACTTTTGTTCTATATACCAGCACACATAGAAGATTCAGGTGTTTGACTTTACGTGAGTATGTGGATTTATTATTTTGCCCAAGACTTCGTAATTTCCTTACGGACGGTCGTGCACCACCCCCATTTGTTTTGACATCCGAAAACGTGGCGAGCGGTTGCTCAATTTGCTTCACTCTGGCTGCAGTGTTGCTTCTCTATCATATTCCTTCTCTTTGATTTTATTCGCGCTGCCGAAGAGACAGACAATGATGAATGTGAAGATGAAATGTTGGCGTATGGAGGAAAGCGTTCTACTGACCATGTTTTGCAACTTTTTTCACAATGTCTAAACCACTACTGCAGAAGGAATAACTTCTTACGGGTAGCAAGCTGTCGCAAAGGAAACTCCGAGCCATTGCTATCATGGTGCATACATTGTCAAGAGTTCTTGTCAGTTAGTTGTAGCATAGTGTCAAACGCCGGCCAGAGTGGCCGTGCGGTTCTGGGCGCTGCAGTCTGGAGCCGAGCGACCGCTACGGTCGCAAGTTCGAATCCTGCCTCGGGCATGGATGTGTGTGATGTTCTTAGGTTAGTTAGGTTTAAGTAGTTCTAAGTTCTAGGCGACTGATGACCTCAGAAGTTAAGTCGCATAGTGCTCAGAGCCATTTGAACCATAGTGTCAAACGCTAAGCTTGAGGTTATTCCCGTGTGTCCTCCACCACGTCTGCTTTCTTATCTCACGTGTTTTCCACTGAAATACGGAACGAGGTGCTGCAGAATTACGACGCTCGACTTTCATTTGGATTGTTCGCTGTTAAAATCCTCATCTGCCCATCCTCATATAGGTTTTCCGCGAGTTCCACGAGTAACTTAAGGCGAACACTGGGACTTGAAATCCATGTTAAGAAGACGTTTTATTACACTGGCCGACAAAAACCGTGAAACACCTAGAGGACAGGGCCGCATTTCAGTGTACCTTCCTACACATAAACACCGTTGGCACGAATGTAAATGATTACAGTTCTCTGTGACAGGTGGAACAGCCGTCAGAATACATTAATGTCGTTCGTGTTTAGTGTTGTTACCAGGGCTGGTAGGGTATATAAGGGGCGTGAAAGTTGAGAATCACTGGGAAGGAGACGGAGCTGCTTCGTACTCACGTAGATTGCGTTATCGGCACCTGACGGTGTTTGAAAGGGACCTCATTATGGGTCTCCTTTTGGCCGGCCTTTCGGATCGTCCGCTATCCAGATTTGCGGAACATCAGATGTCACAGTGGCCCGTTGTTGGAATGCATGAGAACGTGGGGGTAGGCATACTTGTCGTCTAACCACCCCAATGGAGGATCGCTGCATTGCGCATCAATCGCATCGTAACCCATTCATTTCTTCGCCTGCCATATGGGAACAGGTCGTGGACTCTCTGCAACATTCTGTCTCATCTCGCACGATTGATAGGAGACCAGCTGCAGCCGTACTAGGGAATTATCGTCCTATGCACAGGCTGATGTTAACACCACGAAACAAACGGCTGCGTTTAGAGTGGTGCCGTACCGTCAACCATGGAATGCTGACAAATGCCGTCTCATTGTGCTTAGCGATGAATCGCGGATCTGCGCTACCCCGTATGGCCATCGTCGGTGAGTATCACGGCAACCTGCGCAGAGGTCCCACTGTTGCAATGTCTTGCAGAGGCACTGTGGTTTTAGCTCTGTTTCATTATGTAGGTGCCGGGAGGAGTGGCCGAGCGGTTCTAGGCGCTACAGTCTGGAACTGCGCGACCGCTACGGTCGCAGGTTCGAATCCTGCCTTGGGCATGGATGTGTGTGATGTCCTTAGGTTAGTTGGGTTTAAGTAGTTCTAAGTTCTAGGGGACTTATGAGCTCAGCAGTTGAGTCCCATAGTGCTCAGAGCCATTTGAACCATTATGTAGGTAGGCATAGGCAATGACTTCAGTTGATGGCTGATAGGATTGTGGGAACTCTGACGGTACAACGGTTCGTCAGGGACACCCTGCTTCTTGATGTGTTTCCTCTGTTACGGCAGTATCGTGGTGCCATTTTCAAAAAGGACAGTGCTCGTGGACACACGGCACGCTTCTTTATGACCAGTAAACTCACCAGACGTGTCCCCTATAAAACATGTATGGGACCAGCCTAGACGTCAACTCTGTCCCACTGCCAGTATCCAAGATATCAAGAAGCGGTACAAAACTTGTGGTCCGTCTTACCTCAGACTTTATGACACTTTTCCCAAACGAGTCAGTGCATGCATCCAGGTCATAGGGGGCGCAACGTCGTACTGATAAGTAGACCCATATTACGAAATTCTTTGTAAATTTGACTCGATGTTGTAATCACGTAAAAAACGTCACGTGCCCACTCACCACGCGAAGTTTCAACTTCTTTTTCTGTTTCCTTCCTGAGTCCTTCACGTTTTTGTCAGGCAGGTATTTAGCGAAGTCCGCAATTCTTATAAACTGCTCAAAAGGGCTGTTGAGAGTACAATACGCAGTGCGGCGGCGTGTGAGCAGCAGCGTCGGACGCGCTCAGCTGAATGAAATGACTTGCGTCCCCCCGCAAAGTGGACGTTAAAATTAGCACTGGCTGGCACAGCAGCAGCGCTTTGCTGTTGTGTTAAGCAACTTGCAGATGAAGCTTCTTCTGTCACTTGAGTGTAGTAAGTACTCAATGTGTCCAGAAGGCTTTCAATCGCAGAGCTGGGAATTTAGAGAATACTTTCGGTTTTCGTCATCAGTCTTTTGACTAGTTCGATGCGACCCTCCACGAATTTCTCTGCCATTCAGTCTCTTCATTTCAGAGTAGCACTTGCAAGTTTTCATTTGTGTGTTTGGATCCAATCTCTACCTTTCCATACAACCTTCTACAGCTTCCTTTAATACTATGGCCGTTATTATCTTGACACATTTCCTATCATCTTGCGCCCTTCTCTTGTGAGTGTTTTCCTCATCGATTCTGCGGAGAACCTCCTCATTCCTTATCAGTCCACCAAATTTTCAACGAACTCCTGTAGCACCACATCTCAAGCGCTTCGATTTTCTTCTTTGCCAGTTCTCCCATAGTTTGTGGTTCACTATCATACAGTTCACTTGCCAAACACTAGCTTCTCAGAAATTAAGGCTTACGTCTGACGTCGGCAGATTTCTTTCAGCCACGAGTGACCTCTATGCCTGTGCCAGTCCGCCTTTTATGTCCTCCTTGCTTCGTCCATCAGGTGTTATGTTGCTTCCAAAGCAGCAGAGGTCCTGCACACCGACTACTTCGTGGATCCCAACTTGGATGTTACATTTATCACTTTTCTCATTTATGGTACTACTAATTATTTTGGTCTTTCTTTGGTTTACTCTCAGTCCATGATTAGACAGTTCATTCCAATCAGCTGGTCCTGCAATACTTTCTCACTTCCACGGAGGACAGCAACGTCATCAGTGAATCTTATCATTGTTACCCTTTCACCCTGAATTTTAATTGAACTCCTGAACTTTTCTTTATTTCTGTCATTGCGTCTTCGATGTGTAGATTGAACAGCAGATGTGAAAAGTGCGTCCCTGTCGTATACCCTTTCTAATCCGATCACTTCTTATTTGGTATCTCATTCTTATTTTTCCCTCTTGGTTCTGGTACACATTTTCCTGCAGCGTCACTGCCTCGCAACACCACTTTCTACTGTCGAACGTTTTCTCTAGGCTGACAAATTCTATGAACGTGTCTTGATTTTTCTTAAATACCCTGAGCCGGAATCGCTCCAAAAGATATGTTTTTCGAAAATGTATTACAAAATTACAAACACCAGAAAGTTTGTCGAATAGTTCCAATATGGGTTTAAATAATGACAGACATTTTTATAACTGTTGATACCGAGATATGTTTTTCAAAAAGTTAGCAACTAGTCTTAAGACTGCATCTTGAAATGCCATTTAGTTCCATCTGGTAGAAGTTTGAGGGCTTGGTTTCTATGGAGTACAGCTATAAAGTGTGGTCCGGAAATTTTGTGCAAGTAGTTTTTTTACATACGGTTGCGTATAGGAAAAATTTTGCAAGCGTGTTTTTCTTATTTTTTGGAGATTTAACTGACTTATTGCTACTAAATTATTTCTTTACCATGAGCGAAAAGTGCCTGACTTGCCGTAGAACAATCAGTTAATAGGTGTGGTGTGATGGATGCTGTGGTTTTTCCATTGGCGTGGAAACTAGGCAAGTACTTGAGGCTTTCCAGTGGCTTTGTACAATACGCAGTCCTTCAGGCTGGAACAGAGAGGGCTAGGAGGTTGTCAGTCGAAACAAGTAATACAAGAGACGGGCATAGAAGTTCCTCTAACGACTGGAAGCTACACTGTCGGTTCCGCTGCATTTACTGTGTTCACACGATCCTAACTTGATGAATTTGGATGATATATGAACGACCATTTTCTCTTTATGCTGCCATAATACGCCTTTCGGTTAGAAAAATGACCCACTTGTGTCTATTTTGTGTCACACTCCTCTTCCTTCGTTCCACTTCCATGTTCTACAAGAGAGAGAAGATGAGGTGAAAGCAGGAAAATTTAGCGGTAACCATAGATAGTGAAGTACAATAAAGGTTTACCAACTTAACTTACGTGGGTAAATTCAGCAGAGGGAAGTTAGCACCCAAGATAAACTGAGTTACCAGAGTAGAAGATGTCAGGTTGGTCACAGCCAATGAGAAATCAGCCTCCTCCATTGAGATCGTCGCTACTGTTTCGGCATATTACAGGAGTTATTCGACTAGCTGTGCAGGGTGTGGACGTCCCTTCAGGGCTTCTCACTTGATAAAAAGGAAGGTATTAGAATGTGCTGTTTATTCGTATAAAACACTAATAAATTGTCTTTTAGTCAGGAAAACGTTGGGAGATTTCTCAGTTATAATTATTTTTATGGTTTAGACTGTAGAATCTAGACTTAGCCGTGAGCGTACAGGTCGACTGTGAACCAACAGTTTACGCTCTAATTACATCTGCAGTGATCTTGCGAAGTGTTCCATCATGTGTCAAATATCATGATGTTGTTGAATACTGCTCAGCAGTGTGGGATCCGTACCAGATAGGGTTGATAGAAGATATAGAGAAGATCCAACGGAGAGCAGCGCGCTTCGTTACAGGATCATTCAGTAATCGCGGAAGCGTTACGGAGATGATAGATAAACTCCAGTGGAAGACTCTGCAGGAGAGACGCTCAGCAGCTCGGTACGGGCTTTTGTCAAAGTTTCGAGAACATACCTTCACCGAAAAGTCAAGCAGTATATTGCTCCCTCCTACGTATATCTCGCGAAGAGACCATGAGGATAAAATCAGAGAGATTAGAGCCCACACAGAGGCATACCGACAATCCTTCTTTCCACGAACAATACGAGACTGGAATAGAAGGGAGAACCGATAGAGGTACTCAAGGTACCCTCCGCCACACACCGTCAGGTGGCTTGCGGAGTATGGATGTAGATGTAGATGTAGATGTAGTGTACCGTGAAAACGAAGGGAATTTGCCGGCCATTAGTCGAGGGTTAGCCTAATTATATTCAAACCACATTTTAGGGTTAATTTTATTACAGTACAGGTTTAATTAAGTGAATATGAGTGCTACTAAACCAAATTTCTATGGGAATATTACTGAATTTATAGAGGTTGCTTTGTAGTGTTGCTCAACGTCATTTTCCCGGTAGTCGCTGTGTATTGTCTTAACTAATCGCACATTCTACTTTCACGTGGTTTTCTTACGGTAAAACTCTGTCAGTTGAATGTCAGTGAGGTTGTAACATTTTTGAGGGAGAATTTTAGTGAGTTTATATTGGTTTCTTTGTAATTATTTTTCAACCATTTGTGTCCACCATTAGTCATGTGTTCGATTAACTCTGTCTAAATTATGTTTTCGTGTGATCTTGTTACATTGCAAATTTGCTTAAGGAAATACGAGTGAGACTATGACAATTTTGTTTGGGAAATTTATTGATTTCTCCGTGATTTCTTTGTGAGTAGTGTCTACCCACATGCACCTGCCATTTGCAGTATGGCAGACTTTCGTAGTACAAACGAATTATTTGACTGAGCTTCCCTGAATTGAGAGCTCCATTCAGTGAATATTACTGAAGGTGACCTCTTCTCCCGTAAGAACTTTTATTAGCTTATGGTTTTCAATGTAAGTACTTTACGAACAACTATTTCCTCCATTTGCCTTCAGTTATCTGCTTGGCACTAATTGAGCGATTAGTGCGAACCCTCTTACACGAAGTATTTGTCTAAAAATCTGAAGGATAATTAATACTACCCCACACGATGATTTTACGTAGTTTGTCATAGTTCGGCTGGCTATTCCCACTGTAGCGGTATCATTCATGAGCCCATCTGGCCAAAGAGAAGCTGTGTACCCCCATGTTGTGTGTGGCTCGTTAATCGGTAGAATATTCAGTATGCTTTAACATCAAATGATAAACTAAATGTACTCATTTCCATGTTGCACATTTGCATGCGGGTTATCAGAGGCTGTGACCAGCAAAACAGAGAGTCGAAGTTTGCTTTGCCAGTCTCCTACAAGTGCTTAGAGGACATAACTTCGCTTGAGTTGCTCATGACACTACCTACTTCTGGACGTCCGCGCAATGTCGCGCTAGTCGCATGCGAGCGACTGTGAGACGGCAGTGTTGTGTTGATGAATGCGATAACCACATCCAGTTCGTGTCACAGTGTCACTTTTTGCGGTGGGGAAACAATGTTGATTTCATTCAAGTCATTACTACTGACGCAGTGGATTTGAACACTCAGCCTTATTGTCAGTTAAATGTCAAGCTGCTCTTCTTGTTTCTGTCAAAATAAATACGAATTTTATGAAATAGTTCCTACTTCACAGCAACTTTCCCATTCAATATTAATCCTGAGAGAATAATTGACCCGCACAGTAGCTGCTGTTTTAACAAGGAAATCAGATAGTTTCAGAAAGCAAAAGAATTAATTAATGATTATAAAAGGAAGACGTACATATTCCATTTCTGTACTTGGTGTTCCGTGGTAACTTGCCAGTCTTGCGTTATTCGTTGCATCCTTAACTGATTTCAATAGCAGCTTCTATTGTGTTTACTAGGCAGATTATTGAGCCTTTTCATGAAAATAATGAAAGACGAACTATTGACCAAGGATCATAACGCGCAGTAGGAAACGGAGCACATCTGTCACTGAGTAATAATCAAACAGTAAGCATACAAGAAAACAGGCAGTATCCCATCAAACTTTGTGGTGCACTGAGTTTGACCTGATGCTTCAGTGAGAAACAGATGAGCCGATGAGCCCCAGGCAGTTGTAGATATAGACAGGGTATAACAAAACTTCAGCAATAAGAATGTAAGAAGTTGGTAAAAAGAAAAAAAATTGTTGTTAGTTCTTACGTTAGAGATATAGGTCAACTTTTGTAGGTTGAACTAGGATCAGATTACCAGGTCACCTATTTTCTTAAACCTAGTGTTTGTCCGGGTCAGGTGAGAAAGGATTAATGATCACTTCGTATTGACTTCACCAAGGAACACACCGTGGTTATAGTGGGTGGGTCGGCAAACAACACTGACAAAAATCCTGTGTGCAATGTAGAGAGTGAATTAGTGAAGACAGCGTCAGTATCGAATCCTAACAATGTTTGTAGTTGTTCTGACACGCCATGACCGACCTGATTTGAATTCTTCTGTCAGGAGTGTTAATTCGGTGTTGGAGTGTCTGCTTATGTAGGATGCAGGCTCATACGTTGTTGTGGCTCCTTTTTATTTGTTCAGTAGATGGGACTGTACTAGGCACGGCCTTCTCCTCAACAGGAAAGAGCTGGGCTAGTCACAGAAGGTCTAAGGGAGAGAGGGGCTGACAAAGGGGAAGGGGCAAACACCATTGTCATCAGCGGTAAATGCTGGTGGCTACAGGTGTCACAGCAGCAACTTTTCTATCTCTCTCTATTTTTATTTATTTATTTTTTTGGTGGGTGGGGGGGGGGGCACGGTGTACACAAAGGAATGAAGTTTAAGGAAAGGCTAGATCTGAAACAAACCAATAGTTTGAGAAGGAATCTAAACAACGTAATTCTGGCATACTGCACTAGTAAAAACAGCTATTGGTTGAAATTTTCTTAGAGAGTGATAATTGTTCCTAGCCAATTCTTCGTCACTAAACTTTGAAAATAGCACACTGTATGCAGCTGAGAGTTTGCAAGAGGACTGCCCCTCAGTATAAGCCTTTGATCGGTCCGTACCATCTTCTGCAGTAGATTGGCGCAGCGGCACGTGACGTAATCGGACAACTCGCGGTTAACCTTCGAGTCATTTGTCTTACGGAGAACGGGCGAGCGTAGGCGCGTTAAGTGAGATACGACGAGGACAGGCGTCACAAAGTGGACAGCTCAACGTGCGTCAAACGAACAGCTGTCAGCACTGCCGACCTTAGCACAATAAATGCTACCGACGTATCTGGCGCTCACATTTCAAAACAGGCGCTCGGACAAGGCACTCAATAACCGCAATGTTTTCATCTACATTTATGCTTCGCAAATCACCTTACGGTATGTGGCAGAAGATATTTCCGGTACTTCCACCATATCCCCATCTTTTACCTCCCATTCGCGAACGATGCTTGCAAAAAAGACAGCCGGTAAACCTCTGAAGCTCTCGCCATTTTTATTTGGCAATATGTATCTGGGACGAAGTGATATCTTTGTCTGATTCTTCTTGAAATTTCTGCTCTCGGTATTTTAAGAGTAAACCTCTGTTTGATTCACAACGCCTTTCTTGTAGAGTCTCCGTAACGTTCTCGTACTTACGAAACTAACCGGAGACGAAACGCGCTTATCTGCTCTATTAATTCTACGTGGTAAGGATGCCAGACTTGCGAGCAACGCGCAAGAATCGTTGGAACGCATGTATTGTATACTTCTCTCGTGAATGAATTACGCAGGGACACCGGAAAGTATGTTACAGAGCTCGTCCCATGCTAAGACCATTGCTTGACGGGTCTGCGCATTGTCAGAAAAGAGTCCATGTTTCGTGTTTCCTGCAGAGACAGTTGTGCTGGGCTACGGATAACAGGTGCATCACAGCATGTGACTGAAACGGCGCAGTAACTGGAAACGTGCCCCAAAATACGCTGGACATTACGATCCTTGTGGGCAAAACGTCTAAGATGCACAGAAATTCATTGTGAAATTCTGACGGAACGTGGACCAAATGCAATTTCGCGTCCAGGCATAGTGAAATACTGCCAAAAATTTGACCATGGCAGCAAAGACGTGGATGATATTGATCAGGAAGTCCAGGTCTTGCACCATATAACTTTTATCTTTTCGGCAAGTTGAAAGAACATCTGTAGAGGAAGAGTTCTTCCAAAATTGCTCACTCCCACACATAGGTTCTCGAATGGCTTCGTGATCTGGCAGTGAATTTCTATCATCGAGGAATTAATCATTTGGTAGTATTTTCCAACAGATGTTTTCACAGACTTGGTGACTATGTTGAAAAATATTGTCATGTATGAGTGTCACTTTGAAGTGTAGTACAACATTCAATAAAGGTTGTACTGTATTGTATGTTAACCGGAGACCTAGAAACGACGGAGAGTTTCCGTCCCCGTCGCAGCCTCAGTGGTCCACAACCCCGCGACGACTACCGCAGTCCACTTCACCCCTCTGCCGCCCCACACCGAACCACTCTTTCAGGGTTATTGTGCGTTTCGGCCCCCGGTGGACCCACCCAGGGAACGTCTCATACCAGACGAGTGTAACCCCTATGTTTGCATGGTAGAGTAATGGTGGTGTACGTATACGTGGAGAACTTGTTTGTGCAGCAATCGCCGACAAAGTGTAGCTGAGGCGGAATAAGGGGAACCAGCCCGCATTCGCCGAGGCAGATGGAAAACCGCCTAAAAACCGTCCACACACTGGCCGGTTAACCGAAACTCGACACAAGTCCGACGGACGGATTCGTGCCGAGGACCAGGCGCTCCTTTCCACTCCGGAAAGCCGTACGTTAGACCGCACGGCTAACCGGGCGGGCTTCAATAAAGGTTACTTGACCTCCCATAGTAATGCGTAACTTACTTTTTGAAGCACCCTCGTACATTTGTTTAGGATAATTCCGAATAATCTCAGTATGATATCTCGCTTTCCTTGCAACTCGTTTAACGTGGTGGTTCCACCTTAGGACGCGGGCAGGATACTCCTAGATACACTCCTGGAAATGGAAAAAAGAACACATTGACACCGGTGTGTCAGACCCACCATACTTGCTCCGGACACTGCGAGAGGGCTGTACAAGCAATGATCACACGCACGGCACAGCGGACACACCAGGAACCGCGGTGTTGGCCGTCGAATGGCGCTAGCTGCGCAGCATTTGTGCACCGCCGCCGTCAGTGTCTGCCAGTTTGCCGTGGCATACGGAGCTCCATCGCAGTCTTTAACACTGGTAGCATGCCGCGACAGCGTGGACGTGAACCGTATGTGCAGTTGACGGACTTTGAGCGAGGGCGTATAGTGGGCATGCGGGAGGCCGGGTGGACATACCGCCGAATTGCTCAACACGTGGGGCGTGAGGTCTCCACAGTACATCGATGTTGTCGCCAGTGGTCGGCGGAAGGTGCACGTGCCCGTCGACCTGGGACCGGACCGCAGCAACGCACGGATGCACGCCAAGACCGTAGGATCCTACGCAGTGCCGTAGGGGACCGCACCGCCACTTCCCAGCAAATTAGGGACACTGTTGCTCCTGGGGTATCGGCGAGGACCATTCGCAACCGTCTCCATGAAGCTGGGCTACGGTCCCGCACACCGTTAGGCCGTCTTCCGCTCACGCCCCAACATCGTGCAGCCCGCCTCCAGTGGTGTCGCGACAGGCGTGAATGGAGGGACGAATGGAGACGTGTCGTCTTCAGCGATGAGAGTCGCTTCTGCCTTGGTGCCAATGATGGTCGTATGCGTGTTTGGCGCCGTGCAGGTGAGCGCCACAATCAGGACTGCATACGACCGAGGCACACAGGGCCAACACCCGGCATCATGGTGTGGGGAGCGATCTCCTACACTGGCCGTACACCACTGGTGATCGTCGAGGGGACACTGAATAGTGCACGGTACATCCAAACCGTCATCGAACCCATCGTTCTACCATTCCTAGACCGGCAAGGGAACTTGCTGTTCCAACAGGACAATGCACGTCCGCATGTATCCCGTGCCACCCAACGTGCTCTAGAAGGTGTAAGTCAACTACCCTGGCCATCAAGATCTCCGGATCTGTCCCCCATTGAGCATGTTTGGGACTGGATGAAGCGTCGTCTCACGCGGTTTGCACGTCCAGCACGAACGCTGGTCCAACTGAGGCGCCAGGTGGAAATGGCATGGCAAGCCGTTCCACAGGACTACATCCAGCATCTCTACGATCGTCTCCATGGGAGAATAGCAGCCTGCATTGCTGCGAAAGGTGGATATACACTGTACTAGTGCCGACATTGTGCATGCTCTGTTGCCTGTGTCTATGTGCCTGTGGTTCTGTCAGTGTGATCATGTGATGTATCTGACCCCAGGAATGTGTCAATAAAGTTTCCCCTTCCTGGGACAATTAATTCACGGTGTTCTTATTTCAATTTCCAGGAGTGTATTTCACGATTGTTAGTGTCCTGATTTCTAAAAGTGTAATCGAACAATATCGGGTCTTTACGTGTAATTATGTGTAGTAAATTAATTTATTTTCGTTGGCGTCGACTGCCACTTCCTGCACCAAGTCTCGATTCTCCTCAGGTCTTCCGACAAACCGCTACAGTTTCCTGCAGTTGCTGGTTCCTATATATAAGCTCAGCATCAGAATACAGCATCACTGAACGACTTACGATATCCATTAGATCGTTTATATGGATAGTAAACAGTAACGGCTCCATAACAGTACTTGAGGTATTCCCGAAATTTCTTTCACATCTGACCATTTCTTCCGTTACGAACTACGAATAGACTCTTTTCTGTTAGACAATTCCAGAACCAATCACAAATCCTGTCCTATGACCCGTGAAGCCCCTTTTACACGATCGACTTTCTCGATTCACTTGAGTACTCTAGACGAGTGCATCTACTAAAGTGCCCCTGGCGTTTTATTCCCGTACAGAGTCTTATCTGCCTTGAGCAGTCATTTTCGTTTACACGTCAGCTCCAAAATTGCAGGTGTTATGAGAGCTGGCTGCTCTGCAGTTTGGCACCTGAATGGTGAAAGTGAGGCTATGATAGACTTTTCTTTTTACGAAAAAATCGAAGTGTCGAAACAAAATGTAAAATGGAGGAACAGGCAATGACAATAGAGTTTATTAATGACAAAAGCAGAATTCATAGTAGATGTTCTTGTCAAAGGTCGTGTGGTAAATTCTCTACACCTCTGAGAACTGAATAAATAGGAAAAGTCTCATCCAAACATTTAACAACACATACGTGTATTTGATCGAGAAAATATATATTTGCAACACATCAGGTCGCAGTAAATAACGTCTTTTTGGTTTATCTTCTGTATTTCGTCTTCTTACTAAGAGCCTAATAACAATGAAATTTATTTTGTTCAAGGTAGTCATTGTACCGTTCGTGACTATATTACTTACGTAAAATAAAGAACAGCAGCCTCCAGTCCCAATCGTGATTTTATTTCAGTGCACGATGCGTTTCGAATCCTGGGGGATCGACTTCAGGTGCTTTGAGAGTTTTCTTTTTCTCAAATTTAGGTTAATTATGATACTGATAAGATTTCAATAATCTATTAAAAAGTAGCACAGTATGAACAAAAATTTACAAAACTGAGACACATCAAAAAGTAATTTCCTACTCTAGTTATGTACCACTTTGTAATATATTATCGTAATGTTATCAGGTCCAGAATTAACCTAATTCTCAGGAAAGCAGAAAAAAATTGATGTAGATTATTAAAGCACCTGAAGATGAGCGCCCATATGTCGAAATACATCGTGCATTGAAATAAAATCACGATTGTAACTGAAGGTGGCTATTCTTTATTTTGAAACGAAAATTATTTTTCTCGTTTTCACTGTTACAATAATTTTCATTAAAACAATTTTACCTATTTAGGTTATTATTAATGTGTACTGTAGGCTTTATCTCAGTAAAACGTAAATACTTTTTGCTTTCAGATATTTGCCTCACTTGTAGGAGAATATTAGTAGGGAAAAATACCAGTACCTTGCGTAACTTTTCAGTGTGCCACGAAAACAAAGCAAACAATATAATGTAGATTAAGTAAGTGCCATAGTCTCTTGGCTCTGCGCATGCGCAGCGTGCAGCATACTCGCAAATATAGAGCTCCACACTTCGGCACAATCTACGGATCATTGACGTCATTGAAACACTCGTGTAGTGATTAGTTGCTGATTTACACGCTGGCACAAAAGGGGGCACGCACTTCGGCTAGTCGATTTTGACCAGAAAGTCGCTCGCGTAAAACGCGCTTAAGTTCGTATGCTGTTCATTATGCGACAGTCCGAAACTGTATCGAATGCAAAGTTAAAATATCATCTCAGTCACCTACTTACAGTGTAGAAAACAGTAAAATATTTTAAGTGTGGTGTCACCGCCAGACACCACACTTGCTAGGTGGTAGCTTAAATCGGCCGCGGTCCATTAGTACATGTCGGACCCGCGTGTCGCCGCAATCAGTACTTGCAGACCTAGCGCCACCACATGGCAGGTCTAGAAAGACGGACTAGCACTCGCCCCAGTTGTACGGACGACATTGCTAGCGACTAGACGTACGAGGCCTTCCTCTCATTTGCCGAGAGACAGTTAGAATAGCCTTCAGCTAAGCACATGACTACGACCTAGCAAGGCGCCATTAGCCTTACCTACTTTGAGAGTTATAGTATAAATGTCTCAAGAAGAACGCTGTATTCATCAGAGAATAAAAGTTAAGTATAAAGCAACTACGTACTTTTCTTGCTACCATTCATTGAGCATCCTGTTTCAGACTTCACGATATTCTGGGTGAGATTATAGCGTGCCTATTCGGCCCGTCTAAATAACACTGTGTTGGCACTTCTGTCGACACATAACATTAAGAAAAAACTTTGTGCCTTTTTTTAATATCCGTCTCTTTAGCGACTTTAATTACAGTTATAACGTGGACGTTCTGTTCTTGACGTTATTTGAACTTCCGGAATTCCCGAGAAAGTTATCTGTCATCTTCGTTCTTCTGTATGTCATTGATTTCGTGTTTGCTATCACGAAGTGCTCACTCACGTTACTTCTGTGTTTGTCTTACGGGTGTGGCTTTCTTGGAGATATATGGGCCGTGCACATGGATACCTATTACTGTGACACCACCAATACTCAGTAAAACCATATCATTTTACTCTCTTTTATCAGCAGAGGACGATTTTGAGGTAAATATTAAGAAGATGCGGTTGCAAGGGAAGTGACCACGTTATTTTACTTTCTTTATTTATATTTTATTTTGATCGCTTTTAGATGTTCTTGTACGGCATGATGATGGGAGCTTGGACTTAGAAACGCGTGAATTATTATTTTTCACTGTAAACTATAGCACTGCGGATAGTTGAAGGAGACGTTCAAATGTGTGTGAAATGTTATGGGACTTAACTGCTAAGGTTATCAGTCCCTAAGCTTACACACTACTTAACCTAAATTATCCTAGGGACAAACACACACACACCCATGCCCGAGGGAGGACTCGAGCCTCCGCCGGGACCAGCCGCACAGTCCATGACTGCAGCGCCTATGACCGCTCGGGTAATACCGCGCGACATGGAGACTTTCGTTCTCCGTAGAAATAACAATACGCATGCATCAGGTGCGACTGTTACTTCTACAGCAGAATGACGTCAGTGATCGTAACAACAACAACAATAATAATTGGCCGCGGTGGTCATGCGGTTCTAGGCGCTGCAGTCCGGAACCACGGGACTGCTACGGTCGCAGGTTCGAATCCTGCCTCGGGCATGGATGTGTGTGATGTCCTTAGGTTAGTTAGGTTTAAGTAGGTTCTAAGTTCTAGGGGGACTGATGACCTAAGATGTTAAGTCCCATAGTGCTCAGAGCCATATGAACAACAATAATAATAATAATAATAATAATCAATATCATCATCATCAGCCATTTATGACACTCTGCTGTATAAAGGAGTCCTCTAGTCTTCACACTACAGGTCTACAGCGATGTGCATCTGTCTCGACGATGCTTCTTGAAAACGGGGATGACCTGCGACTTTTTCGTACCTTGGGTGTTGTAAATCTTTGTTGGTTGATAAACAGCTGCTAGAAGAAGCGAAAGTGCAGGTATATCATCGGATCCTGCTGACTTTCCTGCCTTGGACGATTTCAGATGATTTTATGTCCCCACAAACACTTACGTAAATATCTGTCATTTCGGCATTTGTGAGACGAGGAACTATGTCACCATCTTCCGAAATGAAACATTTTCACAAGAACCAATTCTGAATTTCTCACTTCTCTACGACATTTTCCGCCAATAGACCTATGATCACTGAGTGACGGAACAAATGTTTTTTAATCCGTTTACTGATTTTACGTACCACCAAAGCTTCACAGGATAGTATATGAGATAGATAGCCAAAATTTTAGTTTGGAATTCATTTAATGCTTCTCGCATTGGTTTCCTTACTCTCATTTTGACATATTACGCCTTTATTCGTCAACTAATCGTTTAATTCTTTGACGATGCTTTCTTTGCTTTCGTACCAACTTTATAGCATTGCTACTGAGTCACAATGGTTCTTTCCCATCCTTCACAACTTATCCCTGTACATACGTCTAAAGCAAATTGTGCAATAGTTCTGAATTTTATGATTAAGCCTTCACATCTTCGAATGTTGACTGCTCCGATAATTGGCAACCAGTTTCCCCTCACATCTGATCAGTAAATTTTTTCCCTTTTTTTTCGGTCATCAGTCTACTGACTGGTTTGATGCGGCCCGCCACGAATTCCTTTCCTGTGCTAACCTCTTCATCTCAGAGTAGCACTTGCAACCTACGTCCTCAATTATTTGCTTGACGTATTCCAATCTCTGTCTTCCTCTACAGTTTTTGTCCTCTACAGCTCCCTGTAGTACCATGGAAGTCATTCCCTCATGTCTTAGCAGATGTCCTATCATCCTGTCCCTTCTCCTTATCAGTGTTTTCCACATATTCCTTTCCTCTTCGATTCTGCGTAGAACCTCCTCATTCCTTACCTTATCAGTCCACCTAATTTTCAACATTCGTCTATAGCACCACATCTCATATGCTTCGATTCTCTTCTCTTCCGGTTTTCCCACAGTCCATGTTTTCCCTACCATTCTTAATATTAATGTTACAAATTGTGGTCATTGATGAGACAGGAGAAATTATTCAAATAGTTAAGGGAGACGAAAATTTAATAGTGTTTGGGGACTGGAATTCGAAAGTAGGTAAAGGAAGAGAAGGAAAGACTGTAGATGAATATGGAACGGGAAAAGAAATGAAAGATGAAGCCACCTGATAGAATTTTGCTAAGGGAACAATTTAATCCTCACTCACACTTGATTTAAGAATCATGAAACATGGTTGTACCCGTGAAAGAGACGTGGAGACACCAGAAGGTTTCACATTGCTTGTATAATACTAAGAGATTTCGAAACCAGATTTTAAATAGTAAAGTACTTCCAGGAGCAGTTGTGGACTCTTACCACAGTTTACTGATTATGAACTTTAGATTAAAACTAAAGGAACTACAAAAAGGTAGGAAATTAAGGAAATGAGACCCGGATAAGTTGAAACAACGAGAGATTGTTGAGAGTTTCAGAGGGCCATCAGCCAACGTTTGACAAAAACCGGGGAAAGGAATACAGCAGAAGACGAATGGGTATCTCTGAGAGGTGAAACAGTAAACTCAGAAGTAGATCAAAGAGATAAAAAGAAAACGCATAGTCAAAATCATTGGATAGCACAGGAGATACTGAATTTAAATGATGAAAGAGGAAAATATAAAAATGCAGTAAGTGAAGCGAGTGAAAGGGAATACAAAGGTCTTTTTGATTGACAAAAAGCGTAAAATGGCTAAGTAGGAATGGCTGAGGACAATGTAAAGATTTAAAAGCGTATATCACTAGCGGAAAGATCCCCTCTACAGGAAAATTACAAAGTCCTTTGGAGAAAAGAGAAGCAACTGTAAGAACGATAAGAGGTTAGATGGAAGTCCGAAGCAAAGAAGGGAAACATGGAAGGTGGAAGGAGTATTTAGAGCGTCTATACAGGAGAGACGTACTCGAGAGCAGTATTATAGAAATGGAAGGGAGATGAAGGTAACATGGGAGACATGATACTGCGGGAAGAATTTTACAGAGCATTGAAAGACCTAAGTCGAAACAAGGCAACGCGAGTGGATGACATTCCGTCAGAACTACTGATAGCCTTGGGACAACAAACCATGACAAAAGTCTTTCATCTTGTGTAACAGAGACAGACGAAATACCTCGAACTTCAAGAAGAATATAATAAATTCAATTCCAAAGAAAGCAGGTGATGACAGGTGTGAATATTACGACCTATCAGTTTAATAAGTCGTGCCAACTATATACTAATACGAATTCCTTACAGAAGACTGGAAAAACTGGTATAAGCCGACCTCGGGAAAGATCAATTTGGATTCCGCAGAAATGAAGGAACTTGTGACGCAATATTGGCACTACGATTTCTCTTGGAAGTTAGGTTAAGAAAAGGCAAACCTACGTTTACGGAATTTGCATATTTAAAGGAAGCTTTTTGAGCCGTGTCACGGCTCAGCTTATTTGATTTATCCGCGAGATTATTTCACTTGTTTTCGCCGCAGCGATAGGGGACGTGATCGCTGAGCGCTGTTGGTGCTGGTGCGCGAAGCATGAGTTTTGGAGGACGGCTCGGTGGGGATGGCGACAGGACGGAGCGGCGGGGAGTCAACTGGTGCCTGCCGATTAAGGACTGCGATGAGTATGGCTCTTTGCGAGCATGTGGGGAGGGCGGAATGCTCGCTTGCTTAGCGTGGTTCTCCATTACCAGCTGTTGTTTGTTGGGCCTAGCACTCGAGTGTAACAGGAAACTGCATTGGTGTGGTTCTCGTCATTTGGATAAGGCCGAAATTTTCATATAGTTTTATTATATTTAATGATCATTACTTTATCATGTGGTTGATACTTGTAGCCAACATTTTGTGATTTGAAATACTTCAGAGAATGTCATCATGTGCCAGGTGTCTGTGTGAATAATTCTTAATTTGTTTCATAGTGTATGGCACAGTATCCACTATCATCGATCATTTTATGAAAGTTCTGTCCAAATTATTATTGCATTAGACTTTGTTAAAATTGTTGCGTTTAAATTGCCAATTTTCTTAATTCTACTAATATTGCTTGGGATAAACCCATCTATTTCTTGATATTGCCATATTTGTGTATTATGTGGTGTTTCTTCTCGAGACTGACTGAATTGATTTTGAAACACGTGGGGCGAGTATTTAAATGGAAATTTGCTAGATAACACAACCGTCGCGAAATTAAAAACTCATGTCACCAGTCGTTAATGATATTTCTGTCTTGTAGCTTACTTAACTGATATAAAATAATTTAGAAATTTTGTGTATTTGTCACGAAAGGTGAACTGATGTCACATGAGAGAAAAATAAGTGACATTTGTGTAGGGTTTACGTAGGCTTAAGTGAAATCAGGGGGTAAAAAAAAAAAACATTATCATTGCCATTTTTTTAAGCAGGCAGTAGGGAATTTGTTGCACTTTTGTCAAATTGGATTTTTTCAAGGTTTGATTTACGTGTAGTACAGATCACAAGTTCAATATTTTCCTGGTGTAGTTATTAATATTTGTACATGTTGCAATATTCCCGCATCTCGTGGCCGTGCGGTAGCGTTCTCGCTTCCCACGCCCGGGTTCCCGGGTTCGATTCCCGGCGGGGTCAGGGATTTTCTCTGCCTCGTGATGGCTGGGTGTTGTGTGCTGTCCTTAGGTTAGTTAGGTTTAAGTAGTTCTAAGTTCTAGGGGACTTATGACCACAGCAGTTGAGTCCCATAGTGCTCAGAGCCATTTGAACCATTTTTTTTTGCAATATTGTACGATATAATATACCCTTTACTAACAGTACCTTTAGGTAATGTTTCAGAGTGGGGCTGCATGTACTTCTAGAGAACGTTTACAATTTTTTTATTGCTAAAATTTCCTTTTAAACTGTTAATTCTATTAACTTGGATGTATAACCAATTATTGTTAAATAATAAATTTGTGTCAACAAGGTTTGGACCAAATAAATGTGCCTACACCTTCCCCATCCTGGCTCTGCTACCGTCTGTACACCACACTTTTGATAATGGTTACTGGAATATTCTCTTTCAAATTCTAAAGATAGCAGTGGTAAAATACAGAGAGCGAAAGGCTATTTAAACTTGTACAGAAACCAGACGTCTGTTATAAGAAGCGGAAGGTATGAAAGGGAAGAAGTGGTTGAGAAGGGATTGAGACGTTGTAGCCTATTCCCGACGTTATTCAAACTGTGCATTGAGCAAGGAGCAAAAGAAACCAAATTTGGAATAGGAATTAAAAGAGCAGGGAGATTTGCTGATGACATTGTAATTCTGTCAGGGGCAGCAAAATACTTGGAAGAGCAGTTGAATAGAATGGAGAATGTAAGATGAACATCAACAAAAGCAAAACTAGGATAATGAAATGTAGTTGAATTAAATCAGATGATGCTGAGGCAATTAGATCAGGAAGCGAGGCACTTCAAGCAGTAAATGTGTTTTGCTATTTGGGCTGCAAAATAACTTACATTGGCCGAAATAGAGAGGATCCAAAATGTAGATTGGCAATGGCAAGAAACACGTTTCTGAAGAAGAGGAATTTGTTAACATCGAATATAGATTTAAGTGTCAGGAAGTCATTTCTGAAAGGATTTGCGTGGAGTGTAGTGGTGTGTGGAAGTAAAACACGGACGATAGTTTAGACAAGAAAAGAATAGAAGCGTTTAAAACGAAGTGCTAGAGAAAAATATCGAAGATTAGCTGTCTAGTGGGGGATGAACAGACTAGGAAGAAAATAAATTTATGGCACCCCGTGACTAGAAGAAGGGAGTGGTTGACAGGACACATTCTGAGACATCAAGGGTTCACCAATTTATTGTTTAAAAGTCGTAGAGGGAGACCAAGAGATGAATACAGAAAACAGATTCACAAGGATGTAGGTTGTAGTAGTTACTCGGGGTGAAGAGGCTTGCACAGAATCGAGTACCATGGAGAGCTACATCAAACCAGTCTTCGGACTGAAGACCACAACAACACTCATTAATGTTAAAAAATACTTATGGGTACTGGTTATGTCTTTCACGAATAGTTCTGGTCTTGGGGAACTAAAACATTGCTTTCAGGTGTTGCTTTTTTAGCAAACTGCTCGAACTAATTTTCAGAAAAAACGTTCAGAACAATCTCATAAGCATAACGCTCTCTTACATCAATTGTAATATCGTGATTCTCTTACTACAGGGTGAAAATTATTTGAGCTGACAAACTTTGGGAGCCTGCAAGTGACGCCAAACCAATATTTTTCTCTGAGGTCATATTTTCCTGTGAGGGTCTTCTAAGCCGGTAGGAATTTTCTCTGGATGACAATCAAGCAACAAACTCTGGAAGGTTTCATGGGACATTAAAAACACTTTTCCTAATGTGTTTTCCTATGGGCACCATTTTACGACGACCTCAGATCTTACTTACAGTAGACAAAAAGTAACACAAACAATTTTTAATTATGTATTACCAAGAGACAACAATATTAACACAATCCAGTTACTTCAGTTACAGCAGTGATTCAAAAATTCTGCCATTGACTTGCAAACAAAGGTTACAACGGCAGATCATGTTGTAAAATGCTTTTTTATTCCAGTCTATGATCACAAATGAATTCTTTAGACGATGACCGGTTTCAGTCTGTAATGACCATCTTCAGATCTTTTTTACACCATGTCCTAAAGTGATACAGCCATGGTATAAAAAAGATTTGAGGATGGTCATTACAGACTGAAACCGGTCATCGTCTGAAGAATTCATTTGTGATCATAGACTGGAATAAAAGGCATTTTACGGTATTGGATCACTGTTTGTACAGCGGTTATGCCGCAGTTGGTCAGATCATGTTGTATTTAACACGGTCAGCAACTGCCTGTCCTTAATTTCTTCTGCGGCCGCTGATATTGGAGCAACAAGACCCTCTTCTGTTTCAAAAACTGTTTTGAAAAAAATGTTGTGTATCTCTCCCCATACAAAAAAAACTCGCGTGGGTCATGGTACAGGACCACCTCTGCCAGTTCACTTTCTGGAAACTGTCGGTTCCAGAAACGACGCACTGGACGACTGAAATGTGTCGGCATCGCGTCTACCCTCGTCGGAAGCTCGAGTCCTCCATCGGGCATGGGTGGGTGTGTCGTCCTTAGAGTTAGTTAGTTTAAGTTGGATTAAATAGTGTGTAAGCTTAGGTATCGATGATCTCAACAGTTTGGTCCCGTAAGACCTTACCACAAATTTCCATTTTTTTGTACCGGCATTCCATCATATTGGAATCACACGCAGTGTCTTGTAGCGAGTGGCACGTCATCGAGCAATTCTGTCAATGCTCTTGCTAAGGAACTGCAACAGTATATGCCATTTAACGGCCTAGGTAGGAGGTATGGCCAAATTAAAGTCACCAACAATACCTGCATTTACATTCGCACAGAAAAAACGAAAAATGATTCAAATGGCTCTGAGCACTATGGGACTTAACTTCTGAGGTCATCAGTCCCCTAGAACTTAGAACTACTTAAACCTGACTAACCTAAGAACATCACACAAATCCATGCCCGAGGCAGGATTCGAACCTGCGGCCATAGCGGTCGCGTGGTTCCAGACTGTAGCGCCTAGAACAGCTCGGCCACTCCGGCCAGCCAGTTCGCACAGAACCGCAGTTGATGAGAGCGAGTAAATTTGGCAGGCGGATTAAACTCACTCCAAACATGTGATCTGTGAATTTTAAAGACCCTATCGCTGTGCAGTAAGCACCAGTCATATCACTGTACTCACTCCAGATGTATCGTTCCATCAGTAAACAAGTACTGTGCTGGGTCAAGACGTGGAACTAAATGGGAATGTGGAACAGCTTTTACAACGGAGCGAAGTATGCCCTCTATCGGTTCTACAGGGCTCGTTATAACAAGAAACCAGTCATTACTACTGAAGAGTGAATACCCTCTCTATCGGATTAATTAATGCTCTCTGGAAATTATGAAACTAGAGAAAAACATTTGTTTCGGTGTCCTGTGCAGTCTCACAGAGTTTGTAGATTTAAATAATTTCCACCCTGTATATCTGGCAATTTTAAATTTCCGTCTATTACAGTAATATGATCGGAAAATTTTTATCCTCAATCTAGTCGAAGTTCAACTGAAATGTTTTGTCAATACCGCTCTTGAAGCTGGTAATCTACAAAAACATCCGATTACCGCGTTTGATGATGCTTACCTTCAACCAAATTACTACCGAAAGTATGAAAATCAATACGCCGACATTGTCGGGTTCACGTTTTTCTTTGGGGTTTAAATTATAATCCTAATTGAAAACTTTCCCGCTGTTCGCCCCTTGTTTCACTCTTCTATATTACTTCAGGCAAATGCCGGGATGGTTCCTTCGAAAGGGCACGGCCGATTTCCTTCCCGAACCTTCCATAATCCGAGCTTGTGCTCCGTCTCTAATGACCCCGTTGTCGACGGGACGTTAAACACTCATCTCCTCCTCCTCCTCCTGTTTCACTCTGCTTTCTAAAACTGCTGGGGTATTGTTACCTCAAAAAAGCGAGACTAATTATGGGACCATACCGTGCACGCCCTGTTTCATTTGCTGAGAAATCGTATTACAAAATGAAGTTAAAAGGTAGCGAACAACAAGAGCAACTATACTGAGACGATGAACGTGATGGTATCAGAAGCTAACATGAAGTAATACTGTTTTTTATTAATACCCCTTAGCCTCCCACAGTGAGTCGAACAACGGACGGACAATTTATGAATCAACAGTGTACAAACACAATTTCTTTCAGTAACTAACATGACAGGCTGGTAAAGTAAAGTCGTGTAGCAGATTAGTAGAGGGATCACGAGGACTAGATTGGTAAGGCTTAGCGAAGTGTGAGAGATGTGTGTTTAAGTGTGACTGCAATGCGCTTTCGCGTCGTGTGGTGTTATATTTGTGTCGTATGGCGGTGCGAGAAGGGAGAGGGTGAAAGCGAGTGGGTGAAAGCCGGTTCCGGCACATGGCCTACTACTGACGAACAATACCTAGGGGCTGCAGGGCTTAACATTCCCATCCTTCGAACGGATCGCCATCAACAGTGACGTGTGCCCTCACTGTTATGGAGGCAAGTCCCTCCTATTCGCTGGCATATACTGGAACGAAAAATTTAGAAGTGTTGCAGAGACGTAACAAAAGGCAATACATTCGCATTATAGATGAGATCCACTTTAAGTGCAACAAAGCAAAACAGGAGTAAGTAGAGGAGAAATCCAATGCTGCAGAAGTATTAACGGTTATAGAGAAGGTAGATGCTGCTTACTGGAAGATTAAATATATATTTGCAGAACAGAGAAACAGCCGTATGAACGCCAGGAGCAGAGACGACAAGCAGGTACTAAGCAAAGAAGGGAAGGCCAAAAGGTGAAACGAACATACAGAATGAACCAAAACTGCACCGATAAAATTTGGGAGGTTGTTCAGGGTATTCTCTAAGTATTTTGGTGTAAGGGGCACATGATCTTCGGTGTCTCGTTACATAGTAATACACTACTGGCCATTAAAATTGCTACACCACGAAGATGACGTGCTACAGACGCGAAATTTAACCGACAGGAAGAAGATGCTGCCGGCCGGAGTGGCCGAGCGGTTAAAGGCGCTACAGTCTGGGACCGCACGACCACTACGGTCGCAGGTTCGAATCCTGCCTCGAGCATGGATGTGTGTGATGTCCTTAGGTTAGTTAGGTTTAAGTAGTTCTAAGTTCTAGGGGACTTATGACCACAGCAGTTGAGTCCCATGCGTACCATCACGTTTCCGACTTTGATAAAGGTCGGATTGTAGCCTATCGCCATTGCGGTTTATCGTATCGCGACATTGCTGCTCGCGTTGGTCGTAACACATCTGAAATGTAACGTCCACTGTTCAAAGTGCCGTCAATGCGAACAAGAGGTGACCGAGACGTGTAACCAATGGCACCCCATACCATCACTCCGGCTGATACGCCAGTATGGCGATGAATACACGCTTCCAATATGCGTTCACCGCGATGTCGCCAAACTCGGATGCGACCATCATGATGCTGTAAACAGAATCTAGATTCATCCGAAACAATGACGTTTTGTCATTCGTGCACCCAGGTTCGTCGTTGAGTACACCATCGCAGGCGCTCCTGTCTGTGATGCAGCGTCAAGGGTAACCACAGCCATTGTCTCCGAGCTGATAGTCCATGCTGCTGCAAACGTCGGCGAACTGCTCGTGCAGATGGTTGTTGTATTGCAAACGTCCCCATCTGTTGACTCAGGGATCGAGACGTGGCTGCAGGATCCGTTACAGCTATGCGCATAAGATGCCTGTCATCTCGACTGCTAGTGATACGTGGCCGTTGGGATCCAGCACGGCGTTCCGTATTACCCTCCTGAACCCACCGATTCCATATTCTGCTAACAGTCATTGGACCAACTCACTTCAACTTTTACTCCTCACACTTCCCTCCATTATCAAATTGATTACTCTTCGATGATTAAGGTGAAGCGTCCTTTCAACAGATTCTCATTTTAGTCAAGTAACATTTTTCACCAATTCGACTGAGTGCCTCTTCATCAATTAATGTAATCTTAAACATTCGTCTGTAGGACCACATCTCAAAATCTTCTATTCTCTTTTTGCCTGAACTCTTCATCGTCGACAATTTATTTCCACACAAGACTCCAGACCAATAATTTCACAAAAGACGGAACACAGAAATTTATATTCGATTTTGACAGATTTCTCTTTTTCAGAAATACTTTTCTCGTAACTGCCATTCCAATTCTTTTTGTCATCACTATTTCGGCTTTATTTGTTCTTTTTATGCCCAAATAGTAAAACATATACTACTTCCTAGTTTCCTAATTTAATCCCCTTAGTATTGCGTGATTTAATTCGGCTGCATTCTATTACACCTATATTCCTTCGTTAACGTTCATTTTATAATTTCTTTTAAAGACACAAATCATTCTGTCGAACGGCTCTTCGGAGTCCCTTGGCGTCTATGTCAGTACTCAAATACCACCTGAAACCCTAGAAGTTTGTGTTTCTGCTCCATGAACTTTAATTCCCCTTACAAAACTCTCTTTCGTTTTCTTCACAGTTTGTTCAGTGTACCGATGAATAATATTGTGGATTGGCTACAACTCTATGTCACTCCCTTCTCAACCACCGATTCCTTTTATTTACCTTCGTAATGAACCTCTAGGCTCCTCAGAACTTTCGTATATTAAGCGAAATGTTCCATTCCGTGTACATTTTGGCCAGACTTGTGTTCATTTTCTTGCTTAAATTATGAAAGGGTACAGTACCGCCCGACATTGAAAATAGGTAACATTCTTCGTTATTCTTGTCAGAACAATGTATTTTTTGTAATAATAACTCAATTTCACTTAATACACCGAAGCCACATACCAGTCTAGGAAAGAAGGACAATTTATTTATTTAATTGATCACATGTGCACTCCCACAAAATAAATCCCTACATCCAGTTTGGTGAGATCTGTGAAATGAATGAATGTATGGTCGTCTGCTAACCGCAGATAGTGAATGTGCAATATATGATAATCTTTGGGACGGTCCATTGGTCACCTTTGATGGAACCAAAGAGATGAAATTTACCTGATCTTTGAGCGCCTGAAATGTGGCTGACCAATACGGTAGCAAGGTGCTCCCCCACCTCGACGGAGATGCGAGATGACCTGAAGAACGGCCATGTTTCAGTACTCTGGCGCTGGATCTTGTGTTGGTAAGACCTGTCTTAGGTATGCTCCGTAAAGACAAAAGAGTGGAGACATGGTGAAATACTTAAGAGCAGTTTGGAATAATTATTTCTCTATTTCAGGAACTTTTGGGGGCAGAATTAAATGACAGGCAGGTAATATTAAGGGGATCGTAGTAATCTTCGGAAGTGACCAACAGTCACAATGAAACTACATGTACCAATGAGTTGAAATACTTGCGAGTGCTAGTACTAAGTCGAAATACTTCCGAGTGCTAAAGTTAAGCTGAATTGCTGGCGTGTGTACTATAAGTTGGAAATATCTGAGAAATGGGGTGTGCAGGACTTTAAATTGGAGACGAGCACTTCCACGTGGTGAGTACTGTGTGAGTCTCAATCTGGGTATGAGACAAAGGATGAAGAGAAGTGCTCATCCAAGGTATCAGTTGAGGACTCGTGTGTGTGACAAATATGATCTTAGTATTACTTTGCGTGTTATGTTTCCGTGTGACGCTGGATTCAAACACTAATACTCTGAGAGAGAAGCAAGGTGAGTCATCCGTCTATCCAGCAACGCCACTTGGTTTGCATTGCACAGGAAGACGTGCATATATCCTCCCGAGTTCGTAGTAGGAAAGAAAAGTTGCGAAGTGGGGCAGTGTCGTGTGAAACTGGGATGAATACTAATTGAAGTGGGAAAGCTGAAAGTGAAGTGATTCTAACGTTGTGACTATTCTTTGTGATGTATTGTATGTTGGCAGTGTGATGTATTTCATGTAATTTAAGTATGTGTGGTTTGCATGGGAGAGTAGCAAGATAGGTTCAGAGGCAGTGGGGTTATGCATGTTCCTTTTTGTACCGCTCGGTCTGGAGGAAATTCTCGTGATGATGGGTGTGAGAGTCGAAGTGTGAGATACAGCAAAAGATCCACCATCCTATCCAGAAAGTGCACTGTAGCGTTAGATAATTACGAGACCATAAGATAGAGAATCACCAATGTAAAGCCATGCCCACTGGGCGGAGTTTCTCATGTGTAATTGTTGTATAAAATGTAATGGTGTGTTTAGGTTCTCTTTCAATCATAATAGAATTTATCGGAATAAAAAAGATAGTGGAAAGAGAAAGATTGGTGGCCTTGTTCTTCGAATAGTGTGTAGTCATGATATCCAGAATTTATAACGTGTGTGCCATTCATATTCAGTGCGATAGCCACGTGTTGATCAAAGCCGTTGGGTGAGAAAGAAAATGTGGTATTGCCAGTGCGTAGTGAACAATCAGAGTTGTGTAAATTACTAATGGTCAGATGTGCGTTATCCGTTTCCGTTGCGTAATATTCAAACAGGAGAATAATTTGTAGCTTAATTGTGAGTACTAGAGCTCATAATCAGTCATTGATGTTACTCGATAAATAAGAATAAATCCACTCGCTTGGCAGACCACTCATCTTGCAGGCCTGACTGCTTGATACCACAGTATGAGCAAGGCATGTGGGTGCCTCTCAATTACATATTTCTCATCTCAAGATACCTCTGAACATATGTGACTAAGAAAAAACTATTTTTCTGACACTTTATTGTTCACATCGATTCATTTAGTAGTATCGATGATCTAGGATGAAAATTTGTAATCCCTACTGCCAACTTAAATGATCAAAAAAAGAAATTTACAGTAATTATAATATTGTTCAAAATGGCTCTGAGCACTATGGGACTTAACATCTTAAGTCATCAGTCCCCTAGAATTTAGAACTACTTAAACCTAACTAACCTAAGGACATCACACATATCCATTCCCGAGGCAGGATTCGAACCTGCGACCGTAGCAGTAGTTCGGTTCCTGACTGAAGCGCCTAGAACCTCTCGGCCACAACGGCCGGCGATATTTTTATGCTTCACTTTTTGTAAAAGAAAATTTCTGTCTTCATTCATAATTTTTATAATTTTACTATCAATAACGAAAGCGATTTTATAAAATAACTAAAAAAGCTGTTGTTTTTCATGCTGTTACACATTGGCAACCTTTATTACTAACCATTATAAATATTCACTTAAATAATTATTTTCAGAGAAGAATATATAAATTATATCTGGATGGATACAGAAAGCAGAGTCAGAAGAATGTAGGTTGCAGTAGTTATTCGGAGATGATGAAGCTTGCACAGGATAGAGTAGCATGGAGAGCTGCATCAAGCCAGTCTTCGGACTGAAGAGCACAACAGAAACATTTATTATATAGCATAACAAAATTTTAACAATTTTCATATTTGTAATCATATTAGTTTAAGATACAGAGAGTTCTGACTCGATTCTTTCGGAAGTGAAATCCGACAATAATTCCATTTGAAAAATTATAGCCTTTGTGTTTACAAGAGTAGATAATTTTAATTAAATTTGGCGTATCTAGGAGCCCTTCCTCTCCTATGGGAAAATATGCCTTCACACTACAAATTGTTATAGCTAATTAATTATATTTTGGTATTCCTCGAGAGACCTTTCTTGACCTCGAGCAGAGCGCACACGATATATTTGTTTTGGAGGAGTACAGCGGCGTTATTCCTGGCCTCATGGTGTGGGGAGTCATTGATAATAACTTAAGTCACGGCCGGTAGTAATTGAATGAACTGTGAAGGCACAAAGGTACGTCATTATCATCCTTCGTCCTTATGTGATCGTGTCGTGGAGCCATTTTGCGAAAGTATACACATGGAAATTGTGTCTATAAACTGTCTGCGTGATTCTCATGTACTCCGGCGGCCAGCAGGATATCCAGATCTGTCCCCAATGGGATATGTGTGGGAACAGTCAGACATCACATCCGTTCCAATATCAGTATCCATGATATCAAGGACCAGTTACAATAGTTGTGTTGCGTCAGGAGACAATACAGCGGCTGTATGACACTCTGACCAACCGAATCAGGGCATGCATCCAAGGCAGAGAGGTTTTCATACTGATAAGTGGGCACACAGTGTCACGCTCTTTGTAAATTTCACTCACTGAAATAACATCACATACCTGCAAAATTCGTGAAGATTCATTTCGCTTTCTCCTCCCACATGGGTGCTTCACTTTCTTTGTCAGGCAGAGTATGCACCAGGGAACATGGTGCAGTCTCAGAATGCGTCGCGTGCTGGAGACACGGCGATTCATACGAAAGGCCACAAGGTTCACCTGCTGCTGACCCGATTGCAACGGGAAACAGGCTACCTTTCTGAATGGACCACCTCCCGGCAACTTCCATTTAATGCAGCCAGAACGGAAGCTATTTTCATCATCAAGAGGCCAATACCACCTGCATTGCGGTAGGTCAACACCAGGGACGCCACAGTTGCGTGGACTGACAACGCTCACTACCTAGGTTTCACGCTATTACGCTTAATGTGGCGTCGCCAGATCAGCAACGTCAGACGAAAAACGCTGCTGAATGCTTGACCTCTGCACAGTGTTTCGCTCTTCATCGATGCTGCCTCTACACGTCGGAATATAAATGCCTAGTACGCCAACTGCATTGGGCAACGCCACTGGCAGCCATATCGGCTGTCTCCGGAATGCCCTAAACCCAGCACTCGAGCAACTCTCGCATCTCCAGTCGGAGTACCCCACGTACAGGCAAATAACCTGGCGGGTGTACTGCCACTAAAAGAAAGACTCGTTCCAAGCCCAGTGAGCGTGCTCCATCAATGACGACATTCGCGCTCACGGCCACAAACTCCACTGGCGATGCGGAGTTTGATGACCATATCTTCTGTGACAATAAGAGAAGACACAGACTTCGGCAGTCAGCACTTCACAATATCGTGCAAGCGGTAAACCTGCGCCAGCGCTCCGTTATTCGTCCGTGATCGAATGGCGCTGACGTTTCCAACGACGTCTGTGCAAGCGGGGCACAGCCGGCTGGCCCGGGGCCAAAGAGATATACGGGATCTACAACGAACTTGTGACGTCACACTAGTAGGCTTGTCCGCCACATTTCGCGAACGCTCGACTCCGTGCAGGGCCGACGTGAAATCAGTAAGTGAAAAAGTATCTACTAAAAATTTTAATTTTGTCGAGTGCTATTGAACCTTGCATGCATTTAAACGGGCAGTCAAGAATTATTAAACTCGTCTGAAATGTTACTCGATACCTGCCGCAGACGGCTGCTGGGACTTGTAAGACCTGCAGTGTCACGTACTATGACGTATAAGCCTCGCGGCTGGCCAACATGCTGCACTCGCGAAATGAGACAGCGTATCTGGTGAAAAACTACCCTAAAAACCAAGAAAAAAAGACTTCGAATCCACCTACGTCAGGAAAAGTAACAAATACTAAAACTGGAAAGAGTTAAGGAAGCGCATGAGAAGGATGAGTGTCAGTGACAAGCAGTCTGTAAATCTATTCCAAGCAGTCTGTGTAGTCAGTCTATGGCAAGCACTCGATACAATTACCCGTGATAATCAGTTTGAGAGTATCGTAATAAAATGGACGATCAAAAAGCTCCCGTTTAAGAGCGTTGCTGCAGCACACACGGATGAGCCAAAACATTACGACCATCTGCTTAATAGCTTGTTTGTCCGTCTTTGGAACTTATTCTGCGGATCAGGGATCCGACAGTTTGTTGGCAGGCTTGGAGGTATGTGGCATTAGATGTCTATGCACATGTCATGTAATTCCCGTAAATAACGAGCCAGTGATTTGTGTCTTCGGTGATGGCGCCGGAATAGCGACCCAGATGGGTTTCACAGGATTTACATCAAGCGAATTTGGTCAAGAGATATCAACATGAGTTCATTATAATGCTTCTCAAACCACTGTAGCACGATTCTGGCTCCGAGACGAAGACAGTTATACTGCTGAAAGATGACGCTATCGTCGGCGAAGACATCTAGCATGAAGGGATGCGGATGGTTCGCAGCTGTCAGCGTGTCTTCGATTACTACCACAGGACCCATGCAAGAGCAGGAGAATGTCTCCCATAGTATAATACTGCTCCCACCAGCCTTCGTCCGTGGCGTGCTGCACGTTTCGAGCCGCCCTTTACCTCGATGACGGCGTTTGTGGAGACGGCGCTCGACAGAGCATAGCAGGAATGTGATTTCTCAGTAGAGCTGAGACGTTTCCATTCATCGATGGTCGAATCCCGAAGGTCCCGTGCCCACTGCAATCGTAATTGACGATGTCGTTGGGCCAACATGTGAACACATGTGGTGTGGTGCGGAGCTCCATGTTCAATAAAGTACGACGAACGGATGCTCCGAAACACTTGAGGGTGCACCAGGATTGTGCTCGTTCGGCAGAGTTTCCACATGTCACCATCTGTTCTACTTTACAGAGCAGACAAGCCTCTAAATCCCACGTTCTGTGAAGAGCCTAGTGGAAGTTTCACTGTCCTACCTCTTCCTATAGATGCTCACGACGGTAGCACATGAACAGTCTACCAGCTTCGCCGTTTCCGAGACCTCGTTCACAGGCTCAGTGTAAAAATAACCTGCCCTTGGCCAGTCGCTTATCTCAATGGATTTCCGTATTTGCAGCCCATATCTACGGTAATGTGATGCCCTATTCGTGTCTGGTCCTCTTACACACTTTTGTTACCGCGTCACGTGCTCGCAACGTCACCAGGCGGCCTCCAGTCTTGGGTGGGCAGTGGTCGTAATGTTTTGGATGATCAGTTTATATTCAACGTAGCGCGATTCCGCCAGGGATATGCATTGAGGGGAGAAAAGTCATGGGACAGCGAAATGTGCATTGGCGAAGCTGTCATTTGTAGTCAGGTGATTCTTCTGAAAAGGGTTACGGCGTGACTATGAGTTTGTTGCTAGACTCATGAGACGCCCACTTCGGATAGCATTGGGGAATTAAATATTCCGAGATTCACGGGGTCAAGCCACTACAGACAGCACAGTGGCCGAGGGCCTTCAGTTAACGACAAAAAGCAGCCGTCTTTGCGTAGAGTTGTCAGTGTTAACAGACAAGCAACACTGCGTGAAATAACGGCAGAAATCAGTGTGGGACGTATCCGTTAGGACAGTGCACGAAATTTGACGTTGATGGGCTATGGCAGCAGACGGCCGAAAAGAGTGCCTTTGCTAATAGCACGATAGCCAGCAGCGCTTTTCCTGGGCTCGTGATAATATCAGTTGTATCCTAGACGACTGGAAAAGCATAGCCTGACCAGATAGAACCGATTGCGCTGGGGAAAAGATAATGGCAGGGTCGAGCGTGGCGTAGACCCCACGAAGTCATGGACCCAAGTGATGAACAACGCACTGTGCAAGCTGGTGGTGTTGTGGCCTGTGTTTATATAGAATTGCCTGGGTCCTCTGGTCCAACTGAGCCAATCATTGACTGGCAATGGTTATGTTCGGCTACCTACAGACTGTAGTAACCAAAACTAACTGCGGGAATGCCTTGGGCTGCGGATCGGAGCCGCCAGGCGGGGAAGCCGCCGGTGGTGGAGCACGCACCACCGGGTAAACACAGGACGAGTCGGACGACAGACCAACGACAACTGACAACAACCGACCACGACCGACTATGTCCAACACAACAAGGAAGAGATAAACAACGGAGGCTTGTGGAAACCCCAACACCAAACACCAACAGTAAATCCACTCGGAACCAGAGCCAGGCAAATGTCAACAACGAGCAACGACCAGAACGCAGTACCGCCGAGATAGAAACGAAATCCAGACCGAGTACCAGACTGACTGGACTAGGTTTTTTTTTGTCTTTATTGTGATTTTAAAACCCGTAGAACAGGTAGGCTGGCAGCAGCACAATACGCCGCTCTTCAGCCAAAGATAGTACAATGATAAAAACAGAGGAGACACATGAGTTGGAACAAAATGGCGGGGAAAAAACAGTAGACACTTGAACATAAAAAAAAACATGAAGCCGTTCACACTCGATGACAATCCACACTACAAACTGTTGACACAAAGCACAAACACTGAAGATGTCGATGGCACTGGTGAACGATGGAGTGTGACAGCGAACACTGAACACTAAACACGACGGCACACACGAGACACTCATGGCGATGATCTCCAGTGCTCGAATGTCCACTTAGCATGTGCGAGTCAGGGGACCTGCCAAGAGGGGAATAAGGGTGAGGTGGGGGAGAGGGGAGAATGCCAATGGCTGAGGAGATGGGGGGAGGAGGAGAGGGACAGGGGAGGGGAAGCCTGGGGAGGAGTGGGGAGAAATTGAGGAGGGAGGGAAGAGGGAGAGAAGGGAGGGAGGGTGCCCAAAGGAGCAAACACAGGAAGAGGGTGGGAGGATCAAAGTTGATAGGAGGGGTAGATGGAGGGGAGGAGGACATCATCAGGGAGAGGGAGCTGGCGGAAGCCACCTTTTGAGAGGGTAAGGAGGGTGGAGAGATGGAGACCGGGTGGGACATGGGAATACAGATGCGGCAGCAGGCGAGGGTGGGAGAGGATGGGTGAGACAAGTGGGTGAGGAGATCGAGCTTGCGGGAGGTGTACAGGATATGTATCCTTTCAAGGAAAAGGAGGAGGTGGGGGAACGGAATGAGATCGTACAGGATCCACGTGGGGGAAGGGAGACGGATGCGATAGGCGAGGCAGAGAGCATGGCGTTCAAGGATTTGAAGGGATTTATAAAAGGTAGGGGGGGTGGAGATCCAGGCTGGATGGGCGTAATAAAGGATAGGGCGGATGGATTTATAGGTGTGGAGTATGGTGGAGGGGTCCAGACCCCACGTACGGCCAGAAAGGAGCTTGAGGAGATGGAGTCAGGAGCGTGCCTTGGCTTGGATTGTCCAGAGATGGGGGGTCCAGGAGAGTCGACGGTCGAGGGTGACGCCAAGTTACTTAAGGGTGGGGGTGAGGGCGATAGGACGGCCACAGATTGTGAGATAGAAATCAAGGAGGCGGAAGGAAGGGGTGGTTTTGCCTACAATGATCGCCTGGGTTTTGGAGGGATTGACCTTGAGCAACCACTGGTTGCACCAAGCAGTGAACCGGTCAAGATGGGATTGGAGAAGGTGTTGGGAGCGCTACAGGGTGGGGGCAAGGGCAAGGAAGTTGGTGTCATCGGCTAACTGGAGAAGGTGGATGGGGGGTGACGGCGGCGGCATGTCCGCCGTATATAAAAGGTACAGAAGGGGAGAGAGGACGGAGCCTTGGGGCACACCGGCGGAGGGAAAAAAGGTGTAGGAATCCGTGTTATGGATGGTGATGTAGGAAGGACGGTGGGAGAGAAAGGAGCCAATCAGACGGACGTAGTTAATAGGAAGGGTGAAGGTTTGGAGCTTGAAGAGGAGACCGGAATGCCATACGCAGTCATAAGCACGTTCGATTTCCAGGGAGAGGAAGATTGCAGAGCGTCGGGAATTAAGATGTTCGGAAAGGAGATGAGTGAGGTGAAGGAGAATGTTGTTGGAAGAGAAGGACGGCCAAAAGCCACACTGGGTAACGGGAAGGAGGCGGTGCTAGTGGAGTTGCTGGTGGATGCGGCGGGTGAGGATAGATTCCAGGACCTTGCTGAAGACCAAGGTAAGGCTGATGGGACGGTAGGACGAGACAGCGGATGGCGTTTTACCAGGTTTAAGGAACATCAGGATATGGGAGGTTTTTCACAGGTCGGGGTAGTTCAAAAATGGTTCAAATGGCTCTGAGCACTATGGGACTCAACATCTTAGGTCATAAGTCCCCTAGAACTTAGAACTACTTAAACCTAACTAACCTAAGGACATCACACACACCCATGCCCGAGGCAGGATTTGAACCTGCGACCGTAGCAGTCCCGCGGTTCCGGACTGCAGTGCCTGAACCGCTAGACGGTCAGGGTAGTAACCGGTGGCCAGGACTACATAGTAGAGCCTGGCCAGGGTGGAGAGGAAATAGACAGGAGCTTCACGAAGGTGACTGTAGGTGACTCGATCGTGACCAGGAGCGGTATTGCATTTCGTGCGGGGTGTAGTGATAGGGGCATTGAGTTCTGTGTGTGCAATGTTGTCCAAGTACTGGAAACCAGGTTCGAGGGGAGGGATAGAGGTGTCAGTTCGATCGCGGACATCCGGGAAGAGGGAGTAATTGAACTGGGGATCATCGGGGATGGAAAAGACATTGGAGAGGTAAGAGGCAAAGTGATTGGCCTTACTAAGGGTGTCAGGGAAGGGATGATCATCATGAAGAAGAGGATAGTAGGGGGAGGGTATAGTTCCGGTAAGGTGACGGAAGGCTGACCAGAACTTGGACGTGTAGGGTAGCATTTAAACAGGTGCATGTCTGTCGCCAGTCCCAGCGTTTCTTAGCTGCGAGCAAATTACGAACGTGTCGCTGGAGTTGCCGGTGGCATCGGAGTGTGTCTGGGTCACGCGTGTGGAGAAAGGCACAGTAGAGACGATGGGATTCATGGAGGAGGAGGACGGCCTGTGGGGGTAGGGTAGGACAGTGGGGGTGGATGGCGACAGTAGGGACATGGGCCTCGACGGCCTCAGACAAGGTCTGCTGGAGAAAGGAGGCAGCATGGGTTACATCGTCAGGGTGGCGGTAGGTGAAGGGGTGGCTATCGGCCTGGGTGGAGACGGTATCCCGGTAGGCATTCCAGTTGGCACGGGAATAGTCATGGACGTACTTTGGGGGAGGGTCAGTACGAGGGTTGAGGTGGGGGCGACGACCGTCTGAAACCGTGAGGAGGACAGGGAGATGGTCGCTACCAATAGGCTCCAGGACATCCACCGTTATGCGGCCAAGGAGGTTAGGAGAGGAAAGGATAAGATCGGGAGTGGAGTTGGATTTGGGATGGGTGTGCTGGGGGATGGGGATGAGGTCACCTTGAAGGAAGGAGAGGAACCGATGCCATTGCCGTAACTGGGCGGCGGTACGACTATGGATGTTGAGGTTGGCGGCGATCACGTAGGAGGAGAAGGTACGGTCAATGTGGGAGAGGAAGTCGAAGGGAATAGGGGCGTTATGGCGGACATAGGTGACGGTAAGGCTGGGGAAGAAGAGACTGAGGATCAGTGTTCAGTGGGGTCGGGAAGGACAGGTTGGAGCCGAACTGGGATCTGGTGGTGATGACCAATGGCAACTCCACCACACGCAATCGGGAGGGGATTAGTGGAGCGGTGAAGGAGGTAGGGCGACGTGTGGACGGTGTGGTGGGGTTGGAGGAAGGTTTTATTGAGGAGGAAGGCATCCACGCGGTGGGTGGCAAGGGTATGCAGGAAGAGGTTCTTGTTGGTCGGAAGGGAGCAGATGTTGTTGAAAAAGATACGGTGCTGTCGCGCCATGACAAGGGTGTCAAGACGGGAGAAGGTGAAATGGGCCTGGTTGTTGGAGTAGGTGGCATACATTTTTAAGTGGAAAATGGAACGGGCAGCGTGGGAGACGTGTTGGAGCGTGTGAGGGCGCTGGAAAGGGTGGTCGTTTTGTAGGACAATGGTTAGGAACCTGATGATGTCCTCAGCAGTGGGGGGGGGGACAAAGAGAATTGCCAGGAGGGGTGGGGGCGTCCAGAGGACGGACAGGGACAGTGAGTTCAGGAGTAGTCGTAGGGGGTCCAGCTTTACACTTCTGGGAGTAGGTGGGATGGGGGAGATTGCAGGTATTACAGGAGGGAGGGGATTGAAGGTTTGGGCACTGCTGGAGGAAGTGTGCTTGCCTACAATGCGGGCAGGTGGGGGCCTCGATGTTGGGTGTACGTTATAGCGCAGACACTTGTGGCAGCGCAGGGATTGAGGAGGGGAACAGGAGGGGTCGACCTTATAGCGCTGGTTGAAGAGGAGGGCGCCCTCCTTCAGGAGACAGTCAATGGAGGGGGCATTCTCGGAGAAAACCCGCATAAGGCGTGTGGGGCCGGCCGAGTTGAAAATGCGGTGGACCGCCCGCACCTCCTGTGTGGGATGCGCGTTGAGCTCCGCCAACACCTCCTCCTCCGTGATCGTCGGACTGAGCCGAGTGATAACGGCGGTGAGGGTCGGCGGGCGATGCGGGAGTTGGGGTTGGCGGGTAGGAGATGGAGAAGGAGCAGGGGTGAGGGAGGCATTGGGGCCAAAACGGGTGATGGGGAGGCGGGAGAGGATGTCAGTATGGAGGGTGGGGCTGGAGGAGGAGATGAGAACGGAATCCCGTCTGGAAGTGAGGAGGGAGATGGGGGCACCAGGGAAGTGTTGGTGGAGGAGGAGGGAGAGATTCTGGGCCTCGAGAAGGGAAGGATTGGGATGGGAGAGGAGGTATTTGTATAAAGAGGGGAGAGAGGAGGAGGAGGAGGCGGCGGAGGGATCAGGGGCAGGCAGGGAGACATCCATGGCATCCTGGAGGAGGGGGAGGAGGACAGGGCGGGGCCTTTTTGGGAGCGGAGGATGTGGTGGTGCCACTAGGGCGTTTAACTGCAGCAGAAGGGTGGGTGGTGATATGAGAGACGGGAGCTATAGGGAGGTGATGGGAAGGGGCAGGTCCCCTTGTGGACGCAGCAGTCGGCGCCGGAGATGGTGACGGTGAAGGCGACGGCGACGGCGACGGTGGTGGCGGTGATGGCGAAGGCGATGTGGAGAGTTGGGCATGGGCAGTGGCCTGACGGGCCACCACCCTAGCTGGAGCTGCAGTGACAGGCTGGGGGAGTGGGGGGAAAGGATCAGAAGGAGAGGAGCGGGAGGAAGAAGCTGGAGAGGGGGCAACAAAGAGCGAGGGCGAAGGGAGAGTGAGAAGAGGAGGGATGGAAAGAGGGTGGTGTGACTGGGCACACCATGTAATGGTGGTGGTGGTGGCGGCGGAGGGGGAAGTATAAACTATGGCTGTGGTGGTAGTAGTGGTGGGGGCTGACATGACGGCAGGGATAAACAAAAATGCACAGGACGAAAAGGAAAGGAAAAAAACTGGGGACAGACGAAGACGGATGAAGACGAAGACGGATGAAGACGAAGACGAAGACGAAGACGAAGACGAAGACGAAGACGGACGAAGACCAGAGTCCCACGCTGCTGGCGCTGACGATGGCTGGCAGGAATGCCACAGCTGCTGCTGCTGCTGGAGGGCTGGCTGGCTGGCTGGCTGGCTGGCTGGCTGGCTGCTGCTGCTGCTGCTGCTGCTGCTCGGCTGGACCACTGCTGCTCGGCTGGCTGGCACCTGAAAACCTAGTGCTTCGATTAGTGCTGGAATGGCACAATCGAAGGGCGGTATCCTTTCGGAGTACCGCCGGAGATGCTGCTGGACTAGGGCAGAGCTGGTCCCTATATACGAAACCGGAGGGAGCGGCTATTGGCCGCTGTCTGCACGTGGCGTAGCGGTGGCGCGCTCGCTGCGCGAGAGCCGCTGCGTGGAACAGCCGCCGCGGAGGCGGAGCCCTCTATGGGCTGACCACGTCCATTTGTTCTGGCGCGTGTTCGACTTCCGCGGCGGATGGTACTAGACAGACCATTAGTAGCCATTCAAGGATTTAATGTTCCCTAACATCTACGGAATTTTTATAGGTTAAAATTGCGCCATGTCACTGTGCCATAGTTGTTCGTGATTGGTTTGAAGAACGTTCTGGACAATTCGAGCGAATGTTCTGGCTAGCCAGATCACCCAATATGAATCCCATCGAACATTTATGTTTCATAATAGAGAGGTCAGTTCTTAGGAAAATAAGATTCATTAAGCCCGGTGTTCTGTCAAACAGTCTATCACCGATCCGTATTTCGTCTTCAGTTACAGTTATGGGATGCACATACAACATGTACGGTCTTCCCCTGCTAACGCCGAATGGTCTATCTATCTGACCTGGAGTGTGACGAATAATGAATTCATCAATGGTAACACCCCCATTGTCGTGTGTTCTTGTTTTTGTTGAGAGCTGTCGGAGGGATTCAGTAACCGGCTTAAAGGTCTCTCTTAGTGTTTGCTTCCGATCCATATGCCCTAACCTCAGCAGCCGCAATTTATCACGAACTGCTTTACGCGCCTGAATCCTTTTCTGCTTCGTCGACATCATGGCATATACTAATCAGACATCTCTGCGACTTGAGGCTTTATATATCCAGTCATTTTCTTCCTCCTCTAACTATGATCCTGATCATCCTTCTCAACAGCAAGGAAGTCTACATCTATCTTCCCCTGAGTAGCATCGACCTTTTCAGTTAAGTGGGTTACTTTCTAACTGACTTGATTAACTAGCTCATTTAAGGCATTCACCATTCTCTGAAGAGTCTGGTAATACGTCTCTAGTTCCCTGCGCATACCTCCAACTTTATGGGCTATAGCTTGAATTTTCGCATCCAAGTACAAGCGAATGTTCTTTCTGTGTACACCCATCCTCTCCGGTTGAGAGGCGGACATACGCGCGAATTTGTCCATGGTGTATCGTAGACTGATGTACTAATCTCTCCTACCGAGCTATGTATGAAAAAGCTCTTGAAACTTTCACCTGTACCTACCATCATTGAGTTATCTTGTTTTATCAATAACAAGAAACCCGTACTGTGAATGATTCCAGCAATCTGCACATATCTTTACAAAATCATTGAACGACATGTCCGTTCCGACATGTGCTTGGTAAATGTGCTTTAAATTGATGTTGTCTCGTTTGAAGGCTATAATGAGGTTGCATTATCCCTAACAAGCTGTTTGGTGATTCTGGAATATGTTTGACTTAGATGAAATACACCAGCACCCATATGACGGTCGAAGCAGAAATATTTTCGAATTTGGTCTTGGTTTTCCGTGGCAACGTCGTCAAACATGAAGATTGTGTTTGGTTTTGCTTTTTCAGGTGGGGAGATATAACAGCTGTCACTGAATGTCGTGTATGTAACACCATCTACACTGCGCAATATCTCTTGCAATAGCTGATACTTGGGATGAAGTAATTGTTTTTGACAATACACAATACACAATAGCATGGAGAGCTGCATCAAACCAGTCTCAGGACTGAAGACCACAACAACAACAACAACAACAATACACAAACATGCTCAAATCGGACTCCGTCTACATGCATTAGCAGAGCCTTGATTACATTAGTCTTCCTGCAATTGGATAGGCCTACAATAATTGATCATGTATTATTGGGACGGAGAATTCCGTTCTTCTTCTTCTTCTTCTTCAGCTCTTCACTTGAATCATCACAAGACCAGTCACTGACAACATAGTCCTTGTGGCGAGGGTGCTTCACCCAGCCCGTCGTGATACTAAATGCGTCAGGTACAGATATGTAGTTGGCTTATATATAGCAAACAGACTTGAAAGGATAATAATAATTATTATTATAATAATAGTATTTGTGTGTAGCCAGTATAGTTCGATCAGTTAACCGATTTAGCTATACTGACTACACAAAGAAAAGAAGTATATATTTTACTCATGAAGAGTAACATGATCATAATCTCAGTAACTGGTATAGCACTGAAAAAAATAATTGTAATAATTTGATTATAATGAGAAAGTGGTATGAAATAAAACACACACACGAGTTGACATTAGGCATAAATTATTTATTTAAAAATCGTACATTGGATGTAGTATTTCAGGGATATCATTAGAAATGGTATGTATCTTCTTAGCACCTGTACAATTTCTACTAAATAATGCTTTTTGGTTGGCAATAAATTCAGCACGTCTCTCACTTAAGCCAATAGGCTCTGGTTTTTGACACACGCATTTCATTTGCTTGTCTTTAGATTTAGCGGTCATGTGCGAACGAAGGTGCTACTTAAGATCGTCAATATGTACACTATTCACACGTAGGAGTTTACATCACTGTATGCGGCCTCTATGCTAGGCAACCACCGATTCAGACTCTCCAGCGGAAGCCGTATGGCAGGGTCTAGATCGTATAATTTCATAACTGACAGATGTCTCAGATAGACGAATTTGTCACCTGATTTCACGCATAAGGGGCAGTCATCATATACGATAGTAATAGAAAGTGTAGCATCAGTAAGTCGCTTATCTCAATGGATTTCCACATTTGCAGCCCATATCTACGGTAATGTGATCCCCCGTTCGTGTCTGCTACTCTTACCGCGTCACGTGCTCGCAACGCCACCAGGCGGCCTCCAGTCTTGGGTGGGCAGTGGTCGTAATGTTTTGGCTGATCGTTTTATATTCAACGTAGCGCGAGTCCTACAATGAGGCGACAAAAGTCATGGGACAGCGAAATGCACATAGAAGTATCGCGCACGCAAATATAAAAGGGCAGTGCATTGGCGCAGCTGTCATTTGTAGCCAGGTGATTCTTGTGAAAAGGTTTAGGACGTGATTATGACTTTGAAATCGGAATGTTGCTAGACGCATGAGACTCCCATTTCGGATAGCATTAGGGAATTGAATATTCCGAGATTCACGGGGCCAAGCCACTACGGACAGCACAGTGGCCGACGGCCTTCAGTTAACGACCAAAAGCAGCGGCCTTTGCGTGGAGTTATCAGTGCTAACAGACAAGCAACACTGCGTGGAATAACGGCAGAAATCAGTGCAGGACGTATCCGTTGGGACAGTGCTGCGAAATTTGTCGTTGATAGGCTATGGCAGCACATGGCTGAAAAGAGTGGCTTTGCTAATAGCATAGCCAGCAGCGCTTTTCCAGGGCTCGTGATAATATCGGTTGTATCCTAGACGACTGGAAAAGCATAGCCTGACCAGACGAGAACCGATTGCGCTGGGAGAAAAGCTAATGGCAGGGTTCGAGTGCGGCGTAGACCCCACGAAGTCATGGAGCCAAGTGATCAGCAAGGCACTGTGCAAGCTGGTGGTGCTGTGGTCTTTGTTTACATAGGATGTACTGGGTCGTCTGGTCTAAATGCCAAACACTGACTGGCAATGGTTATGTTCGGCTACCTGGAGACCAATTGTAACCATTCAAGGATTTAATGTTCCTAAACATCTGTGGAATTTTTGTAGGTGAAAATGAGCCTGCTACTGCTCAATAGTTGTTCGTGATTGGTTTGAAGGACGTTCTGGATAATTCGAACGAATGATCTGGCCATCCAAATCGCCCGATATGAATCCCATCGAACATTTATGGGACACAATCGAGAGGTCAGTTCATGCACAAAATCCTGCTCCGTCAACACTTTCGCAATTGTCAAAAAGGCAGCATGGCTCAATATTTCAGCAGGGGACTTACAACGACTTCTTGAGTACATGCTACGTCGAGATGCTGCACTACACAGGGCAGTAGAAGGTCCGAGTCGATGCTGGGAGGTTTCCCATGACTTCTGTCACCTCGGTATGTAAGCACCGACGTATAGGCAAGGGTGGTGGTAAGCTCCTATGGGACCAAACTGCTGAGGCCATCGATCCGTAGGATTACACATTACTTAAGCTAACTTACGCTAACGACAACACACACACACCCTTGCCCGAGGAAAGACTCGAGCCTTTGACGTGGGGAGCCGCGCGAACCGTGGCAAGGGGCCTCAAACCACGCTGCTACCCCGGACGGAAAGGGCTTAGAGTGGCATTTGGAAAGACACGAATGCCTCTTTCCGACGTACGTGCAGTAAATGCGGAAATATGAACTACAGCGACGTTATTACCAGACGAGTCCAAACGGGACCGACGTGCTGTTATACTTTTTTTCGCCTACCGAAAGACAAACACTGGTAAACATCCATAGGAGAATGAATAAGGCAGCATGTCTGTCGAAAATCACCCTTGCCCTAAACTGCGACAGTGGGTGCTGCTGCTTGATAATAACGTACGTCCCCGTACCGCAAATATTGTAATGCAGAAGCTGGACCAAATCAAGTGGGAGACGCCTGAGCAGCGCCATTTAGCTCTGATGTCTCCCCGTGGGATTACCACGCCTTTACTCCCTTAAGAAAAGCCCTGGAGGAAGACATCGACAAAAATCAGAGGCGGGCTGCTAGATTTGTTACTGGTAGATTCGAACAACACTCAGGTGTTACGTAGGTGCCCCAGGAACTCAAACAGGAATAACTGGATAGAAGGCGACGTACTTTTCGAGGATCACTATTACGAAAATTTAGAGAAGTCTCATTTGAATCTGGCTGCAGACGACCCTGCTGCCGCCAACATACGAGAAACCAGGACCCACTCAGAGACATACGGAAAGTTGTTTTTCTGTCGTTGTGTCAGTGAGTAAAACAGGAAAGGAAACGATTAATTGGTACAGAGTACCCTCCGCCACTCACCCTATTCTGTCTTGCGCGGTATGTATGTAAATGTAGAGGGTCCCTGTCGGACGAGGATGTGCAGCAAGCAGTTACAGACTTCGTCATGGAGCTGGACACCGTGTTTTAGCAGACGGGTACCTTCAACGTGGTGTGTCGCTGAGATGATTGCTTGAAAGCTCACAGTGATTCTGCCTGACTGGCATACCGCCTGGACTGTACAGACTTCGAATGGAAACTTTTTGATCGCTCCTTCTAGAAACTGTCATTCGGACTGCTGTTTATTGGTAAGTTTTTAAATGTGGAAATCATACTGCGAATTTGTTGTAGTTACATACGAAACTACCTGTTTCAAGTGATAATTTTATAATTAAGCCGAAAGTGACTTGCAGATTAACGTCTCTCAGATTTTGTGTGAATTACTGTTTCTCGCCTGCTTAAAATACAACGCAGCAAATAGAGTGTTATATCTTCCCAGTATTTGGCGTGATGTCTCCAAGGGTGACTAATATTTAGTTGAAAGTGCTTATGAATGATACCGGAAATTTTTACAGTGGATGAAGACTGTGTTGTGAAGTTTAGATAGTTGTTTAGCTTGAGAAAAGGGCACTGAACAGTACGTTCTTGTTAAAAAAACACTGGAACACTTATCTTTGAGTGCAAAAGGATTTGTGGTTTGCGACCTAGCGATGCGATATTCATTTATATTAACTGTCGTTTGATACAAGATAATGTTGTTAGACACGGTTACAATGATTTCTTTCACACAGAGTCTAACCGATAATAGCAGATTATTTATATGTTCTCAAAAAAAATGGTTCTAATGTCTCTGAGCACTATGGGACTTAACATCTGAGGTCATCAGTCCCCTATAACTTAGAACTACTCAAACCTAACTAACCTAAGAACATCACACACATCCATGCCCGAGGCAGGATTCGAACCTGCGACCGTAGCAGCCGCGCTTTTCCGGACTGAAGCACTTAGAACCGCTCGGCCACCGCGACCGGCTATATGTTCTCCTTCATGACGTAACCTGAAGAAGTGGACTTACTCATGAACTGCAGTTCTTCATCATTAACGTGACAGTTTTTCATTAAAAAAATCAGAAACTAAGGTGATGAAGTTGGCCACAGAACATCGCTACTTATAAATTCTGATTTTAGGTGACGATCCTCTTTTCCATGTTGCGAACCACTGAAAGAATTTTGCGTCTCTCAATCAATGTAAGAGTTTTAAAAGGATAAAATTTACCGCAGACAGGTCCTTCAGATCGCACCGCAAGTCACGAGACTGCAGTGTCTGTATATTACTGAGTCTGAACGGTGAAAGAGGGCTATCCAGTAGGCAGGCACTATCGATTCTTCTCCATTGAATACTTAAAAGCTTTTTAATCATTTCCAGCTGAAAGGGCACTTCCACAAAGACCCCGCCGGAATCAGCCTGCCGTAATAGCTGGAGTGGAATAAATAATTTCCCGTACCGAAAATAGCAAGCGCTTGCGAGCTGTCGCACCAGATTATCTGTTAACAAGGACAGAGAAAGGGATTAATATTGTCAACAGAACTTTGAATGAGCTTCGAATTCTTCGGTGAACGTTTATTCTAACACAGCTTTTCACAGGATGGCTGTAGCAGAAACAGTAGACTCGATTCCCTTCTATACGAAGACTGATATCTGCTCGGGACGAAAGAAGAAGAAGGTCATGCTTTCCCATCCTGTCGACGAAGGGCTTATTAGAGGCTGTTGTGGACGGAAATGAAGGCCAACAGCTTAGTGATTGACGAATGATACGAGAGACTATGCACGTTCGCTAGAATGACGCTGAATATCATTCCGGAAGGCCAACCGTATGAAACGTACACTACCTGATGAAAAGAATCCGGACATTTATTAGTGGACATTAATATGAGGTGCGTCAAACTTTCGTCTATATGCCTGAACTCTGCTGGGTTTCCTATGAGGTGAAACTTTCCTGGCAGATTACAGACCTTTGCCTTTCGCGGGCAAGTGCTCTACCATCTGAGCTACCCAAGTACGACTCACGACCCGTCCTCACAGCTTTACTTCCGCCAGTACCTCGTCTCCTACTTTCCAAACTTCTCATTCTGGAAACATCCCCCAGGCTGTGGCTAAGCCATGTCTTCGCAATATCCTTTCTTCCAGGAGTGCTAGTTCTGCTAGGTTCTCAGAAGAGCTTCTGTGAAGTTTGGAAAGTAGGAGACGAGGTACTGGCGGAAGTAGAGCTGTGAGGACGGGCGTGAGTCGTGCTTGGGTAGCTCAGATAGTAGAGCACTTGCCGCAAAAGACAAAGGTCTCGGGTTCGAGTATCGGTCCGGCACACAGTTTTAATCTGCCAGGAAAGATTCATAACAGCGCGGCAGAGTGAAAATCTCATTCTTCCTATCAGGTGTCTGAATGTCTACGAAGCAATGGTAGTCCATTCTTCCTCAAGAACCAAAACCAGAGAATGAGGGTATTCTATTGTGTTCACGTCGGGACTCTGGGTAGGCCAGTCCACTTCAAGCTTGTTATTCTCCCAAATCTATTCGAACCGTTCCTGTACTGTAGGCAGTACATAATGCTATAAAATGTATTCATAAGATTCCACATTTAGTGCCTCAGTAAGCACAATAGGGTAACCGTAACCTGACCACCAAAAACACCGTAAATTGTCACACCACCTCCTCCGAACTGCACTGTTGGCACTACACGTTTTCCAGGCATGCGCCAAACCGAAACCCGTCCATCGGATTGCCACAGGGTATAACGTGATTAATCACTGCAAATGACTCGTTTCCAGTCATCGACTGTCCGGTGGCGTCGCTCAAACACAAGCTCAAGCGTCCCTTAAAATCAACTGCAAAAATGTGTGGCCGCTCGACCATTGTTCCCATTCTTCTGAACTCATTGTGCTATCTGGAGTGCTGGTAGCACTTTACAACTCACGAGTGACTCCTTCCACTTATTTCATGCGATTTTTTCTAACCACCCTCCACATTGTTCAACGGTAACTGTCCGTCAGTACGTGACATGTTCCTGGTGTTGGGTTAGCTGCGGTTGTTCGTTTACGTTTCTATTTCACAATTACATCACCAACAGTCGACATGGCAAACTTTGGAAGGGTTGAAGTGTCTACAATGGATTTTTGATTCACGTGACATCCAATGACTAGAAGTCACTACCCTCTTCTGACACACCCATTGTGTCGTAACCGTTTCTTTAGGGGCATCACAATACTCCCCGTCCTCTTTCTGCACTTGGGCAGTGGTGAAATAATTCTCTATTATTCCGCTCTCGAAAAGCGCACGGTAAAAAACGAACACTTATTTCTTTCCGTGCGAGCTCTGATTTCCCTTTTTTTTTTTTATGATGATCGTTTCTCCCTGTGTAGATCGGCGTCAACAAAATATTTTCACATTGGGAAGAGAATGTTGGTGATTGAAATCTCCTGAGAAGATTCCGCCGCAACGAAAAACGCTATTGTTTTAGTGATGTCCACCCCAGACCCTGTATCATGTCCGTGCCACTTACTCCACTATTTCGCGATAATACAAAACGTGCTGCTCTTCTTCGAACTTTCTCGATGTACTCTGTTAATCCTTTTAGGTAAAGAACCACGACCGCGCAGCAGTGCTCTAAAAGAGGACCGACAAGCGTTTTGTAGGCAGTCTCTTTAGTAGCCCTGTTACATTTTCTAAATGTTCTGCCAGTAAAACACAGTCTTTGGTTCGCCTTCCCCACAACATCTATGTGTTCTTTCCAATTTAAGTTGTTCGTAACTGTAATCTCTAGGTATTTAGTTGAATAAAAGACCTTTAGATTTCACTGATTTAAGTTTAACGGATTCCTTTTAGCACTCTTGTGGATGATCTCACACTTTTCTTTACTTAGGCTCAATTGAAAATATCTTTTCTAAATCATTTTGCAAATTTGTTTTGATCTTGTGATGACTTTACTAGACGATAAACGACAGCGTCATTTACAAACAACCCAAGAGGGCTGCTCAGATTGTCTCCTCAATCGTTTGTATAGATAAGGAACAACATGGGGCCTATAACACTGCCTTGGGGAACGCCAGAGATCACTTCTGTTCTACTCGACGAAGTTCCGTCGATTACTATGAACTGTGACCTCTCTCATAGTAAATCACAAATCCAGTTGCATAACTGAGACGGTATTCCATAAGCAAGCAATATGATTACGAACCGCTTGTGAGGTACAGCGTCAAAAGCCTTCTGGAAATTTAGAAAAAGGGAGTGAGTCTGTAATCCCTTGTCAATAGCTCTCAACACTTCGTGTGAGTAAAGATCTGGTTGTGTTTCACAAGAATGATGTTTCCTAAATCCATGTTGACTGTGTGTCAATATCCCTTTGTCTACGAGGTAATTCATAATATTCAAACATAATAAGTGTTCCAAAATCCTGCTGCGTATAGACGTTAATGATATGGTCCTGTAATTTAGTGGTTTACTCCTATTGCATTTCTTGAATGCTGGAGTGGCATGTATAAGTTTCCAGTCTTTGAGTACGGATTCTTCGTCAGCGAGTGTTTATATGTGGTTGTTAAGTATGCAGCTGATAATTTAAATGTGTGATTCAGTCCTAATGGAACAGGAAGTAAACGACAAATTTCTTAAAGGTTCAAAAAAAAAAAATGGTTCAAATGGCTGTGAGCACTATGGGACTTAACATCTGAGGTCATCAGTCCCCTAGAACTTAGAACGACTTAAACCTAACTAACCTAAGGACATCACACACATAGATGCCCGAGGCAGGATTCGAACCTGCGACGTTAGCAGTCGCGCGGTTCTGGACTGCAGCGCCTTAACCGCGTGGCCACCGCGGTCGGCAAATTTCTTAAAGATCAGAACGCGACTGTCTTAACTGTTGAAACCTGTAATCAGGAATAAATAGTACTGAATGTGATGTTGGCTATCAAATTTTCTCCGGAGCAATTACAGATCGCTCCTTCTTACCTCCAATAATGTGAAATTTCGACCCTAGTTTTAACATGTCACAAATGCCTAGGATTTTAATAATAGTAATATCAATAAACATATTAAATAATTTAATACAATAATAATAAATTAATAATTTTTTTACATCAGTCATCATTACAATTGCTGTGGCATAACTTTAAAAAACTACAGTTCACAGAAATATATCGTTTGGTAAATACTCGTTCATAAGTTTGAGAAATTCAGCGTCATGCAGTTGATTTAACATTTCTTTCCCAACTTTGACAACGTAATAATTTACACGAAATAAAATCGATTGGCTCACATGCCATTTTCACTTTTTCATGTAGCATTACGACTGTGAACCCAGCTGTGTGGATTATGGCGTCATACAGGTGGTGAAGTGCTGAAACCTTGTTGGACTGAACTGCACCTTGTAAGACGGACTATTACTTACTTTGCTGATAAAGACTTTGCGAGGATTTACTGACACATTGATATTCTTCCAACAAGTTTGCTCGCTCACGCCGACCGAGCTGGATCATATTTTATGGATGTTTACTTTGTTCCGTGGTTATTTCACTATTAATTAATAAAATCTCTTCACGTTGCTATACAGGAACCAAACACTGTTTCCGCGTTACTTTTGGCGAAAGAAAAGTTTCCTGTTTTTCTTTTTTTTTCATAGTATATGGACTTTCCCTATCTGACTTGCCTGACTCACCTGTTTCGACATACGAACATGTCATATTTGTTACAGATAGCAGGTTTAGTCACCCAGAGAATGCGCCCCTTTTGCTGGCTGGACTGTTTTCTGCAGATGGGCTGATTGTAAGTACATGCACGTGAAACAACTCCCAGGTAAGCTACTAAAAAGTAGAATTCCTTGGCTTAATCGGTAACCTGCTGGTTTAGCTGGCTAAAAGTTTGGAATTTAACATACGTAAATACGTAACTGCTAGTACGAAATTGTTTTTTGGGATTTCATACCTAAAACCCTACTCTCGGATCTGCACCTGATCAGGGAACACGCAGAAATGTAATTCACGCCATACTAAAGATGAAATGGGACATGTGGTTGGAGGACGGACGAAAGATCTTTTAACTAAATTTCAGGAAACCAGAAGCCGAGACGACGACTTAGTTTATGATGGATAGGCAAATGGCGTTAGGAAACGTGCACAGCCTGCGTGGACGACTATGGCTGAAGACCGTTAGATGACGTGGATATAGCAAAAATTAGAGTTATATGAAATAATGTTGGTACTGAAACGTGGCTTCTTTGTGACAAGCACCTTTCACGCATCACAGAACTGAACCTCGTTCGGCGTAAATCGCTTGTTGATTTACAGACGCCCACGAGTCGCCTTTTATTACGAGAAGGGCTCAATAAAAACGAGGAAGCGCTGACTTATCTTACCGCGAGGCCAAGGCTTTGACCCGAGCCGGCCAGTGAGAACTATAAAACACAAACACGCTGTCGTCTTGTCCTCCAATCTGGTCCACACACTGTGTGTAACAAGCAGTATCTCAGACATTTGTCTTTGCGATAATTAGAAAACAGTCTTGATCGCAAATTTCTTTTAATCGGAGTGACCGGTTTCAATCCTTAAGGATCATCTTCAGACTCCAGAACGGCAGGTGGACTTCCACGGAGCAGGCTGCGTCGTTCCACGACGCTGAACGGATTGCTCAGTCGACGATCGGCGCAGCCTGCTCCATGGAAGTCCACCTCCCGTTATGGAGTCTGAAGATGATCCTTAAGGATTGAAACCGGTCGCTCCGGTTAAAAGAAATTTTCGATCAAGATTGGTTGGTTGGTTGGTTCGGGGAAGGAGACCAGACAGCGAGGTCATCGGTCTCATCGGATTAGGGAAGGACGGGGAAGGAAGTCGGCCGTGCCCTTTGAAAGGAGCCATCCCGGCATTTGCCTGAAGCGATTTAGGGAAATCACGGAAAACCTAAATCAGGATGGCCGGACGCGGGATTGAACCGTCGTCCTCCCGAATGCGAGTCCAGTGTCTAACCACTGCGCCACCTCGCTCGGTCCGATCAAGATTGTTTTTCAATTATCATATTAATATAAGATCGCTGTTTCCAAAAAATTTATTTGTCTTTGTGTTCGACGTGGGTGCATTCGACCATCTAGCTGTGGTGTAATAATGAGGCTGCAGCAAGCAGCAAGCATTTACGTTGCATTCATATGATTGAGATCCAAGATAAAATTAAAGTTAGGAAAAATCTCTTGTTTTTCGCGCTGTCTTCGGTATTCGGATTTCTCGTGCAGGGCACTGGCTCTTTGTTCTCACTTTCAATTGCGTCGGAACATTGATAAATTTAAATAACTGGCAAAAAACTTTTCTCACTCGCAAGAATACTTCTAAGCCATATCTAACGTTACATCTTTTTAATTCTGACGAATGTTGTCGTAAAGGGTGCTAGACACTTCATTCAGTTCCGATGCTTATTCACAGCCACCATGGCTAAATTGTAAATATGATCTGTTTATAAATTACATTGAGTTTATGATATATTTCGAATTCAGGAAATCATTATCTTACATCTTTTTCCTGGAACTGCCAATTCTATCACGTGTATTTACCTCCACATCTGAATCTTTTAACTTGTTTTCGTGTCGACGAGACTTGAGTGAAGCATGTCAGCTGAGAAAGAAAAATGCAGTCAATGGAATAAGGACTCAGGAATTCTTTCACGAAACATGACACCTGTGTTTTGGTACTCTAAGGGAGTGATTCTCGTCAATTTCCTTGAACGTCGCACAACAACTCAGACAAAGACTGACTAAGTTAAAGTGGACGATACAAAATAAGCGTCGCGGAAAACTTAGCGCCAAAGTTTTTATTTCCGCGACAACGCCCGTACACACACGGCCAGTCGTACCCTAGAGCTCCTTCGGGTTTTTAGATGGCAAGTGTTTGATCAACCGTCATTCAGCCCGGATTTGACGCCAAGCGACTACCACCTCTTCCCAGCAATGAAGACATGGCTCGGTATAGTTGATACTGACGCCGAACTGCATGCCGGTATGAACTAGTAGTTGCAATCGCAGTTGCCAGGTTACTACGGAGACGATACTGAATATCTTGTGTCACGTATGATAAGTGCCTCAGTTTGAGTGGCGATTATGTAGAAAAATAGCCTAAGAGTGGACGTTTAAAATGTATGTAGTAAAATTTGGTTTTCCATAGTGTTGATTTTTTTAATTTCAGAACGTCTGTTTACTTTCTGGATAGGTCTTATGTTAGGCAACTTGGGTAACAGTTGCCACAAATATTTGTCCTTGTACAAATCGGTCCTTTAAAGTGCGATTTACTATGCCTTGGAGCTGTGTGGTATGTGATTTGCAGTTCATGCCATGTTCACTACTCTGTTGTGTTTTTTCGAATAACTTCCCCTTTTTTGTTGCGCATTATTGTGTTTATAATCTTTTATGAACACTCGTTTGTAGTTTCGAAAGCAGTGGCGTCTTACAATAGTGATTGTGTTTTTAAATACTTTAGAGTTGCGTCTAAATCAGAGTATTCCGTTTTACCCAACAAGCAGCAATTTCCGGCAGATTACAAACAATGACGTATAAGATCTGATGTACGTTCATTGTGTTAGAGAAATTACCGGGAGATTTTCAGTTGAACGAGACTGTACATAACAAAAAATGTAAAAATACTCAAAACAACGAAAACCATGGTCTGACTACTGGCATAGAATCACTTGAGTACAGATAGAACTACAAAGTAATATTTATTCGGTTTCATTTAAGTAGTTCGCATGCTAAAGTAACGAAATACAGTAACTCACATCCCCTCACGATTATCCTAGCGCTGGGTTCGTATGTGATTGCACACCCTTCTGCAGTCTCCCATCGAAAGCATAATGTGCGATTTCCCGGTACATCTGCTGCTCGCTTCCTTAGTGCTAAATACATCCTCATGTCAGAATGCCTCACTGTTTTTCCACACAACGACACCCCACTAATTTAAGGAACAGGTCCACGGTCTTAGGGTTTCGTTGGCCGAACATCTGCTCGCTGCCACAGGCAACATTCTACCACATTCGTTCCACCTGCTGTTCCGTAGCTGGCCACGTATCGTCATACAACCAGGTCACTGCCACGTCGTGTGTTTCCTTTCAGTCTGCCTCATCTTCCTTTTCCGCTTCATTGAACAATCACGTGCCTATTATGTCCTACCATAAAACCTCCCCGCTGAATGCTTCATAATTGTTAATAACAATCTGACTTCAAAATCTGTCTTACTATTATGTAATCAATCTGAAACCTTCCAGTGTTCCTATCAACGTAAACGATCTTCTTGATTCTTAAAGCAAGTGTTTGCTGTGATTAAATTATGTTTTGTGCAAATTTCTAGCAGGCAGCTTCCTCTTTCATTCCTTTTCCCCAGTCCATGTCCTCCAACTATTTTTCCTTCTCTTCCTTTCCCTGCTAACGAATTCTAGTCACTCATCTACATAATTTATTTTCAATCATTGTATATTCGTTCAATCTCTTCATCATCTGCTCAGCTAGTAGCCATATAAACTCGTACTACTATGATGTGAGTTGCTTCGTGTTTCTGTGGGTTACGATAGTGGATTCACTATGAAAACGTAGTTTATCTATATTCCTGTTATCTCATTCATTACTAGGCCTTTTTGTGTAGATAAGCCTGCACTCATCTGACCAGAAGTCTTGTTCTTCCTGCCACTACACTTCACTAATCCCCACTTTACAACTTCAACCTATCCAATTCCATTTTTAAATTCTGCAAACTATCTACCAGATTAAGGTATCTAACTCCAAAACATAGAGTTTCACTCGTCATTTTCCTCATAACGACATCATCCTGGGTTATCCCAGCCCGGTGATCTGAATTGAGGACTATTTTACCTCCGGAATAGTTTACCCAAGAGACCGCCTTCGTGAAGCCATATAGTAGAACTGTATGCTCTCGGCTATTCACATTACCTGTACAGCAAAGCTAATGTTACAAGACCAAATCAGTCAATCAACCAGAGTTTTCCCGCTGTAAGTACTAAGAAATGCTGTTGCCTCTCTCCAGGAATCGCAGGTTTGTCTGACCTCTCGACAGATACCGATTCTTTGTGCTTACACCTACGGTAGACCTATCTGTGTCGTTCATGCGTACAAGCCATCCTACCTCAGCAAATTCATTTGAGGTCAAAAAAGGAAAGATCAGATATTTTGAATGCTGAAATAGCTGTACTGCACTTTAACAGCGTGATTTTATCTGTTTGTGACCGTCTTATAGTTGTGATCCCATCGGACACGATTACCCTTACATTTTATTGCAAACTTTTCCTTGCAAATATATGAAAGTGGAATGCTTCCGCTGATCCGAATGCGCGAGCGAGATATTGTTGTTAATTGCGAATGAAAACCTTGTTTCCTGTATCTAGTCGTGAAGTCTGTACGATGAATTGTTAATTGTTGTTTAGATGTCTACTTTTACAATAACTCACTTTTTCACGTGTTTGTGTTTCATATTTGTGTGGTAGTGCTAGCATGAATGCGTGTATGTGCCAACTGCTGATATTATGAGTTAACAGACTTTAACACCATTTTCCGTTCATTTGTTATGTGATTCTTCCATTGCTGATCTCAGTACCGTGAAGTACGATAGCAGCTAATAGTGAATGGCGAGATCGACAGGTGTCTGCTTTTCTCTACGTTGCCATTGTGTTTAAATTAGACACGCACGTAACGGTGACGCTTCGCGATAGGTCGAATTCTAAATGAGGTACGTATTGAACATTAATCAGCAGCGTTGCATTATTTATTAGTTAAAGGTCGTTACATGATTATTTGAACGTTATCGACCTTCAGTTATACCTCAGTGCAAGCATAATGAAATCGAGAACAGTTACTAAGTATCTCAACACTGAATTAGCCAACAAACGTTAATGGTGTTGAGACAGCAACCAGCCACAAATTTAAGTTCTTTTATTCAAAAGGTACCATTACCGGTTCCGAATCATTACAATTCATCGCCAGACGGCTTTCATGTTTTCATTAGAACACGTGGTGTGTTTTTTATTGGTCAGTTGTCCTAAAATATAAATAATACATAATTATGAGCACGCCACTCACATGGTTGGTTGCATTACAGATTTGCACTGGGGTGTGGAAATCTGCAACGCAACCATCTGTGTGGCGTGCTTATAATTATGTATTATTTACATTTTATGGCAAATGATCAAAAGAAAACGCACCAGATGTTCTAATGAAAGCATGAAAGCCGTCTGACGATGAACTGTAATTTTGCATAAAGGAACTTAAAATAAATTTGTGGCTGGTTACTGTCTAAACACCATCAACGTTTGTTTTCAAATAACAGCCATGGTCTCCAGCCATGTCATCATATGACACAATTGAATTAAACTGAATTAGCTGCTTTATCAAAGTGAGTTATACGTATCTCCACCTCATGCTACCTAAACACCAAACACTTCTATTTTCCCAAATAGGCCATTATCTTCAAGACGACCGTTTACATCTCTAGTCCTAAATACTGAACAGTTAGTTAAAGAGGACTGAAAACGTAGCAGCTACCGGCATGAACACATCCATGTTTCTGCTTGGACTGCAGGTAACAAAAAATTTCTTCCCTCTCTGGCTGAAGAAGAAAATTGTAGATTTTCATCTTCACCCCTGAGGACGGTATTCTCAAGAGTTTTCACTTGAGAATACAGACAGTCTGTAAATGGCAGTGAGTGCCATGCGCGATACATGTGAGAAGTTCGCATTATCGCCCACACCACGGCGGTGCTTGCGAATAAGTGTAGAGATACCCACAATCCCTACGTATGCTTTTCTTTCTACTCTATTTCTGTAGTCTTCGAATGTTTTTGGTTTTAACACCTCTTATCTGAAGACCACAGATGAAGTTTTTGTTTTCACCAGAACAAAATATTTGTTGATACACAGTCACTATCCAAAATCTTTATATCATCCAGACATCCAGGTTTAGAACGAAGTACGCAACATTTCTGAGAAATTTCATCTTCATTTGACTGTTTAGCCGTACTTTCTATTATAATAACAATCTATGTTGCTTAGTCAAGTCTGCCTACACTCTCCCTCTATCTCCTAATCCATAAGACAATTTTTGGAAAACGGTCTTACCGTTCACTATAGTTCATAATTTCAATCCTACCTTTTTTGTCATGTTGCTGTTAATACAATAAGGTTGTTGACGTTATTGTTCTATGACTTTATGGTGGTCTTTCTTTCGTGTTCATTGTTGTAATTCGAAGTAGAGTTCTAGGAATAGTTACGATAGGTTGTTATGATTTTGTATTTTAATTTAAACCGAATGACATACAAAAAAACCTGAATCTTGAAAAATAACGCAGTGTATCTCCAGAGTATTAGGACGTTAGAAGCTCCTAAACTATTTTGAGGCAAGGAACCAATAGTAGGAAATGATATTTCAGGCAATACGAGATGAGTACGGTGCATGTATTAGCCGATCACAGTATTACTGCACCTGTGAGTGATGGCACATCGGTCGGCTTGTAGAGAGTTTTTATCGTGCTATTTCACGAGGATACGCGGAACCACTTGATACTGCAGGATAGGGCAAATAAAAGCGGCCCAGTGAACAGAGTTCCAGGGTACAAAGAAACACAGCAGAGGAAAGGAAATAACAGTACTGACCTCACTGTAGCAGAAGCTGAAAGTGACCACCATTCATATCTTGGCATTTTTAGGCCCCGAGTCACCAAGTCTGCCAAAGGCGCATCGAAGTTGGACAGCTGGAATTGCTTCAGTCTCATCCGAAATGTTCTGCTGCTGTCCTTGAAGACTGAGCCGTGCGAGGCTGGTGTTCGTGCCGTTTATTGCTTGACATCTTGTCTTTGCAGTACTGCCGTCGCGTTTCTTATTCGATTTACTTTCATCACTAAGTTGCTAGATTGCCTACCCGTGAGTGGCAGCAGCAGCACTTATCGATAGGAGCAATGTCGTACTATCTTTGGAGTGACCACTAGTATTTCGGGGTCGTCATGTGCCGGGAGTTCAATCGGAGCAGCAGTGAGGTCCGGACAGCCATGACTCGCCCGATAGTTGATTTGAGAGGAGACGACCTTGCTTGGTCCGGACAGACATGACTCGCCTGACAGTTGATTCGAGAGGACACAACCTTGGTTGGTCCGGACAGCCATGACTCGTCCGACAGTTGATTTGAGAGGAGACGACCTTGGTTGGTCCGGACAGCCATGACTCGCCCGACAGTTGATTTGAGAGAAGACGACCTTGGTTGGTCTGGACAGCAATGATTCACCCGACAGTTGATTTAAGAGGAGACGACCTTGGTTGGTCCGGACAGACATGACTCGCCCGACAGTTGATTTAAGAGGAGACGACCTTGGTTGGTCCGGACAGCCATGGCTCGCCCGACAGTTGATTTGAGAGGAGACGACCTTGGTTGGTCCAGACAGCTGTGACTCGCCCGACAGTTGATTTGAGAGGAGACGACTTGGCTTGGTCCGGACAGCCATGACTCGCCCGACAGTTGATTTGAGAGGAGACGACCTTGCTTGGTCCGGACAGCCATGACTCGCCCGACAGTTGATTTGAGAGGAGACGACCTTGGTTGGTCCGGACAGCCATGACTCACCCGACAGTTGATTTGAGAGGAGATGACCTTGGTTGGTCCGGACAGCCATGACTCGCCCGACAGTTGATTTGAGAGGAGACGACCTTGCTTGGTCCGGACAGCCATGGCTCGCCCGACAGTTGATTTGAGAGGAGACGACCTTGGTTGGTCCGGACAGCTGTGACTCGCCCGACAGTTGATTTGAGAGGAGACGACTTGGCTTGGTCCGGACAGCCATGACTCGCCCGACAGTTGATTTGAGAGGAGACGACCTTGCTTGGTCCGGACAGCCATGACTCGCCCGACAGTTGATTTGAGAGGAGACGACCTTGGTTGGTCCGGACAGCCATGACTCACCCGACAGTTGATTTGAGAGGAGATGACCTTGGTTGGTCCGGACAGCCATGACTCGCCCGACAGTTGATTTGAGAGGAGACGACCTTGCTTCGTCCGGACAGCCATGACTCGCCCGACAGTTGATTTGAGAGGAGACGACCTTGCTTGGTCCGGACAGCCATGACTCGCCCGACAGTTGATTTGAGAGGAGACGACCTTGCTTGGTCCGGACAGCCATGACTCGCCCGACAGTTGATTTGAGAGGAGACGACCTTGCTTGGTCCGGACAGCCGTAACTCGCCCGACAGTTGATTTGAGAGGAGACGACCTTGCTTGGTCCGGACAGCCGTGACTCGTCCGACAGTTGATTTGAGAGGAGACGACCTTGCTTGGTACGGACAGCCGTGACTCACCCGACAGTTGATTTGAGAGGAGACGACCTTGCTTGGTCCGGACAGCCATGACTCGCCCGACAGTTGATTTGAGAGGAGACGACCTTGCTTGGTCCGGACAGCCATGACTCGCCCGACAGTTGATTTGAGAGGAGACGACCTTGCTTGGTCCGGACTGCCATGACTCGCCCGACAGTTGATTTGAGAGGAGACGACCTTGCTTGGTCCGGACAGCCATGACTCGCCCGACAGTTGATTTGAGAGGAGACAACCTTGCTTGGTACGGACAGCCGTGACTCGCCCGACAGTTGATTTGAGAGGAGACAACCTTGCTTGGTACGGACAGCCGTGACTCGCCTGACAGTTGATTTGAGAGGAGACGACCTTGCTTGGTTCGGACAGCCATGACTCGCCCGACAGTTGATTTGAGAGGAGATGACCTTGCTTGGTTCGGACAGCCATGACTCGCCCGACAGTTGATTTGAGAGGAGACGACCTTGCTTGGTCCGGACAGCCATGACTCGCCCGACAGTTGATTTGAGAGGAGACGAACCTGCTTGGTCCGGACAGCCATGACTCGCCCGACAGTTGATTTGAGAGGAGACGACCTTGGTTGGTCCGGACAGCTATGACTCGCCCGACAGTTGATTTGAGAGGAGACGACCTTGCTTGGTCCGGACAGCCATGACTCGCCCGACAGTTGATTTGAGAGGAGATGACCTTGCTTGGTCCGGACAGCCATGACTCGCCCGACAGTTGATTTGAGAGGAGACGACCTTGCTTGGTCCGGACAGCCACGACTCGCCCGACAGTTGATTTGAGAGGAGACGACCTTGCTTGGTCCGGACAGCCATGACTCGCCCGACAGTTGATTTGAGAGGAGACGACCTTGCTTGGTCCGGACAGCCATGACTCGCCCGACAGTTGATTTGAGAGGAGACGACCTTGCTTGGTCCGGACAGCCATGACTCGCCCGACAGTTGATTTGAGAGGAGACGACCTTGCTTGGTCCGGACTGCCATGACTCGCCCGACAGTTGATTTGAGAGGAGACGACCTTGCTTGGTCCGGACTGCCATGACTCGCCCGACAGTTGATTTGAGAGGAGACGACCTTGGTTGGTCGTTCGGTTGGTAGTCTCATCGGACGACGTGTAATTGGTCGCCGACCGCTTCTGTGTTCTCTGTAGTCGGTATGTTGGGACAGAGCAGCAAGGAAGTCTCCACAGCGTTAGGTCAGGCCAGGACCGCTGGCGGCGTGCGCGCGCCGTCGGTTCAAAAAATGGCTCTGATCACTATGGGACTTAACATCTGAGGGCATCAGACCCCTAGAACTTAGAACTATTTAAACCTAACTAACCTAAGAACATCACACACACCCAAGCCCGAGGCAGGATTCGAACCTGCGACTGTAGCGGCCGCGCGGTTCCAGACTGAAGCGCCTAGAACAGCTCGGCCACCGCGGCCGGCCGCGCCGTCGGATTGTGAGTCGCTAGACTGCGAGAGCTACCAAGTTCGTTACTCACCGAACCTGGACACTGAAGTTGAGTGATCAGTTGACATGTTATGAAACCTCAACTGCTGTGACATCTATTTGTTGATTGCTGGTTGTTGCTTCCTGGGCCGTATGGTGTGTTCGAGTCGGCGAAATTTTGCAGCTGTCTTCCTGTATGGTCTTTAACTATTGACTTGGTTGTTACTTATCAGTGAAGTGCACCAGCGGTATTTTCTGCCTTGTGACCGTTAACGCCCCAGTTACCTGTCCTTGTCGTTAGCGTCGATTTCCGGCATTGTGTTTTTCCCCGCCGTGTTGATGCTGTCTGGCACAGCGTGTAATTTGGCAGCCTTTTAGTTGTTTGTTCATATCTTTTCTTAAGAGTGGTTATTGTGCTTTGGTTGTTTTTAGACGTCCTCGGCTGATATTTTGCGTCGTCGTACCGTTGGTCGGGCAGAAGGGAACTGATTAGGTTGTTGGTCGGTCCTTCAGCCGACCCTGGGTCGGGCTGCCATCTGATTATTTAACCTTACTCTTGGCTGCCTGTCTCACCTCACCTTATGTTACAGCTACCTCGTCAGGCCGACCCTCTGAACACTTCTGAGAACAACTGTTCTGTTGGTTTTACATTGTGATTTTCTTTTTAGTCTGACGTACAGTGTACGGCCTTCAGCTGTCTATTAATCTAGTTTGTTTTAATTTTAAAATAAGTTCTTCAGCTGACTTATTATTAAAATTTTAAGATTGGTTTGTTTAATAACTAAAATTTTGTAAGTTAGTTCTATCTGGAATTCTTATTATCCAGGACCTACGTCGTGAGTTGTTCAATGTCCAGTGTGTGGCCTTTAGCCAAGATTTTACTTGAAATATTTTTAAGATAAGGCCTTCAGCCATCTTAAATTAAAATTTTAAAAATTGAATTGTCTAAAACTATTTTTTTTAATTTGCTCTATCTGAAGTTCTTGTTATCCAGGCCCTAAACCCTGAGCTGTCCAATGTCTTGCGTGTGGCCTTCAGCCGAGTATTTACGTGAATTTCTTTTTTTTTTAAGTAAGGCCTTTAGCTGCATGTATTCCTTAAGGTAATTTTTATAGCTTGTGTTCAGGCCTTCAGCCACTCTTGTTTTTGGTGTGATTTTGGGCCTTCAGCCCAGGAGGTACTGCAAGTTTTCTTAACTAGGCCATCAGCCGTATTGTTTCAATTTGATCCTTTTAAGGCAATGTGTAGTTAAGTGGTTCTTAGGAAAATAAAGATTGTGTGTTTTGTACAACTAACAGTAACTGATTACGCCCACCTCCACAACCATAACATGATCCGCTCTGTCCTGTGAAACCAGATTTCAAAGACTATGAGTGTTACTGCGATACACCTTAGTCTTGGGGTCTCCCCATGCAAAGTAATCGCACACTGACAGATCAGGTGACCTGGGTGACCAGCCACAGCAGTGACCAGACTGACCTCTGCTAACGGCTCTGTCACGTGTGAAGATTGTGTATAAGTGCTCCAAGGCTCGGCCGGCTGTATGGGCAGTTGCTCCATCCTGTTGGAAGTAACTGCGGATCTTTTCCTCCTCAGTTAATGATGCCACAAATGGCAATGTAACGCGCCGAAGTCAGTGTGTGATGAAAGAAGATGGAACCAGTAATGCAGATTGCAGACCCTGCACACCAAACCCCAACCTTCTGATCATGAATTGGTGTTTCGTGGAAATTATGAGGAAATTTGGAAATTTAAGTTCCTATGGGACCTTTACAGACGAATGGAAAAACTAGTAGAAGCTGACCTCGGGGATGATCAGTTTGGATTCCGTAGAAATGTTGGAACACGTGAGGCAATACTGACCTTACGACTTATCTTAGAGGAAAGATTAAGGAAAGGCAAACCTACGTTTCTAGCATTTGTAGACTTAGAGAAAGCTTTTGACAATGTTGACTGGAATACTCTCTTTCAAATTCTAAAGGTGGCAGGGGTAAAATACAGGGAGCGAAAGGCTATTTACAATTTGTACAGAAAGCAGACGGCAGTTATAAGAGTCGAGGGACATGAAAGGGAAGCAGTGGTTGGGAAGGGAGTAAGACAGGGTTGTAGCCTATCCCCGATGTTATTCGATCTGTATATTGAGCAAGCAGTAAAGGAAGCAAAAGAAAAATTCGGAGTAGGTATTAAAATCCATGGAGAAGAAATAAAAACTTTGAGGTTCGCCGATGACATTGTAATTCTATCAGAGACAGCAAAGGACTTGGAAGAGCAGTTGATCGGAATGGATGGTGTCTTGAAGGGAGGATATAAGATGAACATCAACAAAAGCAAAACGAGGATAATAGAATGTAGTCGAATTAAGTCGGGTGATGTTGAGGGTATTAGATTAGGAAATGAGACACTTAAAGTAGTAAAGGAGTTTTGCTATTTGGGGAGCAAAATAACTGATGATGGTCGAAGTAGAGAGGATATAAAATGTAGACTGGCAATGGCAAGGAAAGCGTTTCTGAAGAAGAGAAATTTGCTAACATCGAGTATAGATTTAAGTGTCAGGAAGTCGTTCCTGAAAGTATTTGTATGGAGTGTAGCCATGTATGGAAGTGAAACATGGACGGTAAATAGTTTGGACAAGAAGAGAATAGAAGCTTTCGAAATGTGGTGCTACAGAAGAATGCTGAAGATTAGATGGGTAGACCACATAACTAATGAGGAAGTATTGAATAGGATTGGGGAGAAGAGAAGTTTGTGGCACAACTTGACCAGAAGAAGGGATCGGTTGGTAGGACATGTTCTGAGGCATCAAGGGATCACCAATTTAGTATTGGAGGGCAGCGTGGAGGGTAAAAATCGTAGGGGGAGACCAAGAGATGAATACATTAAGCAGATTCAGAAGGATGTAGGTTGCAGTAGGTACTGGGAGATGAAGAATCTTGCACAGGATAGAATAGCATGGAGAGCTGCATCAAACCAGTCTCAGGACTGAAGACCACAACAACAACAAATGGGACCAAACTGCTGAGGTCATCGGTCCCTAGGCCTACACACTATTTAATCTAACTTAAACTAACTTACGCTAAGGACAATATACACACCCTTGACCGCGGGAAAATTCGAACCTCCGATGTGTGGAGCAGTGCAAACCGTTGCAAGGCTCCTCAGACCGCACGGGTACCCCGTGCGGCAAGTTATGAGGATTCTTTGATGCCCAGAACCTGTGATTCTGTGACCGGACATAACCACTCAGGTGAAACCATGCTTCATCAGACAAAGAACAGATCCATGTCCCAAGCATTCATTTTTATCTCAGTGAACAGCCACTCACAAAACTGGAAGCGCTGAGAAATATCTGCTGGTTTTAATGCATGAACAACAGACACCCGGTAGGGATGCATGTGCAGTTTCAGGTGGAGTATTCGACCGCATGATCGACTTGATATGCTGGTCTCTTGCGACAGGCGTCGGGTGGATTTGGTAGGACTCTGAAGCTTTTTATGATGAACTGCAGTCATATTTTCTAGTGTGTGGACACGTTTCGGAATGTTTTCTGACTTGTTCAAAACAGATCATGTCTGACGCCGTTTCCGGACTAAGCGTTGCTTGGCACTCTTTGCTGGCACTTTGACGCCATTAAGTTTTTCAGCAAACAACTGACCACACAGTTTCTACGACTTTGTTGTCCCGTAATTTTCGACAACGAACACCCACTGCTCTACTGTTTCCATTGCTCCGCTCACACTGACACAGCTCGCACTACACTGTGAGTCAGTGTGGATCACTTGGCGGGTATCCATGCGGTGGGCGCGTCATGGGGTGTGGTAATATGCATACATTCACATCTAATCGTACCCGCTCGTCTGGGCTACATTTATTTGCCCCACTCTGTATGTGCACTCGACCACAATATTGTAGCGCCTGTAAGTGAGGGCGCTTCGGTCGGCTTATAAAGAGTTTTTATTGTGAAATTTCACGAGGACTCGCGGAACCATTAGATACTACGGGGAAAATTGTCTTGAAATCATTTCACACTGCGACGCGCTTTTCTTAGTCGCCACTATACTTGTTTACTGCATCTTGACCCCCTGTTTCTGATAACGGCCAAAAAAGGCCAAGTGCACTAAGATCATGGTGAGGTAGTGTGTACTTCTGAGTCTAGTAACATATTGAGTCATCTGTAGCAACTCTGTCTAGTCCAACGATGAATTTCTAAGTAGAACCAAGTAATATGTACGTGTTACTAAAAATATCAAATAATGTATTAGTACACTGTGACTTCTGTACAAATTCATTGCAGTAAAGCAGTCTTGTAAGGAAGTGTTGTAAAATTATATTTCTATCTGATGATGCTTTGTACATATAGCCTAAGAATTATCATATGCACCTCAGTGTATTGAACTTTTACATGTTTTGTGGCAAGTCATCAAATCATTTGATTCCTTTTAAATAAAAATATGTTTAAGATTCTTTTTACTTAGTCCACAACCTTTAGTCTTGGTATGTGTGGAGGGTATTTTAGCGTATTTATTTTTCTTTGTAAATATTAACTGTGTTTTTTTGTTTCTACGTCCTGGAATATCTCCTCGCTGTGGGTATACTGGAACGAAAAGTACATCTGATCTAATGTAACCTCATGTGTAGTACCAACAGTGAAGTACAGATGGGATGATGTTACGATGTGGAGGTGTGATCTCCTTAATGCGCTTAAGAAAACGGTACATGCGGAAGAATATGATCACATTAGACAGCATTTTCTACTGCATGAAGTAGAGAAACAACTTGAGGACGATGATTATATTAACATGACAGTGCAACCCGCGATAAAGCAGCATCCGTGGGAGAATGGCTTGTGTACAGTAACACTGCTGAAACTGACTGGTCTGTCCAGAGTCCCTACCTGAACCCAATGAAGCACCTTTAGGATGAGTTAGACCGTCGACTTCGCTCCATGTTCCATCGTCCAGCATCACTATCTTATTTGGTTTCGGCTCTTGAGGCAGAATGAGCTTCCATTCCTCCACAGACATTCAGCTACCTCATTTAAAGTATCCCCAGCTAAGTTCACTCCGTCATAAGGGCGAATACCCCATACTGATATCCGCTAATTGATCTCAGGATTCTTTACATCAGATAGTGTATACAGGTCTCAGACTTCGTAGAAATCCCCACAGCCGATGTGAACTCCATGCAGCTCATCAAACACTAAATTTTAGTACATGCCACTGGCTGCTCGTCTGATCACAGTTTCTCACTGTCTTCATTGGCATACTTTTTTCTTGTTACACGTTGGTGACAAACATGCTGAATTGATTCAACTGTCCTTGCAGGGAAGCGGAGTAAGCGTGGTGCGGATCAACCCCGCTGGGAACGTCCACAACAACGACCTCAAGCAGGTGCTTCTGGAATAAGAGCGCCTTGCTGAGAGATGCAAAATGATTAACTTTTTACTTTCTTTGTTGCGCCTTTCATTTTATTCGTCATCGTTGTAGAACGCTCTCATACTGAGCGGCCGGCCGCTGTGACCGAGCGGTTCTAGGCGCTTCAGTCCGGAACCGCACTAGTGCTACGGTCGCAGGTTCGAATCCTGCCTCGGGTATGGATGTGTGTGGTGTTCTTAAGTTAGGTGTAAGTAGTTCTAAGTCCAGCGGTTGATGACCTCATATGTTAAGTCCCATAACGCTTAGAGTCATTTGAACCATACCTGGCGTTCTTCAGCATGTTGCCATCAATGTGAAACTTGCCTAAGAAAGTGGGAGCCCAGTTAAATGTTCATAGTAGCAGTTGCAAATTATGAAAAGGGGTCCGTCATTTACTGATTTCTGCCCTATTGATGTGCATCTGATACGCTACTACTACCACATGTTCTCTCACTTTACACTTGGTTGTTCGTTCTACATTAGTGTAGGCCTAATGGTGCTCCCGAATCCTAAGTTGTTCAAGAAACATCGAAGCCTTATAGTTAAACTGAAATCTACCCAAGCTAAACCCGCGCAAGGGAAACGCCAAAATTCAGTACAACCTTATGGTGACAAACTGATTTGCTTCACATTCAGATTCAGTCTTAGCAAGCCTCTGACACTACACGTTAAGTTTACTGGAAGGGGGAAACAAGATTAATTATTGGGCTCTGCATAAGTTCGTAGCGTTTTTGCATTAGTTTAAGAAACACAACAGACTCACCGGTACATGGCTCTGAGCACTATGGGACTTAACATCTATGGTCATCAGTCCCCCACCGGTACATAACAGAGACTTTAGTCATCAATAATATGTTTTCCTTCAATATTTACGATAATCTGCCAACGCTGGAGTAACTTTTCGATTCCGTGGTTCTGAAACGAACCCTTCGAGCGATGCCGGAGCACATTTTCATCTGGAAGTAAGTTCCTTGAAGGTTGTTTCAAAGACAAAAATGTTCAAATGTGTGTGAATTTCTAAGGGATCAAAATGCTGAGCTCATCGGTGCCTAGACTTACACACTACTGAAACTAATTTATGCTAAGAAAAACAGAACGCACACCCATGCCCGAAGGTGGAATCGAACTTCCGGCGGGAGGGGACGCGCAATATGTGACATGGTTTGATAGACGATCAAGCATAAATGCACATGTGGCCATCCGCTGTTTTTTGTGATTTTTACTTAGAGCTTTCTGTACCCATGCACTCGGTTATTAAGAAACTTCCTCGCAGATTAAAACTGTGTACCGGACCGAGACTCGAACTCGGGACCTTTGCCATTCGCGGGCAAGTGCTCTACCAACTGAGCTACCCAAGCACGACTGACGCCCCCACCTCACAGCTTTACTTCAGCGAGTACCTCGTCTCCTACCTTCCAAACTTCTCATTCTGTCTCCGCAATATCCTTTCTTTCAGGCGTGCTAGTTCTGCAAGGTTGCAAGAGAGATTCTGCAAAGTTTGGAAGGTAGGAGACGAGGTACTGGCAAAAGTAAAGCTGTGGGCACGGGGCGTGAGTCGTGCTTGGGTAGGTCAGTTGGTAGAGCACTTGCCCGAGAAAGGCAAAGGTCCCGAGTTCGAGTCTCAGTCCGGCACACAGTTGTAATCTGCCAGGAAGTTTCATATCAGCGCACACTCCTCTGCAGAGTGAAAATCTCATTCTGGTCACTCGATTATTGATCCTTCCCCATCGCACGCATATGTCGTTTGATGTTGGAGTGATGACGGTTCATCACATTTGCCAGTCCTCGAGAGCACTGACGTGGATTACTGTGGATTAATGCGTTTAAACGACCTTCATCAAACGTCGAAGGTCTTCTTGAACGTGGAGAGTCACTAATGTCAAAACGATCCTCCTTAAAAGGAGAAAATCATTTTCTCGCCATGCTTTGTCCAATGTAATGATTATAAAGAATCAGCCTCGATTACAAATAGAAACCGGATGTTGACGTAGGTTTCGGCGCGGATAACCACGCCTTCTTCGGAACACACTAAAACAACAAACTTCCTAAAGAGGCATGGTCCAACATTAATACAGAACGCCCAAAAGAGCAAAAGACTTTTGATGTTCAGATTTTTACTGTGTTAGGATTGTGCAGACTGGACTGGAATTTGTATGTGACGGAATTCGTGACTGTGAAAAGATCTGTAATCATCTTCCTCACCTGGAAAGAAGAAACAGGAACGTATGAGAAATCAGCGGCAAGTCTTTTTAGTTAAGAACCTGTTCATTCAGAATCCAAGTTAAATATATATTTTATTAATGCTTTAACGACATCAGTTTCATCGCCGACATGTTGTGATATGTTTTGGCTTGTCTTCTGAAGAAAATCACCTGCCGAAATAGTTCTTTTACAATGTGTTTAAAATGTGGTAATGTAATGATGATACAATGAATTACATTAGAACATATAACGTAATAAATGTCAGAACCGTAGGACGATCAATCAGACATGCCACACTTACAAGTTTCTAACCAAAGAGCCAAACTGTGACCGCCTGTTTAACAGCGTACTGCTCAACCTTTGAAACGCAGTACGGCAGCGATTTTGCATGGTATGGATTCAACAAGCTCTTGTGGAGGTATGTGGCACAAAAATTCTATGCACATCTCACGTATTGCTTGTGAATTACGGTCGGTGGTTGATGAGCTCAGAGCTCGCGCCCGATAGGGCTCCATGAGAGTTCCGTCGGGTTACGGTAAGGCAAATCTGGTGGCTAAGGGAGAATTATCCTTCTGGCAGGTGCCATTACCATCGGGAAAGATATCAAGTATTGAAAGCATGCAGTTCAGAGCTGTCGTGGTGCCTCCGGCTATTACCATCGGTCCCATCATGGACCTAATGGTCAACGCCCCCCCCCCCCCCCCCCACCACCACCACCGCAGCATAATACTGCCACCATCACAGGCGCGCGTCTGCGGCGTGGTGCTTGTTTCGAGCAGCCGTCGCCTGGACAACGGCGGCGTATTCCGACCGGCCTGATGTAACAAGAAACGTGATTCATTCCATTGATCCACGATCCAATCTCGATGATTCCGTGTTCGCCGCAGTTGTAATTGCCAATGATGTCATTTGTTCAACATGGGAACACGTAAAGGTCGTCTGCTGCAGGGCCCTACGTTCAACAATGTGTTCTGAAACGGTATGTTTTGAAACACTGGTGCTTGCGTTAGCAGTGTATGCTATCGTCATATATGCGACAGATCGCCCCGTATCTTGCTTAATTCAGCGGCAAAGCCTCAGATCTCCACGTTTTGTGATGAAGCGCGGCGTCGATCACCTCATCACCTACTCGTGGGTTCAGCGTCCTTCACCTTGTTTCCATTGATGCTGACGACAGATGCACGAGAACAGTCGATCAGGTTGCGCTTCGGAGAAACTCGTTCCCAGGTACCATCCCAGTCTTTATTATGTAAACTGAAGGTGGAGGGGAGAGAAAGGAAAGGAAAGAAATTAGTGATATCAACTGCATCGCGACTTTATGCAGAATCAGCTGCGAAGAGTGAAAATGTTTGCTGGACCAGGACTCGAACTCGGGATCTCCTGCTTACTAGGCGGTTGCGTTATCCACGGCACCACCCAGGCACAGTGTTGATTCCAAATGCGCCTACTGTCTCGGTCCAGTCCCAGGCCGACTCACATTTCCACCTTCTCCCACCCACCTGCAGTCCCCGTCTATGTTGCTAATTTTAGATTTCCGCTGGAAGTCGAACGTAAATGTGCATCCGCACTGAATGTTGTGGATTCATTGCCCATGTAGGCGAATAAACTACATGAATGCATGGTGTCTATTCTTTCGGACACTTTCCTTACCATGTCACAGGTCCACAACGCTATACGCCATCCAAGTAAAAACCCATATCCAGAAACATGAGGCGACAGTTGTATCCAAGCATTCGTGTAACAAAGGCTCTGGCAACGGGATACGAGGTGCCTACCTACTCGCATGGCCGGGTATTTATCTCCTTCCGAAGGCCAACGGCCATACTCGCTTGCTGTGTTTGCCGCTATCTCTGGAGTCGCGACAGCCGAAGGCGGAACTAAATGGCTCTGAGCACTATGGGACTTAACTACTGTGGTCATCAGTCCCCTAGAACTTAGAACTACTTAAACCTAACCAACCTAAGGACATCACACACATCCATGCCCGAGGCAGGATTCGAACCTGCGACCGCAGCAGTCGCGCGGTTCCGGACTGCGCGCCTAGAACCGCTAGACCACCGCGGCCGGCGAAGGCGGAACTATGCGCCGCCATTGTTCATGTCGTTCGTCGTTCTCCATTCTCCATATCGCTGGAGCGACAGAATATCAGAAGAGTCAAAGACAAAGAGTCGCGAAACTTCTACAGTTTTTCTGCAACATCACAACTGCAGCGCTGCCAAGAACAAGCCCGAATAAACATTTCCTACCTATTCTTTGTATTGTGTATTGTGTATTAAACATGTTACGAAGTGTGTTGCTGTATTTCGGAGACCATAGTGGCGCTATAAACTGCAGTCAGGAATATAATCCTGAAATAACGGTGCTACGATTCGGGAATATCATTGTTACGATATCCAAAGGAGGCTAAGAGGTAAATATAGGATGTTATGAGAAGAAATGCTCTCGTTAGGACCGTTAGTTACACGTTTCAGGCAGGGGAGGTGATGTTTAACTTTTCCATCCACTCGCAGTGTCTTCAGAATTTCTACTGTCAATGTGACGTAAAATTTTAACGAATGTTTCATGATGTTACTGCTGTATGAAGGTTTTCCCAAATCAAACAAACATGTCAGTCGAAAACTTTTTCGATATTTATTTCGGACTTCAGTTTCACGGATACATGTGTCTGTATGTACGTATGTATGTGCGTGTTTGTGCGTGTGTGTGGGGGGGGGGGGGCGGTCACCTACTCGATTCAATAAGGAAATGCCTAGCACTTTTTTGCAAGTAACCAATATGACTGTGTATAAATTGCCAAGAAATTAAGATCAGTAGATCACAAGAAAGTTCGTGCAAACAAAAAAAACTTTTTGGATTGCATTACATTATCCCTCTCCCTGGAGGCACCACCTTATCGTAGCACTGTCCATGCGGGTGGGAGAGTTTGCGTGTTCCTGTGATGCTGAGAGCTATACCGGTGGTAGCGTAGCTACTGGCAGGTTCAACCTAGCCGGTCAGGTCTCAGCAGAGGAGCCAGACGAAGTGTGCCTCACAACGACCTACCGTCCTTTCCTCCCTTTCCCTTCCAGTCCCTTCCCTTTCCTTCTTCCCTTCTGTCAGTCTCTTCATCGGTGTAGGAGGCGGGTAATATCGATAGGTAAACACTCACGGCTTCTGTACCGACGAAGCAAGGCACCTGTGATGTGCCTTAAGGGCGTATGTCAGGATACTTCCAGTGGCATATGGCCATTCACTGCATCCCCTGCCTCTTTCCAGTCGTATCGGCCCTACGATCCACTGCCAACCAGAGGCAGAGGACGAGAGAGTGGATCTGCATCTGCGCAACTGCTTGTCCACTTTAAATACCTTCACGCGCAGATGATTCCGGCAAAGTTTCAATGGACTATGAGCTTTGAAAGTCCTGCGGCGATGGAGTACTGATGGTGAGGCAAGGGTTTGGTGTACCTGAACATTACTTAGTTGGTGCTCTGCACGTTAGGCGGTCAGACGGTGATGGTCGTTCTGGTACTCGAGAGAGACGGGAGGACTGGTTCGGCAGCTCGTCAGACGACAAAGCAGCCCTATTTAGGATCGCTCTGCTTTCCCTAATCCAGAGAGGGGCCTAGAAAAGGTGGCCTAAACATAGCCCGTCTCAACCCAGCACAAGTGGCAAACTGCGGTCACTTGTTCACTAACATATGCGGTCAAAAAAATAATAAAATAAACAGTTACCTTAAATATCTAACGATTGGAGTCTGGAACGTACGTACTTTACAGGATAACGACCATAATCAGTGCCCAGAGAGAAAGACAGGACTTATCGCAAGGGAATTGGCTAGATATAACATCGACATTACCGCCATAAGTGAAACACATCTTAGTGACTCTGGACAGTTATGTGAACCGCTCGGAGGTTATACCTACTACTGGAGTGGAAAATCATCCACTGAAAGGGCGGAAAGTGGGGTAGGCTTTGCCATACGCAATAAATTGGCATGTTCACTAACAGAACTCCCAAAAGGTATCAGTGACAGAATAATAACACTCAGACTTCACCTGACATCCAAGAAATATCTTCACTTGATCAATGTATACGCACCTACATTGCCATCTCAGGATGAAGAGAAGAACAAGTTCTACCAAGACCTCCGACATGTCCTTAGGGATATTCCTTCTGCAGATAAACTTCTGTTACTTGGTGATTTTAATGCTCGTGTTGGGAATGATTTCAGTGCTTGGAATGGAGTCCTCGGTCGCCATGGGATTGGAAAATGCAACTCGAATGGTTTGGATCTTCTAACTCTATGTGCCGAGTTTGAACTCTGTCTGACAAATACATATTTTCGTCTGCCTGAAAAATATAAAACGACATGGATGCATCCGCGATCTAAACACTGGCACCTTCTGGATTATGTGATAGTACGGAAGAAAGATCTTGGTGACGTACTGGTCACACTTGCAATGAGAGGCGCTCAGGGATGGACAGACCATCGACTCGTGAGGTCCAAATTAAAGATGGCTTTGAAGGCACCACGCCGAGCTTCACACAAAATACCAACAAAATTGTCCTACAAAATCTTGGCCAATGATCAGACTATGAGAGCAAAACTGGATGAAAAATTTGGTGTCGATGGCCTTTTGATATCTGAATCTGCCCCTGTGGATGAACAGTGGAGTGCATACGCTAGCAGACTGCGTGGCTGTGCTTCAGAAGTCCTGGGAAAGCCTCAGAAGAAGCACCAGGACTGGTTTGACGACTCAGATCCAGAGATCAGAAAGCTAATTAATGATTTCAGAACCTCTCTTCGCACCCCTGATGATAACAAGCGTAGAGCAGCGCATTACAATCTGAAAGTGAAGGTACGTGCTCTCAAAGACAGTTGTTGGGTAAATAAAGCAAATGAAATACAGTTATATACCGACACACACCAAACGGGCAGATTCTTTGAGTCCCTGAAAACTATCTTTGGTCCAAGAGTTGGGAAGATAGCACCAGTCTATAACAAAGATAAAAGTTGTCGACTGACGCAACAGAGTGACATCCTGTCTCGGTGGGCGGAACATTTTAATGACGTTCTTAATCCCGACCATCAGACAACCGATATTCCATACATAGAAGCACTTGAAGACCTGCCAGTTGAGGAACAACTTGCGGATGCCCCTTCCTACGATGAATTCATTTCAGCACTGGCTAAGCTGAAAAATGACAAAACAGCAGGATTAGATAACTTGCCATCAGAGCTATATAAATATGGGGGGCCAAACATCAAGAAACCATTGTTTGCTCTGATCTTAAGGATTTGGGAGTATGAAATGATTCCACAAGACTGGAAAGATGCTTGTATTTCCAAGATCTATAAAGGCAAGGGTGACATATCAGACTGTAGCTCCCACAGGGGCATTTCTCTTCTCTCAGCAGCGGGAAAAGTCCTTGCCCACATAATTAACACCCGGTTAACACACTTTGCAGAAAAACTGCTACTGAGACCCGGTGTGGCATTCGCCCAAACAGAGGCACAGTGGATGCCATATTTGTTGTCAAACAAATGCAAGAGAAAAGCTTAGAGCAACATCGGCCTTTGTTCATGTGCTTTGTAGACCTGGAAAAAGCTTTTGATCGTGTCCCACGGGAAGCTCTCTGGATCATACTAAAGAAAACTGGGTGCCCTGACAAAATTGTCAGTTTGATTCGGCAGTTTCATGAAAACATGATGGCAAAAATGCGCCATGAGGATAAGCTCTCAGAACAGTTTCCCGTGACATGTGGTGTAAAACAAGGCTGTGTTTTGACTCCCACACTCTTCTCACTTTACTTCGCAGTTGTTATGAGAGACGCGACCAAAGCCTGTAATTAATCAAATTAGTCTCGACACAAGGACAGACAAAAGTGTCTTCAACATCTCTCGCTTCAGAACAAAAAGTCGCGTAACCAAACTATCCATCTTAGATATTCTCTACGCGGATGATGTATGCATGATGGCTAATTCTTGCGAAATTCTTCAGACTTACATAAATCTGCTAAATGCCTCATGCAGAAGATTTGGCTTAACCATTAGCATCACTAAGACGCAAGTTCTCATACAGCCACTTAGAGGTCTTAATGCAGATAACTCCAGTATTGAGATAAATAACAAACCCTTGCAAAATGTGTCAAATTTCAAATACCTGGGAAGCCAAATTAGAAGTGACAACAGCCTGACAACGGAAATCGCAGCGCGTATAGCCAGCGCAGCCTCAGCCTTCGGTAAGCTTAATGACCGAGTATGGAAATCACACGATCTCAAACTACAAACAAAAATTGCAGTCTACAAAGCAGTAGTATTATCCACCTTACTCTATGCGTCGGAAACCTGGTGCTGTTACAAAGCTGACATTAAGAAGCTAGATAAATTTCATCTTCGATGTCTGAGATCAATTCTGCGCATCAAATGGCAAGACCGTGTCCCAAACACGTAGATTTTGCGCCGCGTGAAACTGGCTGGTATTGAAGCTTTAATAATGAAACATCAACTGAGATGGAGTGGTCACATAGTACGCATGGATGACAGTAGGCTACCTAAAGCGGTGTTCTACTCGCAGCTCTCGTGCGGGAAGAGGAGGAAAGGTGGTCAACACCTGCGATATAAAGACACCATTAAACGCTACCTTGCAGCCTGTGGCATTCCAAGCAACCGTTGGGAGGAGCTAGCATTGCGCCGATCGGAGTGGCGATTAACTGTACATAAGAGCATCGAACAATTCGAGCAAAAGCGTCTAATGAACCTGGATGCTAAAAGAGAGCTCCGAAAATCTCAGCTCAAGCCTGTCTACATGTATACTTACAACTCTGCTGGTCAACTTCACTGTGCTTCATTCAACAGGATATTCAAAGCGAAATTCGGATTCGCGAGCCACATCCGAGCCTACCACAACAAGGACAGAGAAGACTGACGGAGTCGCTGTCGCCGGACACGGCGAGGAGGACATCATCATATATAAACTAAAATGTCGTCATCAATAATAAAGGCAGTGTAAAAAAATTCTGCTATAATATGCATGCAATTTGTTTTTTGCTCTTTTTAGTCATAGAGTAATCACTTATTTTCGCTGCCCAAGAGCAACAAATGGCGTATTAATAAGAGAAGGGACAGTCTTACGAAGAACAATGCGCAGTATCTACACTAGGATATTAAAATTTTGCCCTCAATTTTGAAGCATGCCAGTTTACAAATGCAGATAACTCAAAATTAGGGTGGAATGCTGTGCCAACATTGTTTGATATTCCTAATGAAGCACGATTTGGCCGGCCGCTGCGACGGAGCGGTTCTAGGTGCTTCAGTCTGGAACCGCGCGACCGCTACGGTCGCAGGTTCGAATCCTGCCTCGGGCATGGATGTGTGTGATGTCCTTAGGTTAGTTAGGTTTAAGTAGTTCTAAGTTCTAGGGGACTGATGCCCTCAGATGTTAAGTCCCATAGTGCTCAGAGCCATCTGAACCAAGCACGATTTGTTTCACTCAAACGATAATTATCCAACAGATGCACTGTACCTGTTATGAAGAAGCAGATACCAGTGATGAAGCGGAATGTAGTGCAACAGTATGTGCCCACCATGCGGTTTAAAGTACAAAGGCTGCCTCATTTGATTCAGCTTAAAGCAGCACAAAACACGTACCGAGCACGTGGATATGCTAATAACCACATCAGGTTACAATTTCTCGTCCTGAACAATTTTCGATAATATGAATGCGACTCGGCTTGCGAACCGTTGCACTTGGATTTTATTACTAAACGTTGGCATTAGCGAGGACGTATTATATTAGTTTAATTACATTTGTATAATCATATTGGAAAAATCACCATACCATTTAGTGACTGGTAAATAAGGACGTAACACAATTAAAAATAGAAATTTAGCTGTCCGTGTCATGCCATTCCATTACTATAGGCTAGTCGCTTGAAACGTCAGAGTCCGCAGCTCGTGGTCATGCGGTAGCGTTCTCGCTTCCCGGTGGGGTCAGGGATTTTCTCTGCCTCGTGATGACTGGGTGATGTGTGATGTCCTTAGGTTAGTTAGGTTTAAGTAGTTCTAAGTTCTAGGGGACTCATGACTCTAGATGTTAAGTCCCATAGTGCTCCCATTTGAACCATTTTTATTTTTGAAATGTCAGAACGTTATATTTTTTTGCCCTATAGAGTTCCGCGACTCTTTGTCACAGACTGTGATATTAGACGGATGATATGAACTGACATTCATTAATGGCCAACGGCAAATGTGTAGTAGAAATATCACCGGAAGCACCTTCTTGCTTTGTGGTACAGAATCCATTGCGCCACATTTATATCGTGGTCTATTGCCTTTCCCGGATTGCAGACTTAAGCATAAGTACAGCATAATTAAAGTTCTAGTTCCAAAACACTGTAAAAAAGAACCACTGCTTTGAACGACGTGAAATTTCAAGGGAATATTTTAGAGAACGGGTAAACATTGTGGGAAAATATAACGATAATTTTACCACTAGCTGGTGCTGTAAGCCGCAGAATATGCAAAACAAAAGGGGCAGGGTACATGGCAGTTCCTCAGTTTGCATCTGAAATGCTCCGGATGACAGTCACGATGCAGAATCGCACGCTGCTGGTAAAGCTGTTTTCCAAGAATGGTGACTGCGCGCCAGTAGCTCTGTAGAACTTCTGGACACTCAAGCGCATGAAAAAATGGGTTAGTCCGAAATGTGCCAATTTTTTTTAATAATGAGTAAAATGTGTGATCTGACGTCAGTAGATGATGTGGCCACAGCATTGTAGGAAGTGTCGAGCGGTGGTGTCCAAACAGCGTACGGGGAATTAACCGGACTTTGGACATGCCAACGACCGCTGCACATAATATTCTACGAAACATCCTGCATTTCTATCCATACAAAACCACCCATACCCAGGAGTTGCTTGCTGCTGACCTGATAGTAAGAAAAACGTTTGCTCTGGAATTTCTTGTTCGCATGGAAGTGGACAATGAATGACCATGGATTATTCTGTGGACAGACTTTTGTATCCCGCCTGGGTAGGCGGTAAGGGTCTGCTCCTGTGAACTGCTTCTGTAATATAGGCCAAGAGTGAAGGAAGCGAGTAGGAACAGGAGAGGTGAAGCACTTCGGTACTGCATGTAACTTTAACCCTTTCAAAAGAGTCAAAGACACAAGTAAATATCAAATTCACACATAACTTTAGCTAGGAAGAGCACGTAGGTCTGAAGCCGTAGTCCATGTCTACTCCTGTGAGGTTAGGATGACTGTTCTGTATAATCTCAAAACTAACAAATACTCCTTGCTGTCCAAACTTTAACTGAACGTAACTGATACAAAGTCTCAATAGGAAGCTAGCCCACTCGGTAGTAGAAGCGATGTTTCCAGGCCGTCTGCTCTTGATGAAATGGGGCAGGAATCAAGACGGCACTCCCTGAGCTCCGCAGCGTCGGCCAGAGGGTGCTGTGGTCGGCTTAGATAGTCTTCTCTCGTAGTGCCAACTTACGAGAGCGTGCACCTACGTTGTGGCATCGTAACTATCGACGCCACACACACGAAGCTCATTTGCACCTCCGAGGACATATCATTACGCAAAATTGCAGAATATGGGCAACGGAAAACGCTCTCCCTCATCAATCGGTACCGCATCATTGTCCGAAGATGACGGTGTGGTGCGGGTTGACGGGACCGTTTACCGTAGGGCCATATTTTTTCGAGGAGATGGGCCCTGCGGGCCCTGTTACCTGTACTATCAATAATAAATACTATGAGATTATTTGGCGCACCAACGTCATTCCAATGCTTCAACAGCATGGGCGTGTGGGGAGGATCAATTTTAATGCAAGATGGCGCCCCTGTGTACATTGCACAGCCAGTGAAGTAGCTACTGCAGAGGAATTTCGGAAATGCTAGAATTATCTGCCGTCATTTCCCTACAGCCTAGCCGCCCGGATCACCTGATTTTAATCCGTGTGACTTGTGGCTGTGGGATTATCTGAAAGATCGTGTTCACTGCTTATATTAAAAAAGTAGCCGAACTGAAGATACACATTGCACAACGCACTCTGAAAGTTATCTCTGAAACATTTCAGTCCGTTGTAGAACATGCTGTTTCTCAAATTTAGTTTGTGGCAGAAAACAGCGAACAGGATATTGAAGATCTCTTGCGCCAACCTCACGACAGTTAAAAATCGATTTCATTGTTGCTTTTTATGCGGTTTCTTTGACCACAAAACAATTAAAAACCGATTTTACCCGTCCAGGTGGCGCGACCTTGTCGTGGTGTAGGGGCTTACCTAACTAAAAGTGCCACCTAACTAAAAGTGCCACAACTGTTGAATGCCAAACTTGTGTGGTCTTGCTGATCGCACAGTACGGCCGTTTAATGCATAACTCACACAATAACCGCCGTATTGCGATTCATCTGTCATTTGTAGCGGAACCCATTTACTTTACGACGTAACAGCGCCATCTAGCGGCAGAATTTTCAAAACATTTTTTTTTTAATTTCCATAAAGCTTCTTCCTCTTTCGATAATATTCTGTTCAGCGTCACGTCTTTCATAGCAGCGTTTTTTTTTCCTTTATTTTTTTTACAGCGTTTTGAAACTGGAGCCGGCCGCTGTGGCCGAGCGGTTCTAGGCCTTCACTGCGGAACTGCGCTGCTGCTACGGTCGCAGGTTCGAATCCTGCCTCGGGAATGGATGTGTGTGATGTACTTAGGTTAGTTAAGTTTAAGTAGTTCTAGGTTCTAGGGGACTGATGACCTCAGATGTTAAGTCCCATAGTTCTCAGAGCCATTTGAACCATTTGAAACTGGAAGTTTAATTATAATCACCCTGTACATGAACATTCCAACGCTCGGGCTGTGGGAAAGGTCCCCTGTAGTGATGAGTACACATAGATCCTCGTCAAAAGCAGGATATCAGTACGGCCAAAAGCAACATCCCTTCTGCTATTAGGACAACGCTGAGGAAACTGGCAGAGCTCCTCCCGTGTGTAAAATGTTTATACGGGATGAAAAAGGGCTTCTGATACTTCGGTCGTAGTACCACACTAACGAACGCTATAGGATCCTATTATCGGGCGATCAGCATTCGTTTGCTTATCTGAAAGAACCCAAAGTAGCTCCTAGTATCACCAAGGCAAAGCGCCATCGATAGCGACGCTACACCAGTACCATCCGGGGAGACTGTGGGAGACCGCCGTGAACTACAGACGGGACGTTGAGTTCCAAAGAGAGAAGAAGGTTGACGACCATAGAGCGGATCAGTCAAACAGGAAACATTGATAGACACACTTGGGTAGGCGTTGGCTGGCAGACGGTTGGGAAGAAGACCGCATTGTCTGATGGAAGCAAGTACGCTTCGTCCGCCGCGGTTTCATAACAGCAGTCCTTGCTGTGCACTTTCTGGAGTGTGAGGACTGCGCTTAGTGTTCGAGCTGTATGTATGTGTGTGTGTGTGTGTGTGTGTGTGTGTGTGTGTGTGTACCCATTTGACAAGCAGCTCTCTCCAGGTCCGAACTGTATGTATGCAACAGCTCTATGTGAGTCTGACTACATTAATTTACACTGCTGTAAAATATTTGTGGGACCGACTGCGAGCAGAAGCTTTAAGTTGCATTGTAGATTTGTCACACTGTGCTCAGTAAATTAAAATGTTTCTCATGTTGTTCCATATATTTCTGAGTAATAGACTGTTTGGCATATATCAGGAAAAGTGATAATTCTGATTAAATCAAAGTGTACAAGTCATTAACGTTGCGGGCTCCGTTAAATGATGCTGAATTTCCTGTGCATTCTGTCGGCTAATTTTGTTTGGTTCTCTGCTTTCATAAAGAAATGAACCCAGAAAGGCCTACAAAACGAGTAATAGAATTCTTTGACAAGAGATGTAACACGAAGACGGACACGATGGAATGGATTGACGAGATCATAACTGGCTTGTTACCGGCAAGAATTACACCGAGAAATCCTCAGGTCCAAAATTCACAAATGACAAGTTGTCCGAGGGGCAAAGCCAAAGAAGAATTCTGGGACAAAATTGTCTGAAGAGAGGAAGGAAGCTCACGGGAAGAAAATAAAAGGAATATGGGCACAAAGAAAGGCAAGTGCCCACTTCTAAGTACTTTGCGTAGACGTAATGAACTTATTCTCAAATAATAATAATATTAATGATTTTAATGTGGTTTTTACCGGTGTTCAATACGTAACTTTATCAAAAATTTCAAGAATTGCCATTCAGAAATAAGCAGCTTGCGAAAAGAAGTCTTCCGAAAATTATAGAAGTGTACGTAACGTACAGTGACGGAAGAAACAGTAACAACAACGAAGTCTCACAAATTATTTCGACAATGTCTTAATCAACACAGTATAAAATGGAAGTGTGTACTCACCATTATCAATATTTCACTCGTCATTGCGATTGTTGACAACCTCCTTGCCTCGTTTAAATACATCAGTTCTCGTCATATCATTAAAGTTAAGCGACGTCGGGCGTGGTTAGCACTTGGACGGGTGACCGTCTGGGTACGCCGCATGCTGCTGGCTGCTTTCCCTTTGCCTTTTCGACAAAGGAGAGGAGCAGTAATGTAATAAATCTTTAATCAAAACTCTCTCCGTAGCGCGTAATGCAGTGAGGGCATGTAACACTGCTGTTGGCTGGTGATCGCCCCGCCGCATGGAGACGTTGAGCTCGGCTACCCCCTTAATGCTGCTCGAGAGGCGTAAGCATTGTGCCGACACCGGGCTCTACCCTTTCTCTTCTCTAATCATCACCCGCGACACACATGACACCACACTACACACACATACACACACACCAGTACATACTATATACACTTAAACAAACCACTCTCACACATCGCGATGGAAAGGCGCCATTGTGCGCGAAGGATGGGATAAACGTCCCAATTAGGTGGCTGAATGTGTCCTTGGCGGTCTCCCAGCCAACAACGCCATACAGCTTTACTTTTCACTGTGACTGTGAACGGAGATCTGCAGACTATAACCCCTAAAAACTAAAACTAACCTCCTCCCGAACAGGCAATGAAGGCCCAACGGTACCGACCGGCCGCCGTGTCATCCTCAGTCCACAGTCGTCATTGGATGCGGATATGGAGGGGTATGTGGTCAGCACACCGTTCTCCCGGTCGTGTGTCAGTTTCCGAGACCGGAGCGGCTACTTTTCAGTAAGCAGTGATTTACCGCCAAAGGAGGCTCAAACCCATTGTTTTGCATTGCGGTGTTCACAATGGCGGTCGTGCCACGCCAGCGACATCCACAATGTTAAGTAATTCTGTTAAAGAAGTAGTTCCTTCACATTTTACAGTCAGTGAGGAAAAATTACAAGTATTTTAATGATACATGCAAAGTCATTTAGTCCCTCTACATTTACTTACAAGAACACGGCAAGTTCCATAACTAGGTTTTCCAGAAACTTCGCACACTGGGAGAAGAGTCAAAACAAGCGATTACGTGTCTTTGTTTATCCGTAGGTTCTCGATCGTTTCCGAGAAAACGAGTCATAGTTTTCTAAGTAATTTATGTTCCTTTTAGTGAGAAAACAATGCGATCGAAGTGTTGGCACAGTAGCTAGAGTTGCGGCTTCACACTTCTGTCCACCCCCATCCCGGGTTCGGTGCCCGAATATTATTTTTATTTTTTCTCTTCATTTAGCTATTCATGTCCGTAGAAGATCAACACACGGATGTTCTGTAGTGTACATTTAAATAAATTTCTCCTTATTCGAATACTAATTTTACGTCTGGTGAATGAATTAAAAAAATAAATCAATGGGAAAATTATTTACGTTTTTGGTGAAATTCCTGCAGTGTACCTTGATCCATAATTCATTGCAAGCGCAAGTTTTCGGAAAAGTGATCCGTTTCGCGTGGCCTGCCACAAAATTATTGCCAACGTATGAAATCTTCAGCAATGATAACATTTCTTACTGGAGAGAGACTGATACGAAGAAATGTCGCTGTGGCAAATCTGTCTTCGCGTGATGCTCGTGCTGTTCAGAATTTCTATTTTGAGAATGTTTCTAAGTCGGTATCGTGCAAGTGAATGGACCAAATCTGCCTGAAGAATAAACATAAGAATAAAATATAAGAAGTAAGAATTGATGTAATAATGAAATATAAGAATGTGAAAATTTAAAAAAATTGTAACTCCTAAAATACCAGACACATATATATATATAAAGTAGTATATAATAAATGTATGACCGTTTTTGGGAAATACAGTTGTAATTTTACAGATAATATAATGTCCTTATATCCCCTAAATCGATAAGAAACATTCGTGTAGTAGCCTTCTACGGACATCGGTAGAAAATGAAAAAAGGTAGAATAAATAAAACAATAATCGGGTTTCGAACACAGGACGCGAAAACGAAAAGTCCCGACGCTAGCCACTATATCATCAGTTAGGCTGAGCTGCTTGCGTGCTAAAAGGCATGTAACTTATATCGGAAACTTCGACGGTCGTTTTCTCAGAAACGGTCGACTGTCTGCAGATAAGCCGAGAGATGGGTTCGCTTATTTTGAATCCTCTTCCACTGAGCGATGTTTCTGGGAAATAGTGTTATGGCACTTACCGTGTTCTCCTCGGTAGTTCATCTATTTTCATACATCTGTAACAACAGGAAACTAAAGAGCCATATTTTTTACACCATCTTATTATTATTGAAATTAAAATGGTGAACTGAAAATGATCTTAAGGTACAGTTAACGCAGAAAAACTTGGGAAAATCAGGTCAGGCGATTCAGAGAAAAATCCATCGAAAAGTAGTATACTTTGCCATGGTTCTATCATAATTTCTTAAAAGCTGTCTCAAATCCAAGAGCTATTCACAATTCCTTGCAGTGGAAACAGAAACTGTGAGTCAAATGAGATTACCTGAAGAATTTTGGCCTATCAATTTGTATGACAAGACAAAGAAGATCATTCTGAAAGGTTATCATTGGCTCCAATAGATGAACCATTGCCACTAGCAACTTTGATGAGGGTGCAGCAATATATTACCAAAGATGACGGCAGTAATTGCTTCCTGACGTCTTGAATGTTCTGCAGCACATGCTGAAATATATTATGATTCATTCTGCAATAAAAATAAAAATTTTCAGGGAAGTTTTTATTTACGTATATATTTTTGGAGATAACTTCCCATCAGCTGAACGTAGGGGCCATAAAACCAAGAGGCAAAAAGTGTATACAATAGGCCTGGGTGCTAAATGCAATCAAACGCTCGCTTCACATCCAGAAAGAGGACACCGCAATATTCTCTATAGTTGAAGGCGGTCACGATCTGAAGGACTTGGAGCGTGGCTAACTGTCCTTTATGAATCCTGATTGTTCTGGTGGTACAAATTCATCTTTCGTAATTTTCTGAGCGATCCACAGCAAGAGGATTTGTTCAAAGACTTTGCTCAAAAAGGGAATTAGGCTCTTCGGATCAGTTCTATTTTTGCTCGGCTGCGGAACAGCAACAATCAGAGCGTATTCCCATGACCGAGCGTATGTCTTGCTGCAGATGGTACAACTGAACGAGTTTCCAGTTATGGCGTCAGCCTCCCTCGGTAGTGCCCTCGGGGCCTGACTCCGTACTAAATTGTGCCGAAGAGACCTTGGGTAGAATCCGAAGACATGAGCGAACTTCCTGTAGAATTGCAGCCAGGATGGAGAATGTCGGTGGCAGCCGCTGCAGCAAGGCAGTTGGGAGCTTGCACTCAACCATTTATACGTATGGAACATCCTGTGGCTCGTCTATAGGGCAGATGTTGACTTCAAATATGCCCACAAGAGCATTCTTCATGTCTTGCGGCTCGCAGAGTGGCCAACTGGCGTTGATATGGTGGGAGGCGTGGGTGTGAGGGAAGCGGCGCTTCATGTCCGGGGAAGTGGCTTCAGGTTTCCTCACCATTGTCGGTTCCTAACCCCTATCAGGGCAGCGTGAATTGTCGGCGAAGAGATTGGCCTGTGTCTTCATTACAGGGTCACGTGTGAGTCGCCATTCCCTCTGGAGGTAATTCCTGTCACAGATCGTGGCGAAAACTTCCTGTGGCAGCCATGGAGCTGTGCAGTCAAGTCTTCTGGCGGTGCGACATTGCAGTCGTTAGCATATCCGTGATGGAGGTGGTAAGGCTGGTCACCATGCCATCCACGTCCTTGCCGTCGACTGGCCCTCGTTCCTGAAGTTGTGGAGGACCTCCCCACAAAAATGTTGCCAATCCATCGTCTTGAGGTTGAGACGACCATCGCGCAGTGCAGGCTCTTCAGAAAACCGGAAGACCACTGGGAGGTAGTCTGAGGGCAGCTTTTTTTGGAGATGAAGACGCGAAAGCCCCTTCAAAAAACTGAAGTCAAGGAGGCATGATTTGTACCGTTTGTAGTGTTTGGTTCGTCAGGGCCAATGACTTGCACTCCAGCGTGTTCTGCAGCGTGAAAAGGAGGCATACTTGGATTCCCGACAGGCGGGAGTTCACTCCCGTGTACTTTACATTTAAGTCACCTGCATCAGACAGTCAGATATGTCGTTGGAACAGTGCTCACGCATCGTCGTCGACATGCAGTGATCTTCCAGGAGTTTGTTAGGCAGACAGGAACGTCATGGTGCCTAAAAGGGTCATCACATTCACTGCTGTAGCCACTATCACTTGCAACGCCTGTGGTCGAGCAACATAGTGTTGTAGCGTGGAACGCAGATAGATAGGCAAGTCGCTGTCTGCTGCGATAGCAGGCGTAATTCGCGAAGTTGCCACGGATCCCTGTCTTGAGGTGGGTTTTTGTCGCCAAGCATATGTCGATGTCATGCTTCCATAAGAAATGCTGAAACTCCAAAAGAGGTGGACACATGGTCTTCAAATGTCGTCTTCATAAGGGCCTCGAACACCCACCTTGTGTCCGGCCATCTTCTGGGGTGTATCTGGAACCCCAAAGTCCCGACAGGAAGATGCAGTTAATGTCAGAAGGGGCAGCGTTGCCAAAGTGGAGAAGGAATAATGCATCTGTAGGGCGACTGAAGACCTGCCCGACAGCTTCAGACCTCAGAGTACTGAGAGTGATGGGGCAAGAGTATCAGTCCACTGGGGTACATCTGGCGAGATGGTATTTGGAACCATAGGCTGGCGTCTCGTGACAGTGGCTCCTCTCTTCCTCTCCATCTGCAATGGTGGAAGTCCTCGCATCCGACAGCTGGCGTGATTTTGAATTCCCTACACAAGGTGATTTTTTCCACTGTGTACAAACTCTAGGGGTTGATTGATCACAGGATATGGGACAAAAAAGATCTAATGATGTCCGGAAATGCATGGTTTCCATTCCAGAGGACATTTATTCAGTCATACATTGATATAGAGACTGCGGTATAATACATACCGTACCACGCCGTGACAGTTACAGTATGCATGGTTTCCTCCTAGAGGGTGGTACTGTTTCTCATACGTCATGCCGTAGTGCCCTCTCCTACCATAGTAATTCGTAATGTTGTAACAGATTCACTTCTTTTGCTGACTCACCTTGTAGTGAATGTGATACAGCGTTGTACACAATGGTTCCTTATTTAAATCGAGAACTTGCCAACACGGAGTTTACTTATGGAAAGGCAAATGGCAACAGATGGCGGACAGCAAAGCCGTATCAGGTGACCTGTCCCCGCCGACAACAAGCACAGTATTCAATGTTTGCAACAACGTTTGGACGTTTGTCTGGGACAGGGTCGTTTCAGGAAAAAGGATATCATGAAAGATATACCCGAATGGTCGGACACCAGGCTTGGAGGAAAATGTGATAAAAACTGTGGAAGGCGACCGCCATGCCAGTACCAGGCAGTTGGGAACCCAGTACAGGGTAAGTCAGATGACCGTGTGGACGTTCTCCATGACAGTTACTACCACCCTTATCACATACAGCGTGTGCATACTAGCAACAGACTTTCGACATTGGGATACCTTCCACATTGCCTAATAGGGGGACTATTGCCATTTCTTGCTCACTACTCCCCCTCCCCCACCCCCCTGCTGGAAGAAGTGCCATTGATGATTCGAATGGTTATGTGACTACAATGGTGCTCCAGCTCACTTCACCGTTAGCATCCGGATGCATCTCAATCGTGTCTTCCTTGGCCGATGGATTGGATGAGGGATCCAGCTGCATGGCTGCTCCTTCACAGGATCTCAACCCATGTGATTCCTGGTTATGGGGCCATCGTTAAAGTATCGTGTATGCAGAGCTCATTCCAGATGTGGAGGTACGGGAACACATATTAATGACATTGTTCGGATGCAGCCTGGCCAATGTGAATGTGTGAGACAAAAAATGCTGGCTCCTTGTAGCTCGGAGTTTCTGAACTGTAATCACAAGGCGGCCAAGGCGCTTCATTTGAAAAATCTTCCAGTGTATCTCAGTGTCAAGGAGTGTGGCTACCTTCATCGGAGTGGCCTGCACTGCTTCTGACGACTTGTACCAGGTAATGACAGTGGCAACAAATCCATGACTTCCAGGTCATTTTTGATTTTCTGATTGGTGAGAATGGGTGCTTTGATGAGCTTTGTGTGGGCTGCGGTAAACGAGTAATTAGGTATGCCAGCTTCATCCAACGTGCCTATGATCTTCACATAGTCCTCTGTGGTGGTAAGAGCGAGCATCAACTTATTGCCACTGGCTTGATTCATTGTGAAGCGGTGCTTGTAATTCTGGTTCAGTCAGTTCTCCAGCTTCTTGTAACTGTCCAGGTAGCGAATCAGTATTGGATGCAGTTTTTCTCATGCTGACGGTCCTCTGTTTGCTGACAGAAGATCATTCCATGGTCGCTGGATCACGGAATGTTGCAATAACGCTGTAAGCATTGCTGAGCTCTTCTGGAGGCAGTGCAATCTCCTGTTTTGGCCCAGAGACCTTCTTCTAAGGCAGTTTGTTGAAGCCGCCAACGCTGGTTGCAGAGGATGGATGTGTGTCGCTAGCCATGAGCCGCCGCCCTTTTGTGCCCAGATGTAGAGAGAATCGCGTCGAGGTCCATGCTTTAATCAGCCGAATCTGTATTGTAATATACGTCGTCGTCCGTATCCATTTGCTGCTCAGTTGCCACTCAGGTTCCTCTTGCCGTTGCCAGGTCGTCGTAGGAGGGTCGGCTGATGTCCCTGCCGGACAGGAATCAGCTGGCAGCTGCGTGACAAAGGCAGCTACTACCTCTGCCGCGCTCGTAAACTCGCCTGCTCCCTTTAACACTGTGCTCTCGAATCAACTACAATTAACTAACACTGACTGCTGAACCACCGATCGCTGGTTGAACGCATCCTAAATACTGCCGCTGTACGCCGATACGGCCCGAGCTGCTGGCGGTCACTTAACATGGCATAGGAGAGAAGTGCCCACGATCGCTTCGCCGTGGTAATGGACGAGCGCTCTACTGACAGCGGACTTGACTCCGTCTCGTAGCGACTGCCACAGAGTACTAGGACCACATATCGGCGTGTTGTTGCGGTTGTTGTTGAGATTGTTGTCTGAAACAATTACCAACACACCAAACGAGCACAGACCAGTGTTTGACTTGCCTGGGAGTGGCAGACGATGCCTGAAGCATAGCCGCCCATGGGACTCGAGTTTTGCGAGTTTATTGATTTCTTGTGGGAGGGACATAGTACTCTGGTTGATAAGGCATGTTATGTGTTTTCAGTGATTACAAATTCGAGTCAAAACTTGACATTATGATGGAGCACCTTCTCTGGCCTGGATGCATGCAATAATTCCGATGGAAAGGATGTCATAAAACCGTTGTATCCTTCCCTGATTCAAGCAGGCTCACATCAGTTGTAACTACTCCCTGATATACTGGATGCTGGCACTTGGATGGAGTTGGCGTCCCAGCTGGTCTCACTTTTTTTCCATTGGAGGCAGATCTGGGGATCTCTGAGTCGACTGGACTACCTCAACCTCACACAGTTCATAGAGAAAGGTGGCAGGTACGGACGAGCATCATCCTGTTGGAAAATGGCACCATGATAATGTCACATGAGGGGTAATACAGAAGGATGCAGGATGTGAGATCGTATTGATGTGCAGCCAGTATTCTCTCAGCCACTACCAGCCGCGACCTGAGTTCATACTGAATGGTGCCCCATACCACGACGCCAGAAGAAACGCAGTTGTAGAACATGGAAGAATTGAACTTCTCCCAAAAAAGGTGCCATACTCGCCTACGGTGGTCAGCCTGGGTGGTGCTGGACACTGTTTCATCACCCAACACACGGACGTTTTTGATCAGCAGTCCACACATCCAGTTGCGGCACCACTCCAAACGTAGCCGTTTGTGTTGTGATATTAATAGCAACCTACACATTGAACAGTAATTCCCTAGTCTGCCTGCTGCTGGACTTCATACAATGGATTGGGATGGCGCAGAGTGTTGCAGGGGGTCTATTACTTGTACTCGGACTGGAGGCGCAAATGTTAAGGGGTTAAGATGCACATGGTACCCAGTACACCGTGCCTCCTTTGTGGTGATCAGACGTGGTTTACTAGAACCTCCACGACGAGTATGCATGCCCTCATGTTCCCAGTGAAACATCCGAATGCCCCACAAATCTGGATACTGTACACTTGAACCAGCCGGTCAATTCAAATTATGTCAGTTGCTGACAACGCTGTCTCATCCGAGTACGCGCCGAACGAGAATGCCCAGTGGTCAGCACAAACAACTCGCATTTGGGAGGGTGACAATTCAAATCCATGTCCGACCATCCAGATTTGGGTTTTGCATGATTTCTCTAAATCGTTGCAGACAAATGCCGGGATGGGTCCTATGAAAGGGTACGGCCAGTTTACTCTCCCTTCTTTGAAACATTCGTCACCAGTGACCACGACTTTACGAGATGTTAAACTCTAGTCTTCCTTCCGAGAACGTGGCATCTTCATGTCGTTCACACTCAACATCTGACGCTGTTCATGCCCATTATGCGCGTTACCAGGATTGGTAACAACACCAACCACGAACAACACCAATGCACGTTGATGGCCGGTCTACCTATAACAAAGAACTTCAACTCTAATCTTTTATATAACCTCCGATGGGGTATATTTAGTGCGAAGTTAAACTGACATCCAACCATGTGTCCTGGGTGCTTCACTTTTCTTTCAGTCACTGTACACTGAGGTGAGAAACGACGTGGGATACGTTCTAATATCGTGTCGGATATCCTTTTTCCCGGCGTACTGCAGCAACTCGACGTAGCATGGACTTAGCAAGTCGTTGGAAGTCCCCTGCGGAAACATTAAGCCATAACTGTGAAAATGTTGTTGATGCAGGATTTTGTGCTCGGTTTGTCCTTTCGATGATGTCCCATGTACGTTCGATGGGATTCATGTCGGGTAACCGGGTTAACCAAACAATTCGGCCTGGTGACATAGCTCATTGTCATCCATAAAAACTGCATCGTTGTTTGAGAACATGAAATCCATGAATGGCTGCAAATGGTCTTCAATATGCCGAACGTAACCATTTCCTGTCAATGATCGGTTCTGTTGGACTAGAGGATCCAGTCTATTGCATGTAAACACAGCCCACACCATTATGGAGTAACCACCAGCTTCCACAGTGCCTTGTTGACAACATTAGTCCACAGCTTAACTGGAACCATACCATCAGCTCCTACCAAATGAAATCAAGACTCATATGACCAGGCTACGGTTTTCTGTCATCCAGGACAGGCGCTGGAGGCGATGTCATGCTGTTAGCAAACGCACTCGCGTCGGCCGTCTGTTGTCATAGCCCACTAACGCTAAATCTCGCCGCACTGTCCTAACGGATACGTTTGTCGTTCGTCCCACATTGATTTCCACAGTTATTTCACGCAGTGTTGTCTGTTAACATCGACAACACTACACAAACGCCGCTGTTCTCGGTCGTTATGTAAAGGCCGTCGACCACTGGGTTGTCCGTGGTGAGAGGTAATGCCTGAAATTTGCTATTCTCGGCATATTCTTAATACTGTGAATCACGGAATATTGAATTTCCCAACGATTTCTCAAATGGAATATCCCATGCGTCTAGTTCCAACCACAACTCCGCGTTCTAAAACTGTTAATATCCGTCGTGCACTCATAATCACCTCGGACACATTTTCACACGAATCAACTGAGTAAAAATAACAGCTCCGCCAATGCACTGCCATTTTATGCTTTGTGTACGCGATACTACTAACGTACATGTGTATATCGATATCCCATGACTTTCGTCACCTCTGTTTATTTCGGTTGCTACACCAAAAAATGGGTCTGGGTAACGTGCGAAGAATCATTGAGTAGTTGTATAGAAGATCTATCCCAGCCTTTATGAAAATATTCCTGTTGGCACTTACCTTAAAAGTTATACAGCATATGTAATTTAAGTCTTGCACAACGCAGAGATAAGTTAATACCTCAAAGCTACTACCTGTATGCTGTGTAAATAACACTAAAGTAGATGAATGAGATTTTCACTCTGCAGCGGAGTGTGCGCTGATATGAAACTTCCTGGCAGGTTAAAACTGTATGCCGGAGCGAGACTCGAACTCGGGACATTTGCCTTTTGCGGGCAAGTGCTCTGCCATCTGAGCTACCAAAGCACAACTCACGACCCCTCCTCTCAGCTTCAATTCTGCCAGTACCTCGTCTCCTACCTTCCAGACTTCACAGAAGCTCTTCTGCAGAGTGAAAATCTCATTCTGGAAACATCCCCCAGGCTGCGGCTGAGCCATGTCTCCGCAATATCCTTTCTTCCACGAGTGCTAGTTCTGCAAGGTTCGCAGAAGAGCTTCTGTGATGCTGGTCATAGGTCGTGTTCCAAAAATGAACAGCATAGAGACAGAAGTGATGAAACTTTCTGCAGGACCTGACCATGATTTTGCTGGACAATGCTCAAGCACGTACAGTGCAAGCTGTTACTGATTTGTTTGACTGATGGGGTTGCTAAGTGCTCTACCACCTACTGCACTCCCCTCACTTAAGCCCTCGTGAGTTCAACTCGATTTCTAAACTGAAGGAAACACTTCACGGCATTCGCATCAGAACTGTTACAAATTCGTCGAGCAATAGTCCGCTCCGCTCGAACTGTCAACACAACTGACACTGATAAGAGTATATACAAACGGGTTGTACAAAATGCTGGTGACTACATTGAAGGTCAGTAAAACTTTGAAACACGTATCTACACTCCTGGAAATTGAAATAAGAACACCGTGAATTCATTGTCCCAGGAAGGGGAAACTTTATTGACACATTCCTGGGGTCAGATACATCACATGATCACACTGACAGAACCACAGGCACATAGACACAGGCAACAGAGCATGCACAATGTCGGCACTAGTACAGTGTATATCCACCTTTCGCAGCAATGCAGGCTGCTATTCTCCCATGGAGACGATCGTAGAGATTCTGGATGTAGTCCTGTGGAACGGCTTGCCATGCCATTTCCACCTGGCGCCTCAGTTGGACCAGCGTTCGTGCTGGACGTGCAGACCGCGTGAGACGACGCTTCATCCAGTCCCAAACATGCTCAATGGGGGACAGATCCGGAGATCTTGCTGGCCAGGGTAGTTGACTTACACCTTCTAGAGCACGTTGGGTGGCACGGGATACATGCGGACGTGCATTGTCCTGTTGGAACAGCAAGTTCCCTTGCCGGTCTAGGAATGGTAGAACGATGGGTTCGATGACGGTTTGGATGTACCGTGCACTATTCAGTGTCCCCTCGACGATCACCAGTGGTGTACGGCCAGTGTAGGAGATCGCTCCCCACACCATGATGCCGGGTGTTGGCCCTGTGTGCCTCGGTCGTATGCAGTCCTGATTGTGGCGCTCACCTGCACGGCGCCAAACACGCATACGACCATCATTGGCACCAAGGCAGAAGCGACTTTCATCGCTGAAGACGACACGTCTCCATTCGTCCCTCCATTCACGCCTGTCGCGACACCACTGGAGGCGGGCTGCACCATGTTGGGGCGTGAGCGGAAGACGGCCTAACGGTGTGCGGGACCGTAGCCCAGCTTCACGGAGACGGTTGCGAATGGTCCTCGCCGATACCCCAGGAGCAACAGTGTCCCTAATTTGCTGGGAAGTGGCGGTGCGGTCCCCTACGGCACTGCGTAGGATCCTACGGTCTTGGCGTGCATCCGTGCGTCGCTGCGGTCCGGTCCCAGGTCGACGGGCACGTGCACCTTCCGCCGACCACTGGCGACAACATCGATGTACTGTGGAGACCTCACGCCCCACGTGTTGAGCAATTCGGCGGTACGTCCACCCGGCCTCCCGCATGCCCACTATACGCCCTCGCTCAAAGTCCGTCAACTGCACATACGGTTCACGTCCACGCTGTCGCGGCATGCTACCAGTGTTAAAGACTGCGATGGAGCTCCGTATGCCACGGCAAACTGGCTGACACTGACGGCGGCGGTGCACAAATGCTGCGCAGCTAGCGCCATTCGACGGCCAACACCGCGGTTCCTGGTGTGTCCGCTGTGCCGTGCGTGTGATCATTGTGCTTGTACAGCCCTCTCGCAGTGTCCGGAGCAAGTATGGTGGGTCTGACACACCGGTGTCAATGTGTTCTTTTTTCCATTTCCAGGAGTGTATTTTGTATGAGCTGTAAATAAATAATTGCCACTATTAAAGTTCCAACCCTCGTATTATTAAAATTACGTAGCACTATATACAAAAAATATTCAATGTTTTTTATTAGTGTGAACTATGCTCTGTGTTCAAAGACAGGCATTTGATAACGAAACTCTTTAAGATGTGCAGTAAGTTTTTGGTTGGTTGGTTAGTTTTGGGGAAGGAGACCAGACAGCGAGTTCATCGGTCTCACCGGATTAGGGAAGAACGGGTAAGGAAGTCGGCCGTGCCCTTTGAAAGGAACCATCCCGGTATTTGCCTGGAGCGATTTAGGGAAATCACGGAAAACCTAAATCAGGATGGCCGGACACGGGATTGAACCGTCGTCCTCCCGAAAGCGAGTCCAGTGTCTAATCACTGCGCCACCTCGCTCGGTGCAGGAAGTTTATGAAAGTGTCTGTTCTTTTTACAGTAGTTAAATCCAGTCAGACTGGGAAAAGATTTTCCCGATCATGAAACAAATACTTGTTGAAATATGGGACTTTTTGCCCTTTGATAGTTATCTGTCTTCTGACAGGACGGGTACTCAATGTGGTTACCATTAATTCTTACTCGTTCTTCAGCCATCATTGTCCATAAATCGGTCACACCTGTGAGCCCTCGGATTTGATCAAATGCCTGAGACTGATATTCCTGTAACGTATGCAAGCTACCAATGGTTGTGGGAGACACTGATGCCTTCAAACATCCCCATAACCAGAAGTGTCATACATGATGGCGATCCGTCGTGCATAAACGACAGCCGTTGTGTTTCTACAAGGGTAACGTTCTTCAACAGCGCTGGTAATTAATCCCGCAGAAATTGGCGATACACGATACCTGTCTGTCTGCTTAGTAACGTGTATGGCCCTATGAGTCTGTCATCGATATTTTCTGCCCCTACCTTAACACTGAAGCGATCCTGATGCCCACCTCCATGATTTCTCTAGGATTTGCCTCTGCCCACACGTGCGTATTGTGATGATTTACTATGGCATCTCTCTGAATACTGACTCCTCTTTGAATCAAATGCAGGCTGTGAACAGCGTATTTTCAATGGACCGTATCTCAGCAGATATTGAATTCCCGATCTATCACTTATAGGATCTCTCTCTCTCTCTCTCTCTCTCTCTTTTTGCGTATACTCAAATACTACCTCCAGTAGGAAAATGTGACATTTTTCAAACACTCTGTATATCGACTTAATAATTCCTAATATTTTCTAACAACTTCCGAAAGTTTACCGCTAGACGGTAGTACCAGATAGATGTGGAACATAGACGTCCCAACGTTCAAAATTGCGTGTTACTTATCAATCATGATAGGAGTAACCGTCCTCGATTGTGGACATTTCGTTAGGTGGCAACTATCGTAGTGCTTGCAGTTCCGTCATTTTACATTCCAGAATAGACACAGTTTTTCTGAAAATAAGGAGTAAAACATAGTCTTTACAAATGATTGGTAGCGTCCAAAGAAAATCATGAACAGACTCCAGAATTCACCATAGTTACGAAGCAAATTTGAAACTCATACTATTCGTTATGCGAAGAGCACATTTAATATAGTTACTAGTAAAAAATATGCTTTGCACGAATCCAATGTACACCATTGGTTCGCATTGGAGAATAAAGTGTAAAATGCCGTTTCAACAAGGAAATAATGAAGTGGTCGAAAATCTATGCATTTGTAACTTGAAGCTAGGATTCTTTCCTTCGTGCACAATATTACTAGATACCATCATTAAAGGGTTCAAGGTTTGGTGCGCCTCCAGTGCCCTGGGTGGTGGTGAGAAGAACGTACTATGGAACGAGAGTGACGAAAATACTGACACCGATGAAACCAATACCTGTAGCAGAGTTATCAGGAGTATTAAAGAAGACTGCAATCAGCAGGGTGCTTTTACCTGTAATTAATCTACAAAGGACACAACATGTGGTGAAATGGAATGAAATGATCGTACGGAGTTTTCGGTCGGGTTGTTCGGCCGCTTAGTGCAAGTCTTCTTATTTGACGCCTCTTCGACGGCTTGCGAGTCGTTGATCGCGAGGGCAACACAACACCCAGGCGGATGAAGTCATCGGCCCGACTGAGAATCGAAACTAGGCGAAGAGTGGTCATATGTTGAACAGCTTTTGTAAACCGCCAATATGAGATGAACGATATCGCCACTGAATTTCTTTTTTTTTTCGAATCTAAAAATAAGGGTGCGGCATTTATTCGGGTGCAGATTATATTCAAGCCAATGCTATATTTAGCTGTCAGTATGACGTTGCACCCACCTGGGCAGCTGCCTAACAAAAGAACATCAAAGCACCCAGAAGTCATGGTCAGATATCACTGTAACTTTGTACATTTCTGTACACTTTCCGTGGATATGTAAATGACTGGCTTTGTGATTGTCTGTGACAGTTTTAATGGCCACCAGAGGGCATTATACAATGAAGGTTTTCACGACCGGATGTTTCAGCTGCCGAGAATTCTTCCGGGTTGTGTGGCCGTGGTCCATGGAACTCTCTTATCCCTGACGTTTCGTCTAAAGCTACGTTGAACATCTTCTTTTCTGTTAAAATTATCCCCATGTTTATATATTTTGATGGCTTCTCTATATATCCGTGGATAATAGATCGCCATAGTACAAAAACTTCAGTTTCCGAACTTGCTCTTCAGTAGGGTGATCCCGTAGTGAAATTTTCGGAAACTGAAGTTTTATGTGCTATGACGAACTGTTATCCACGGCTATATAAAGAAGTCATCGAAATATATAAACATGCGAATAATTTTAACAGAAAAGAAATTATGAAACTTAGTGATATATGGACAGTGGTGCCACAGAATCGATGAGAAGTTTTTACCTTTTACGTACTATGATCGATAGTTATATTTTATCCTTGACAAGATTTATCTCTACTATCACGTGAAGTCCAGACCACACCCACTATCCACGGTATTTAGTCCGTTGTTCGACGTCCGACTTTTCAGTAGACAAGACTCAGTACAACCAGGAGCACCTCTGAAGATGTCCAACGTAGCTTTGTATGAAACGTCAGGGGTAGAAGAGTTCCATGGACCACGGCCACACAACCCGGAAGAATTCTCGGCATTCGTGTTTATGCTTTTTCCAGGCCTGGTAGGGTGTACAGAAGAGACGTGGAAAACGAGAGATATTTAGTGATCACTACGAAGGACTCATAGATGCCCCGTACTCGTGTGAGAGAGCGTTATCAGCGACTGAGAGTGTATGAAAGTGACCTCGTTTAGAATCTCCATTTCGATAGCTGGTAGAATCATGCAATATCCTTATTTGCAGAGCATTCGGGCTTGTCCGTGACCTGATGTTGGATTGCACGGGAATGTGAGGACAGACATGATCATTGTCAAGGTTCGAGTCGACCACACCTGACCACCACACGGGATGGTCCCCATGCTATGCTCCAAGCCCATAGGAACCCCTTCAGATCTGCGCCTATGCGGCTGGTCCCGGCAGAGGTTCGAGTCATCCCTCGGACATGGGTGTGTGTGTTTGTTCTTAGGATAATTTATGTTAAGTAGTGTGTTATCAGAAGAAATAAAACTGACGTTCTACGGATCGGAGCGTGGAATGTCAGATCCCTTAATCGGGCAGGTAGGTTAGAAAATTTAAAAAGGGAAATGGATAGGTTAAAGTTAGATATAGTGGGAATTAGCGAAGTTCGGTGGCAGGAGGAACAATACTTTTGGTCAGGTGAATACAGGGTTATAAATACAAAATCAAATAGGGGTAATGCAGGAGTAGGTTCAATAATGAATAAAAAAATAGGAGTGCGGGTAAGCTACTACAAACAGCATAGTGAACACATTATTGTGGCCAAGATAGACACGAAGCCAACGCCTACTACAATAGTACAGGTTTATATGCCAACTAGTTCTGCGGATGACGAAGAAATTGATGAAATGTACGATGAGATAAAAGAAATAATTCAGGTAGTGAAGGGAGACGAAAATTTAATTGACTGGAATTCAAGAGTAGGAAAAGGGAGAGAAGGAAACATAGTAGGTGAATATGGATTGGGGCTAAGAAATAAAAGAGGAAGCCGCCTGGTAGAATTTTGCGCAGAGCATAAATTAATCATAGCTAACACTTGGTTTAAGAATCATGAAAGAAGAATGTATACATGGAAGAACCCTGGAGATACTAAAAGGTATCAGATAGATTATATAATGGTAAAACAGAGATTTAGGCACCAGGTTTTAAATTCTAAGACATTTCCAGGGGCAGATGTGGACTCTGACCACAATCTATTGGTTATGAACTTCAGATTAAAACTGAAGAAACTGCAAAAAGGTGGGAATGTAAGGAGATGGGACCTGGATAAACTGAAAGAACCAGACGTTGTACAGAGTTTCAGGGAGAGCCTAAGGGAACAATTGACAGGAACGGGGGAAAGAAATACAGTAGAAGAAGAATGGGTAGCTTTGAGGGATGAAATAGTGAAGGCAGCAGAGGATCAAATAGGTAACAAGACGAGGGCTAGTAGAAGCCCTTGGGTAACAGAAGAAATATTGAATTTAATTGATGAAATGAAAAAAACATAAAAATGCAGTAAATGAAGCAGGCAAAAAGGAATACAAACGTCTCAAAAATGAGATCGACAGGAAGTGCAAAATGGCTAAGCAGGGATGGCTAGAGGACAAATGTACGGATGTAGAGGGGTGAGATAGATACTGCCTACAGGAATATTAAAGAGACCTTTGGAGAAAGGATAACCACTTGCATAAATATCAAGAGCTTTGTTGGAAACCCAGTTCTAAGCAAAGAAGGGAAAGCAGAAAGGGGGAAGGAGTATATAGAGGGTCTATACAAGGGCGACGTACTTGAGGACAATATTATGGAAATGGAAGAGGATGTAGATGAAGATGAAATGGGAGATATGATACTGCGTGAAGAGTTTGACAGAGCAATGAAAGACCTGAGTCGAAACAAGGCCCTGGGAGTAGACAACATTCCATTAGAACTACTGACGGCCTTGGGAGAACCAGTCCTGACAAAACTCTACCATCTGGTGAGCAAGATGTACGAGGCAGGCGAAATACCCTCAGACTTCAAGAAGAATATAATAATTCCAATCCCAAAGAAAGCAGGTATTGACAGATGTGAAAATTACAGAACTATCAGTTTAATAAGTCACGGCTGCAAAATACTAACGCGAATTCTTTACAGACGAATGGAAAAACTGATAGAAGCCGACCTCGGGGAAAATCAGTTTGGATTCCGTAGAAATGTTGGAACATGTGAGGCAATACAGAACCTACGACTTATCTTAGAAGAAAGATTAAGGAAAGGCACACCTACGTTTCTAGCATTTGTAGACTTAAAGAAAGCTTTTGACAATGTTGATTGGAATATTCTCTTTCAAATTCTGAAGGTGGCACGGGTAAAATACAGGGAGCGAAAGGTTCTTTACAATTTGTACAGAAACCAGATGGCAGTTATAAGAGTCGAGGGGTATGAAAGGGAAGCAGTGGTTGGGAAGGGAGTGAGACAGGGTTGTAGCCTATCCCCGATGTTTTTCAATCTGTAAATTGAGCAAGCAGTAAAGGAAACAAAAGAAAAGTTCGGAGCAGGTATTAAAATCCATGGAGAAGAAATAAAAACTTTGAGGTTCCTCGATGACATTGTAATTCTGCCAGAAACAGCAAAGGACTTGGAAGAGCAGTTGAACGGAAGGGACAGTATCTTGAAAGGAGGATATAAAATGAACATCATCAAAAGCAAAACGAGGATAATGGAATGTAGTCGAATTAATTCGGGTGATGCTGAGGGAATTAGATTAGAAAATGAGACACTTAAAGTAGTAAAGGAATTTTGCTATTTGGGGAGCAAAATAACTGATGATTGTCGAAGTAGAGAGGATATAAAATGTAGACTGTCAATGGCAAGGAAAGCGTTTCTGAAGAAGAAAAATTTGTTAACATCGAGTATAGATTAAAATGTCAGGAAGTCGTTTCTGAAAGTATTTGTTTGGAGTATAGCCATTTATGGAAGTGAAACGTGGACGATAAATAGTTTGGACAAAAAGAGAATAGAAGCTTTCAGAATGTGGTGCTACAGAAGAATGCTGAAGATTAGATGGGTAGATCACATAACTAATGAGGTGGTATTGAATAGAATTGGGAAGAAGAGGAGCTTGTGGCACAACTTGACTAGAAGAAGGGATCGGTTGGTAGGACATGTTCTGAGACATAGAGGGATCACCAATTTAGTATTGGAGGGCAGCGTGGAGGGTAAAAATCGTAGAGGGAGACCAAGAGATGAATACACTAAGCAGATTCAGAAGGATGTAGGCTGCCATAGGTACTGGGAGATGAAGAAGCTTGCACAGGATAGAGTAGCATGGAGAGCTGCATCAAACCAGTCTCAGGACTGTAGACCTCAACAACAACAGTGTGTAAGCTTAGAGACTGATGGCCTTAGCTGTTACGTCCCATTAGATTTCACACAAATTTGAACATTTGAACATCTGCGTCTGCCTTCCAAGTAACAAACTCCATGTAACGTTTTCTGTCATCCCGCACCATTGGTCAGAAACTAGCTGCAGCCGCACAAGGAAATTACCGTCCGATACCTTTGGAGTGGTACCGTGGCCGCGAAGAGTCGACTGCTGCTAAATGGCGCCGTATTATGTTCAGCGACGAATCACTGTCCTTCACTACCCTGGATGATCATCATCGGCGAGTATGGTGGCGACCTAGGGAGAGGTCTCATTCTTGCAGTGCTTTGGAGAGGTTCGGCGATGTTATTCCTGGCTTCATGGAGGTGGGGTTATCCGATGTGGCTCCAGGTCACGCCCATCCTGGATCCTGATATGTTAATTCACATGCAATGGTATCGTGGTAAAGTTTCTTCAAGCGACAATGCTCCTCTACACATGGTAAGTGTCTCTGTGAACCGTCTTCGTGACGATGAGATACTCTCGTGTCCAGCAGAATCAGTAGATGTGTCCTCCGTAGCTGACAGAACATGTGTGGTACCAGATCGAACATCACCTCCTTCCCAGGGCCAGTATCCAGGACATGAATGACCAGTTACAATAGTTGTGGGCCAGCTAACCTCAGGAGAGGATACCACGTCTTTACGGCACCCTGCCCAACTAAATCATTGCATGCAGCCGGCCATAGGGGGTGGAACGTCATACTGCTAAGTTCCTTGTAAATTTGATGCGAATTGGTAATCACCGAAATAACATCACATACTCGCTCAACGCTATAAGTTCCATTTCGTTGCTTCTTACCCCTGAGTGTGCTTCGCTTTTTTTGTCTGACAATGTAGCACTGTCTCTTTGTCGGAACGGCTGATCTTCTCCGCTCTCGAACGCCGCCTCGGGCTACCTTCTGGCGGTAACCTGTGTTACCGCTAAGGTTGCGCTGTGAGCTAACAGCCTGGCGGACGCTCACCCACACAGCATGTGGCGAGGGGCACGCCACAGAAGCTATCCTGGTCGCCGCCTTCCGGCTCCTGGCAGGCTGCCGCGATTTGTTAGACACCGCTTGCCAAACCACCTGGCATCCACCCTAGCCGTGACGCACCGGGTGCGAATGAGCACGCTAAAATCTGTGCGGATGTGCGAGACACAGCGGGAACTCCAGCCTACCGCGAAGCATCACAGAAGCAGCAACAGTCTTCTTGTTTCTTTAACCCTAAAGATGAATTCCTGAGTCGTTCTCTACGGTATCTGCGGTATACCACTCCATGTCTGGGAGATGCCTAGTAGTGTAAATCTGAATAGGTCGGTCAGTGGTATCGTGAAACAAATAATAATAATAATAACAATAATAATAATAACAATGACAATGTCGCACGGCGCAACGGCCGGTGCAAGTCTTTCAACTGGACGTCACCTAGGCAACTTTCTTGTCCTTGAGCCAACTGCACCGATGTTCCTAGGCGGTCACTTACCTAGTACACTACTGGCCATTAAAATTGCTACACCACGAAGATGACATGCTACAGACGCGAAATTTAACCGACAGGAAGAAGATGCTGTGATATGCAAATGATTAGCTTTTCAGAGCATTCACACAAGGTTGGCGCCGGTGGTGACACCTACAACGTGCTGACATGAGGAAAGTTTCCAACCGATTTTTCATACACAAACAGCAGTCGACCGGCGTTGCCTGGTGAAAAGTTGTTGTGATGCTCGTGTAAAAAGGAGAAATGCGTACCATCACGTTTACGAATTTGATAAAGGTCTGATTGTAGCCTATCGCGATTGCGGTTTATCGTATCGCGACATTGCAGCTCGCGTTGGTCGAGATCCAATGACTGTTAGCAGAATATGTACTCAGTTGGTTCAGAAGGGTAATACGGAACGCCGTGTTGGATCCCAACAGCCTCGTGTCATTAGCAGTCGAGATGACAGGCATCTTATCCACATGGCTGTAAGGGATCTTGCAGCCACGTCTCGATCCCTCAGTCAACAGATGGGGACGTTTACAAGACAACAACTAACTGCACGAACAGTTCGACAACGTTTGCAGCAGCATGGACTATCAGCACGGAGACTATGGTTGCGATTACCCTTGATGCTGCATCACAGACAGGAGCGCCTGCGATGGTGTACTCAACGACGAACCTGGGTGCACGAATGGCAAAACGTAATTTTTTCGGATGAATCCAGGTTCTGTTTACAGCATCGTGATGGTCGCATCCGTGTTTGGCGGCATCGCGGTGAACGCACATTGGAAGCGTGTATTCGTCACCGCCATACTGGCGTATCACCCGACATGATGGTATGGGGTGCCATTGGTTACACGTCTCGGTCACCTGTTGTTCACATTGGCGTCACTTTGATCAGTGGACGTTACATTTCAGATGTGTTACGACGCGTGGTTCTACCCTTCATTCGATACCTGTGAAACCCTACATTTCAGCCGGATAATATACGATGGCATGTTGTAGGTCCTGTACGGACCTTTCTGGATACAGGAAATGTCTACTTGTAACGCCCCCTTAGAATAATTCGGTTCTAGGCGCGCAGTCCGGAACCACGCGGCTGCTACGGTCGCAGGTTCGAATCCTGCCTCGGGCATGGATGTGTGTGATGTCCTTAGGTTAGTTAGGTTTAAGTAGTTCTAAGTTCTAGGGGACTGATGACCTCAGATGTTAAGTCCCATAGTGCTCAGAGCCATTAGACTAATTATACATGACTGTGCTTAAACTGACACACAATATTTTTAACGCAACGCAATCTGACTTTCAATAATCCCTACAAAAGAATGGCCCTGACTAACATTAACCTATACGTTTCACAAATCACTTACCTCACCAAAAATCTTCGTTACTCGAACTACTGCAATACAGCGAGCGCCACTACTGCCAGCTAAATAAAAGATTCAAACTACAGAAGGCACTAACTACTGATAGGCATAGTTAGCAAATGAAAGATATTAACAGAGAACAAACAATGTATTTACCTCAATAGTGTTCAAAAGTCGTAATGTACACTCCTGGAAATTGAAATAAGAACACCGTGAATTCATTGTCCCAGGAAGGGGAAACTTTATTGACACATTCCTGGGGTCAGATACATCACATGATCACACTGACAGAACCACAGGCACATAGACACAGGCAACAGAGCATGCACAATGTCGGCACTAGTACAGTGTACATCCACCTTTCGCGGCAATGCAGGCTGCTATTCTCCCATGGAGACGATCGTAGAGATGCTGGATGTAGTCCTGTGGAACGGCTTGCCATGCCATTTCCACCTGGCGCCTCAGTTGGACCAGCGTTCGTGCTGGACGTGCAGATCGCGTGAGACGACGCTTCATCCAGTCCCAAACATGCTCAATGGGGGACAGATCCGGAGATCTTGCTGGCCAGGGTAGTTGACTTACACCTTCTAGAGCACGTTGGGTGGCACGGGATACATGCGGACGTGCATTGTCCTGTTGGAACAGCAAGTTCCCTTGCCGGTCTAGGAATGGTAGAACGATGGGTTCGATGACGGTTTGGATGTACCGTGCACTATTCAGTGTCCCCTCGACGATCACCAGTGGTGTACGGCCAGTGTAGGAGATCGCTCCCCACACCATGATGCCGGGTGTTGGCCCTGTGTGCCTCGGTCGTATGCAGTCCTGATTGTGGCGCTCACCTGCACGGCGCCAAACACGCATACGACCATCATTGGCACCAAGGCAGAAGCGACTCTCATCGCTGAAGACGACACGTCTCCATTCGTCCCTCCATTCACGCCTGTCGCGACACCGCTGGAGGCGGGCTGCACGATGTTGGGGCGTGAGCGGAAGACGGCCTAACGGTGTGCGGGACCGTAGCCCAGCTTCATGGAGACGGTTGCGACTGGTCCTCGCCGATACCCCAGGAGCAACAGTGTCCCTAATTTGCTGGGAAGTGGCGGTGCGGTCCCCTACGGCACTGCGTAGGATCCTACGGTCTTGGCGTGCATCCGTGCGTCGCTGCGGTCCGGTCCCAGGTCGACGGGCACGTGCACCTTCCGCCGACCACTGGCGACAACATCGATGTACTGTGGAGACCTCACGCCCCACGCAATTCGGCGGTACGTCCACCCGGCCTCCCGCATGCCCACTATACGCCCTCGCTCAAAGTCCGTCAACTGCACATACGGTTCACGTCCACGCTGTCGCGGCATGCTACCAGTGTTAAAGACTGCGATGGAGCTCCGTATGCCACGGCAAACTGGCTGACACTGACGGCGGCGGTGCACAAATGCTGCGCAGCTAGCGCCATTCGACGGCCAACACCGCCGTTCCTGGTGTGTCCGCTGTGCCGTGCGTGTGATCATTGCTTGTACAGCCCTCTCGCAGTGTCCAGAGCAAGTATGGTGGGTCTGACACACCGGTGTCAATATGTTCTTTTTTCCATTTCCAGGAGTGTATATAGCAGTTCATGATATCCAGTATTACAAATTTCAAAACTCCGCCATCTCTCTCCTCACATCCACCACTGCTGGCGGCTCACCTCCAACTGCGCAACGCTACGCGCTGTTAACATCCAGCTGCCCAACACTACAATGGCAGACAACAATGCAAACTAGCCACAGACTGCACACAGCACAACCAGTAATTTTCATACAGAGCGCTACGTGGCGTTACCAATTAGAAAACCTAAACAGCCTACTTACATACTGCTGCCCTGGCCAGCACATTCTCCAGATCTCTCACCAATTGAAAACGTCTGGTCAATGGTGGCCGAGCAACTGGCTCGTCACAATACTCCAGTCACTACTCTTGATGAACTGAGGTATCGGGTTGAAGCTGCATAGGCAGCTGTACCTGCACACGCCATCCGAGCTCTGTTTGACTCAATGCCCAGACGTATCAAGGCCGTTGTTACGGCCAGAGGTGGTTGTTCTGGGTACTGATTTCTCAGGATCTATGCACCCAAATTGCGTGAAAATATAATCACATGTCAGTTATAGTGTAATATATTTGTCGAACGAATACCCGTTCGTCATCTGCATTTCTTCTTGGTGTAGCAATTTCAATGGCCAGTAGTGTAGTAAGCAGCGCCGACGTTGCTTAACTTCGGTGACCACAGGTGAGCCGGTGTATCCAACGTGGCCATGCCTTTGGTATGAATCAAATGAAAAAGAAGACTGAAACAAAAGATGTTTATAGAATCTATCCGGTTGCTGGGTCTCGGACCTGTTCACTATCGTTAACATACACTTCTTCTTCATAACGTCTCACCAGCACTTATTGTTCTCCAATTTTACTTTCATGATTATTATTTCACTCCATCGTAACTCACGGTGGAAAGGGGGGGGGGGGGGGCAGGGCAGGCTATAAACCAATAAGCCGCTTTTCAGCCACAAGCATTTAAACCGATGCAGATAATTTTGAGATACACTATCTGACCACCAGATGTTACAAGAGGTGGCCCCACCAGGAGGAACATTGCATTGTCTGTAGAGAATGTGTAACAACAGAAATGGTCGGTCTCGAGAGCTCAGTGACTTCGAACGTGGATTAGTCACTGGGTGTTACCTGAGTAACAAATCCATCAGGAACACTACAACCGTTCTAAAGCTCTCCAAGTTAACTTTTGTTGTGGGACTGTGAAATGGAAACGCGAAATGACAATCACTGCTAAACCAAGATCAGGGAGACCACATGTATCATCGGACTGGGACCATCGAGCACTGCGGAGGGTTGTTGAAAAAAGTCGCATCAAACATGGGGTTGGAATCACTCGAAGAAGGACTAGGGTTCAGTGGTCGAGCAGTTCCTCATAAGCCACACATTTCCGCCGTCAGTGCTAGGAGACACATGTAGTGGTGTGAAGAGTGGCGCTGGCCATTGGGGCTCAGTTCGAAGCGGAACTCATCCCTGAAGGCAATAAGATTCCAGTGCGAAGGCGTGTATGGAGACACCCCGGAAAGTGGTAGGACACCAACATGAATGTCGCCAAACAGCCCTACGACAAAGAGTGGTGGTTTGGGGTGCCATTTCTTATCATAGCATTCTCCCTTTAGTTGTCACCCGCAGCACGCGTACAGCACAGCGGTACGTAGACGATATTCTACATCCCGTTTTGTTACCCTTGGTGCCAAGCCATCCTGGGCTTACATTTCAGCAAGCTAGTGCCTGCCCGCACACGGCGAGGGTTTCTACTGCTTGTCTTCGTGCTTCCCAAACCTACCTTAGCCAGCAAGGTCGCAGGATCTCTTCCCGGTTGAGAACGTTTTGCTCCAGATTTTGATGATCTAACGCGCCAGTCAGATATAATTTGGCACTATGATCCTCAGGAGGACATCCAACAACTCTGTCAATCAATGCTAAGCCGAATAACTGGTTTCATAAGGGCCACAGGTGGACAAACGTGTTATTGACTTGCTCAATTTTTGAAGGTCTTTCTCTTGAATAAATCATCCAGTTTTTTTTTGAAACTGTAATAATTTGTTTGTCTGTACATGTACATCATATCCACTGATTTCCATCCAATTCGGATAATTCACTTGTGGTGCGTCTTTTTTTTTTTTGTCTTAGTGTGTAGGTAATATACACTCCTGGAAATGGAAAAAAGAACACATTGACACCGGTGTGTCAGACCCACCATACTTGCTCCGGACACTGCGAGAGGGCTGTACAAGCAATGATCACACGCACGGCACAGCGGACACACCAGGAACCGCGGTGTTGGCCGTCGAATGGCGCTAGCTGCGCAGCATTTGTGCACCGCCGCCGTCAGTGTCAGCCAGTTTGCCGTGGCATACGGAGCTCCATCGCAGTCTTTAACACTGGTAGCATGCCGCGACAGCGTGGACGTGAACCGTATGTGCAGTTGACGGACTTTGAGCGAGGGCGTATAGTGGGCATGCGGGAGGCCGGGTGGACGTACCGCCGAATTGCTCAACACGTGGGGCGTGAGGTCTCCACAGTACATCGATGTTGTCGCCAGTGGTCGGCGGAAGGTGCACGTGCCCGTCCACCTGGGACCGGACCGCAGCGACGCACGGATGCACGCCAAGACCGTAGGATCCTACGCAGTGCCGTAGGGGACCGCACCGCCACTTCCCAGCAAATTAGGGACACTGTTGCTCCTGGGGTATCGGCGAGGACCATTCGCAACCGTCTCCATGAAGCTGGGCTACGGTCCCGCACACCATTAGGCCGTCTTCCGCTCACGCCCCAACATCGTGCAGCCCGCCTCCAGTGGTGTCGCGACAGGCGTGAATGGAGGGACGAATGGAGACGTGTCGTCTTCAGCGATGAGAGTCGCTTCTGCCTTGGTGCCAATGATGGTCGTATGCGTGTTTGGCGCCGTGCAGGTGAGCGCCACAATCAGGACTGCATACGACCGAGGCACACAGGGCCAACACCCGGCATCATGGTGTGGGGAGCGATCTCCTACACTGGCCGTACACCACTGGTGATCGTCGAGGGGACACTGAATAGTGCACGGTACATCCAAACCGTCATCGAACCCATCGTTCTACCATTCCTAGACCGGCAAGGGAACTTGCTGTTCCAACAGGACAATGCACGTCCGCATGTATCCCGTGCCACCCAACGTGCTCTAGAAGGTGTAAGTCAACTACCCTGGCCAGCAAGATCTCCGGATCTGTCCCCCATTGAGCATGTTTGGGACTGGATGAAGCGTCGTCTCACGCGGTCTGCACGTCCAGCACGAACGCTGGTCCAACTGAGGCGCCAGGTGGAAATGGCATGGCAAGCCGTTCCACAGGACTACATCCAGCATCTCTACGATCGTCTCCATGGGAGAATAGCAGCCTGCATTGCTGCGAAAGGTGGATATACACTGTACTAGTGCCGACATTGTGCATGCTCTGTTGCCTGTGTCTATGTGCCTGTGGTTCTGTCAGTGTGATCATGTGATGTATCTGACCCCAGGAATGTGTCAATAAAGTTTCCCCTTCCTGGGACAATGAATTCACGGTGTTCTTATTTCAATTTCCAGGAGTGTAGTATGTAGCACCCACATATGGGTTGGGTTGTTTGGGGGAAGAGACCAAACAGCGAGGTCATCGGTCTCATCGAATTAGGGAAGGATGGGGAAGGAAGTGAGCCGTGCCCTGTCAAGCGAACCATCCCGGCATTTGCCTGGAGCGATTTTAGGGAAATCGCGGAGAACCTAAATCAGAATGGCCGGACGCGGGACTGAACCGTCGTTCTCCCGAATGCGAATCGAGTGTGTTAACCACTGCGTCACCTCGCTCCGTCCACCCACATTTGCTACGTGGTTAATACAAGTCATGACACATTTCCATTTCTGCGACAAAGTTGCGATTCGTGAAGACGCACTGCCTGTAATCTCCGCCAGAATTTCAGCTGTTATCATCCGTATTTTACTGAGAACCAGTCAAATAATAGAGCGACATTCTCCTGGTGTGGCGCTTCAGGAAGCATCCGTGCCTGCCTTTCCTGCCACACTGTTGTCCTGAGTCCATTCGTCAACATCGGTTCTGCAGTCATTGCACCACAGGTAACTAAACTGTTGCGCAAAACATAAGGATGGAAGTAACTTCCGCATGATGTGTCGCTGACAAATAACATAGCTCTATGAAACTTGTACCATACATAAAAAGAACAGTCACAGTTTAGTACAGAAGGTAACTGAAAGAAAGTCGCTATGAGACGAACAGAAGTGATACAAAAACAATAATTATACAGAAGTCACCGCCATTTATGATGGCTCCCTAGACATTTGAAACACCCTGCTTAACCCGCAGGACAGGACAGACAGAATAAATTGTGGAAAGGGGCCAGAATAAGGGGCTGTCAGTTACACTCGAACATACAACTTTATTATTTGATCAAACATTACAAGAGCCCAAAAAAATATTTTAAACACAGAGCTTTAATCTTTGGGACTTAATTACTGGCTGATAGCCACTTTAATTTGAAAACGGCTGAAAGCCACTAACTTAAAACGCAAGCATAATCAGAAATTTAAAAGGCAAGCCTTATCTTAAAACAGTTCTTTAGTTAGGCTGAAGTGAACAAGCTAAATCGACTGAAGGCCGAACACTTAAAACTGCAAAACATTAATTTTTTCTAATACCAAAGTCCTTACGTGAAACAGTTCTTTAATTTAGGCTGACGGCCTTAAGAACAAACAACTGAAACTCAAACCGGATGAAGGCCGAAGACTTAAAAATTCAATAGGTTTAAGTAAACTAGTTAAATTCAAATTGGCTGAAGGCCGAAGACTTAAAAATTCATAAAATTTTTAAAATGCCAAAGGGCTTACGTAAAAATGTACCTTAAACTAGGCTGAAGGCCTTAAGAGTAAGACAACTCTAATTTAAAACACAAAACCGGCTAGAAGCCATACAAGTACTAACAACAAGAACAAATTTAAAAAAATAAGTCAGTACACACAAGGGCGCCCAGATGTGCGAGAGTCGGCCAGCACTTGAAATACTAACATTCACTTAGGTGAGACAGGCAGTCGGCCTAACCATCCACAATCCGACGGCAACCCAACCGACAGACCGTCAACAGACCAATGCTCAAGGCGAGTTGCGCTCCGCACTTGCACCAAAATTCCAACGATGCTGACAGCAGAGACTGTGGAACCAAACAAGAACGGATCCCAGGCAACCCATAAGGGGTGGACGCCCTGAAAACCCACGCCGTTTAATCAAACGACAGACTAACTCAGAGGCAGTACGCCGACAACACTTAAATAAACTTGTCAGTGAAAATCACGTAACTACACAGAGCCCCACGAACATCTGCACGAGGACTAGGCGATGCTCATGGCAGTGTCTGTGCAATATCGAGGACGAACCACGAGTCGGCGCACACAGCCAACCCATCAGCAATCGCCAGCCAAAAACACGTCGTCTAACAAGACGACCGACCAACGGTAGACCAAAGTCGTCCCCACTGAAAACGTGTGTCGGCAGTCGTCGGGCAAGTGATGGATATCCGCCTCTTCCTGTCGCTGCATGCCCCACTGGTGCTACTTCCCGACTGCGCCAACCGACCAACTGCTACACATCAGCACGGAAACAGCGCTAAAATAACTGGGCAGTCGACATCACAAGCTACACACAATATCACAAACACTTGGACGAAGAACACGACCAATAGTAAAAACAGTGACTATGCAGTGACGAGGACGAAGGACGAGTTTAGACACACACACATCGCCAACCCATAAACGATCGGCGAGCAGTCACGTCGTCCGGTAAGACGACCAACCGACGATCAACCACGACCGTCCCTATTGAAATCATGTGTGCCAGTAACGGTCGGGCGAGTCATGGCTACCCGAACCTCACTGCCGTTCCAACCCGACCGACTCCTGCCGCGTCCCAACTGTCCGACTGCCAGGTCCGAACGCCACTGCTGGCGCGTTGCAACACACTGCCTGATACGAACTGCCCCCCAACACACGACAACCGGGAAGTCATAGCAGTCCAGCAAAGATCATACGGCGGGGCATATATCGGTAAGCGCTGCTGCTGCCGCTCACGGGCAGGCAAGGCAGCAACTCAGTAACACCAGTTATTGAATTCACAAAACGAGGTGGCAGTACAGTAAAACATAATGTAAAGAGTGAGAGATCACACGAACACGAGCCACGCACGGCTCAACATTACAAAAGGCGGGACATGGTTCTCAATAGTGTGTGTGACTACTGCGGACGAAAATGCATGCTCTTAAACGTGCTCCCATGCTGACAACCAGGTTGGTAACGAGTTCTTATGGTGGGGTCTTCCATTCTTCCAACATCGCGGCTGACAACTACTGGACGGTCACTGGCGCATCTGGACGTCCTGCAGTATGTATCCTCAACGCATCGCACACGTGCTGATGGGATTGGCCAGTCCATTCGCCGAATGTCCTATGTTTCCAAGAGCTCCTCAATTTGCGTAGTCCAATACGGTAGCGCATTCTCATCCAAAAAAATGGATGTCGGGGCTGAAAGTATCCGCGAAAAGAGGAATGTGGGAAAGAAGTACAGTGTCACAAGAACGTTGATCCGTGAGTGCACCGTGTTCAAAGATTTGGTGCTCACTACGCTCATGCTACGTCATGCCTCGCTACACCATAGCGTATTATGCTGTTAGTAGAGAAGAATGGGTCAGTCACTTGAACTCGGTGACTTCGAACGTTGGCTAGTCATTGGATCTCAAGAAAACAAATCCATAAGATCCGTTTCATCCCTTCTAAAGCTACACATGTCAACTGTTGGTGATGTGACTGTGAAGTGGAAAAGCCAAGGAATATCTAAACCAAGACCAGGCAAACCTCATCTGACGACCATTGTGGAGCGTGGTTGTAAAAGTCGCACGAAATCAGTGGAATGAATCGCCTGTGAGTTCCCAAGTTGTGCCAGCAGTCCAGGCAGCGCAGTGACTGTGAGTAGGGAGTAGAACCTCGTCATTCCTTACCTTATCAGTTCACCTAATTTTCAAAATTGTTCTGTAGCACCACATCTCAAATGCATCGATTCTTTTCTGTCCGGTTTTCAAACAGAGTTTCACTACCATGCAGTGCTGTGTTCCAAATGCACATCCTCAAAAATTTCTTCCTCAAATAAAAGCCATTGTTTAATTAAACATTTCTTCCTTAAAAACTGTCCTCTTCGTGATCCCCAATTGTAATGTTAAGTGTTTCTCTGTTCTTGTTCCTTCTACTTCTCATTACTTTCGTCTTTCTTCGATTTACTCACAATCTATATTCTGAACTCATTAGAGCATTCCATTCAAAATATCCTGCAATTCTTTCTTACATACACTGAAGATAGCAATGTCATTATCATATCTTATCATTTATATCGTTTCATCCTGACTTTTGATCCTACTCTTGAACCTTTGTTTTATTTCCGTCATTGCTTCTTCGATGTGTAGATTGAACAGTAGGAACGAAAGTTTACATCCCAGTCTTATATCCATTTTAATCTGAGCACTTAGTTTGTGGTCTTCCAGTCTTTCTGTTTCGTTTTTGTTCTTGTACTTACTGCGTATTACCGGTCTTTCCCTGTAGCTTCCCCCTATTTTTCGAATCACTTGCACTGTTTTTCATTGCCGAATGCTTTTTAGAGGCCTATAAATCTTATGAATGTGCCTTGATTTTTCATCCGTCTTACTTCCATTGTCAACTGCAAATGTTGCATTATTCTAAAAAGCTGCAGAAATACAAAACTCTGATGTGCTGGAGAGGCTAGGGATGGGAAGTGGGTACAAATCACAATTATTGAAAATAAATTTTTCGTGGCAATCTCATTTTAATACTTCACTGTGATTTGTTAGAAGAGGGGGAAGGGAATGTAGCATAAAATGCAGTCGAGCTATTTCTACCGCACTGTATTTCGATTGTCTGCTTCATTTTAATACTAGAAAGCCACTGGTTGTAGATATTAGAGAGGATTTTTAATTTTCCGTTAACGCAGCTGAGCTACTTCCGCCATCATGAATTTTTTGATTGGCTGGAGACGCATGAGAGGGGAGGAGGTGTGATTTGATGATGTTATTGATAAGAATGGGCAGAACTTGCATTCAGGGTCATTACCCCTGCTCCTGCTTGTAGGTAACATGCGCTAACACTTGCACTTTTCAAGAACATTGAAAGCAAATTTGGTCCAGACGGTCCATGACATTCTTACTTACAGTCCAGATCATGCAGTACAGTACTGAAAAGAGAACCGAAAGCTGTAAAGTGACTGTCAGCTACACGCGAGTTATATGTGAGGAAGTTCGGGATGTTACGATAGTTATGACTTTTTGGTGAATCCCTCATCTCAAGTCTCAACCAACTGGAAAAAAAGGAGTCTCCCAAATTTTTTGTAGTAAGTGCGCTATACATTGGTACAATACTTACTAAGTACATCGACACATTTACGAGGAAATAATGTAGATTTTATGTTTTAAGATAGCCATTACATTCTGAATTTCTAGTGTAGTTACAATTACACCATACTTATTGAATTCGGTGAATATTAGATATTAATCTTATATCAAATCGTATTTCAAAAGATTAAATTGTTTTTTATGTGAACTGTTTATCATTCACATTTCACGTCCGTAGAAGCCTACACTCGAGACGAATACATTCAGAAAAGACTTCTTAACACTTACATTTATATTCGATTTTAAGAAATCTGTCTTTTTCACAAACGGTGTTCCTGCTGTCGGCAGCCTCTCTACTTTTGGACCATCGCCAGTTATTTATCTGCCTAGTTAGTAAAACTCACCGAATGCTTCTATCGTCTTATTCTCTTATCTGATTCTATTAGATCATTTCTTTTGGGACAGCTCTGCTAGATGGAACGGGGAAACATGCATTCATCATTATTTTCGTCTAAGCAGAATCTGCTGGGGCAGATAGGAAAGAGCGGGGAACGGCCCAAAACAGTTCGGAAATGTGCCGTACGTCTGTTTTAAGGAGAGAGAAAGCCCTCTCACTGGTTAAGACTTCCGATGACTCGATTCCTGGGGCAACTAGCAGTGGAGCCATCACAGTTCATTACGTGCCTTGACATCTACCAGGAAAAATGAATCATGACGATCATCAACGACGTTTTTCAGGGACTTAGTGAATTGACCACGTAGTTATTATCATGTGTATGATATAGTTCTGGAAACAATGACCTAGGTTGTGGATAAGACATTTCTCTGCATTATCCGTTCTTCCAGGAGAATTAATCCAGCGATATGGACAGGAGTGCTTCTGCGAAGTTTGACAGATGACAGATAACGGCACAAATGCAACAGTGTTGGTGATTCGTGAATAGTAGGTTTCCGCTCCTATCAAATTTCAAGTTCCATGGTTCGAACAGCTGCTGGAAATACATGGTAAGAGAAACATTTGAGACGAGGTATTTGTTTTTACCTTACCTGTATCATCCATTAGATCGTAGTATCAGTAATCCATTAGCCCACGGAACTCGATGGTTTAAAAAGGTGTGTCTTTCAAGTACATACCACGATCACAGCCTGGAACTGAGAGCGAAGTGTCACCAACTTTGCTCACACCCGCACACAACAATCACAGTCCCTATCGATACTAAAGACAGTGGAAAGCTAAACTACCTAGATAATCGGACTATCGGCACGTCCTGTGGAACTCTACTGCAGACGCTGACGAAAACACAGGAACTGTGTCTAATAAATTAGTTTAATATGCAGAGAGTTAAAAACCTAACTACCGAAGCCCTTAGATGAAACTATATAATTTGCCCCCGATTAGGAAATCGGTTTACTTTCCGACGTAAACGAAAACGTGAGAACTGTGGCTATTAGATATTAAATTAACACGCAGAAACTGAAGAAACTAAACTATTAAAGCGCACAGACGATATTATAAAATTTGCTCCTGGTAAAGTTCTTTTTTGTGTAAAGAGAACTAATCACGTGTTCTTGTGTTAGTGTGCACGCATAAAGTTCTGCCCTTCTCAATCTAGTGGTTCCCACAAGCAGGGTAAAATGACCTGTAAGACCTATAGTTGGGACATTGACGTAAAATCATAAGGTGCAAAATGATACAAAAATGTTACATGTGCCACTTACAGTTTGCCACACATAAGCGACGAAAGACAAGGTCATTTTCGTAACGAAAATGTTTCGTACATGCGTGACTTGTAGTGAGACGTTACGCCGAACATTCTCCAACGAATCGTCAGAGTATCAAGATTAAAGCATTGTAAATGTTAGTAGGGGAAAGGACATTATTTGAAGACATTAATAAGCCCTGTTACGGTATACTGTTATACTGCATGTTCAAGATAAAAGCGATGTGATTTTAGTTTCCCCGCTCGTCCGGTTTTTCCATCTCGTCACGGGTGTGGCTAACTGTCGCAGCTCCATTTGTTACTTGTTGCTTGAAAGTGCTGTGAGGTATTCAAGTTAAGTACGCCAAATTCTGTGAATGGAATGGTGTGTATAATTGAAGGTCACATCCGTACAGGTTCATTTAAGCCGATTCGTAAAATTTTTCATGAACAGTTCCCTAACTGCAACATTCTCCAAAACGTATTTTTCGAAAGTTATTACAACAGAGCGGTAACTTGGCGATACTGTGATCGGGAGTTGCGTGATCGCAGCTCCACTGGAAGCTAGCCTTCCCTCTGGCAACGCCGGTTGCGCGGGACAGCCTACACGCCAGGCGGAGCGAGATCGCTGGCCAACCGTTCAGCCTACCACACAGGTCACCGACATGACTTTACGTCAGCAGTCACGAGGAACAATTAGGGCGCAGTTTCGCATCACTTTGTAAACCAGGGTATAAGCCGCGTTCTATGGTTTAACAGGTAGTTACAATTCCAGTTCCACCGAGCTCAGAAGTTCTAGCACAACTCACCTACCGATGAGCACAGACCTGTTCGGTATACGAATCGCCACGCCAATGGTGAATTCTGAGGGAGATCAGAAGCCGGCGACAACGCAGGACAGCGCCACGGAGCAGTGTCTACATAAGAAATAAAGTAGCCCTACTAACCACTCCTGAGTTAATCTCTAAATTGGACACTGGCGCAGACTGGGACTATTTGTACAACGATCCCATCAAAGTTGTATTACTGAATAAATCAATGTAGTTATTTCAGTAGTAATAATATTTATATGGATGCGTGACTGATACGTATTATTGGCAGTAGCGCCCCTGGTTGAACAGACACACGAGAGGCGTTCAGTCATTAATGAAACACATTTGTTTTCCTTGGTCAATTTCTTTTGAAAACTGTGAAATTTGTTGTGGAACATAGTGAAATATCTGAAATATTCACGGCCCAGCCCCTACAGCTTCCGATAGCTGGCGGTGCTCTTTGTAGCCTTGAAAATGGCGTCTGTAAGGAAAATGCGTTCCAAGAAGACAACTCGTCATTGAGTTCCTTTTGGCGGGAAACCAGAGCATCACAGATGTTCATAGGAGCCTGAAGACTGTCTATGAAGACCTGGAAGTGAACAAAAACACAGTGAGTGGTTGCGTGAAGCGTCTGTCATAATCACAACAATGTCGCGTGAACCTGTCCGACTTCCAGCGTGCCAGGCAGTCGTACACAGCTGTGACTGCTACAACGTTAGAACGTGCGGACACTCTCATTCGAGATGATCGACGGATCACAACCAAACACTCCGCTGTACAACTGCACGTCTCTGTTGATAGTGCTGACACATACGTCCACGAATTGGGGTACTCAAAGATGTGTTCTAACACAGGAGCAACGACCTTAAGAACATCGAAGGATCATTGGGTGGAATTGCATGCGCGTTACGAGGCTGATTGTGACATTTTCTTGTCGAACATCATCGCAGGCGATGAAACAGGACTTCATCACTTCGAAATGGATACAAAACGGCAATCTGTGGAGTGGCAACACGCCACCTCTCCTCCAAAGAAAAATTTCAAAGCTGCACCGTCAGCCTGTAAAGTCAAAGAGGTGGTCTTATGGGACTTTGAAGGGGTTATTCTGTTTTATGACCTTCCTCTCGTGTAGCAATCAACTCTGAAGTGTATTATGAGACCCTCAGGAAACTGAAGAGACGACTTCAGCCACAAAAATGCCAACGAGCTTCTCCTTCTCCATGACAAGGCAAGGCTTCACACATGTCTGCGCACCCGAGACGAGCTCACAAAACTTCATTGGACTCTTCTTCCACATCCACCCTACAGCCCGGATCTCACACGTCGCTTCCATCTGTTTGGTGCAATGAAGGATGCAATCCGCGGGAAGCAGTACGCGGATGATGGGGAGGTTAATGATGCAGTAAGACATTGGCTCTGACGTTGGCCAGTAGTGTGCTACCTTCCCAGTAAGGTGGCATAAGGCTGTCGCACTGACCGGAGATTTTGTTGAAAAACAGGGTTCTGTAGCCAAATTAGTATTGAAGTAAGTCAATCAGGGCGTAGCGTGTGTAAATTCAAGCGACTCGGCAGAGACGGTGTCGCCAAACCTGGTCTTAGTTTGGTTTCGTAAAACCAAAGAAGAGAGTGATATCAAAATTGGACACGGGCAGTATTAAGGGTCCAACCCAAGCTAAAGGTTAAGCTGTCTCGTGCGCTCTCATCTAAGCTGCGAGAACAACTAATTGTATCTAGTTGGCCGCTTGAATCTAAGCGCCCAACGGCCTGATTAACTTCAATGCTAATTAAGTTGGAGACGTCGCAAAGTATCGAATTTTTTTAACAGTTGTTTCTCAGCACAAACTATCCTGCAGTGTCGAGACAAGCTTTTCAGGTTGTGTCTGACCATCCTGCATAGCAGGAAAGATACCTTCAGAATTATGTCATTGCATGACTCAGAGTTTAGGAGAAAAACTAGCATTTTAGAAAAATGTAAATACTCGTAGTTTTCAAAATTTGTTGTGTAAAAGTTTAGAGAATTAAAAAAAAAGTCTTGGCATGTAGTTCTTATGTGACTCTAGCATATATGCCTGCGATTACCAAATAAAAACGAACATGATTCTCATTATATCTGACACTACTACGCATTTACTAAAAAATGTACATAACAGTTTTAAGTTTTGGCTTTGGATTTTTCATTATTTTATGGGCGAATTATCCGAAACTAATAAAACCAGGATAATTAGGGTTTTCATCTGCAGCCATGAAATATTTCACACATCAACTCATTTGTAAAGTACTAAGGCTTTTGAAGCTGTGTTTTGCGTGATACTTCGATCCTTTAAAGGATCGGGTATTCATACTGAGTGTTGGTGATAATGTAACGGTATGCAATCGTGGGGTCTTTTTGTAATCCCCTCATATCTCGCTACTATGTGCGCCTGGCTGGCCCCACAGTCGATAGTACAAGTAGCATTATCGCGGTGCTGCTGCCTGCTGCTGGACACGCCCGCACATTTATCACGATATGGCGACGCAGACAGCCGGGTCTGTCGCAGCAGTTTACGAAGTGCTCCGTGGTCCCGCTGCCGGCCATCAACAGGGCCGCGAGTCTGCGGTTACCGCGGCAGGTGGAGAGGGGTTGCGAGAAAGACACAGAGGGGGAGGGGGAGAAGGAGAGGGAGAGCGGGAGGGGGAGGAAGAGAGGGGTGCGGTGAGTGACGAAAGCGAGGGCTGAAGGCGAAATTCCTCACCCCTCCCTCCCTCCATTGATTAGTCTTGCTGAATGGGCCGTTCGTAGCCAGGTTATTCAAGATAGAATAGAATCCCGTTTGGAGGAATTCTGCCGCTGCCGACGGAAAGGGCCTGTTGATTTGGCAGTCTTTGTGGGCTCGAAAGCTGACCAAAATGGAGTGAATTTTGCAGAGAGCTCGAGCAATCGGCAGTTTTGAGAGAGAAACAGCGAAGTGTTACAGCAGTGAAGCTTGAAATTAGCACACTAACAAATGTGTTCCAGCTCCATGATTCTCATGAAATATAGAGCAAAGAAAAAAGTAAGAATGGCATTTAGCGACCCGTCGGCGACAAGGTTTGTGAAGGGATTCAGCACTGTCCTTTTCAAGGGAACTGACCCGAGATTGGCCTTACGTCATTCAGGTAAACTATGGAAAGCTTAACTCTCTAAGGATGGACGTCGATTTTGTGGGGAATGTTGTAAGGGAATGCTACTAATAATTCAGCCCAAACATTCACAGTAGCTGAAAAGTGGTTTTTCTGCTATGTGTGTATTTTTTTTTTGTTTTTTTGTTTTTTAATAATGTGGCGCATTGCACGCTTAGTGTTTATCAACTGAAAAACTTGACTGACAGTGTGCAAACATAATGAGAAGTAACCGAAAGCATTTATTAAGAGCAAGTTACAATATAGTACTTAAGTAGGTACAGTTTGATACATGGCATCTGTTGTTCTATACCTAATACTATCGAATTAAAATAACTTGGATGTCTTTTGGCAATCTCTGATATTGTCACTATGACTGAATGTAATATTGTAGACACCCTCGATTATTATTTTATTCCGTAGATAGTGACCGCTAAGTATGAATGTCGTCTTCAGAGAATGCGCTGATCTGGCTGCAGGCACTGAACAGAATTGACTCACTGCTGGATAGGAGACGTGTGTCTGCAGTGTGTTGTGTTTTGGTGGCTGTTGATGGAAAGACTTCCATGTATCACAGTACAAGGCGAAAGCAGTGAATTCCATGGGTTGGATGGTGGCGCCTAATAATCCATGAAATTTTTTCTGCAGAAGGGTGTATTTTTATTTAACATAATCCCTCAATAAAACTGATTTAAAGAGACTGACTGTGCAAAGAGTTAAATCTGAATGCGTGCCATAACATATAAAAAGATTTTCAAATATTGCTGTATTTTCGTGACTTCTGAGATTACAGATGGTACACTGTTTTTAATTTCTTTACTAGTAGTGGCAGGGTGTTAATAAATGGAGAATACATTCTTTCTCCTATGAGTCATCAGCACTCTGGTTTGATGAACCGCACCACAAATACCGGTGGGATGGGATGGGGCAGGGCAAATAGGCAGGGTGGGGTGGGGTGGGTCAGGGCGAGCTGCGGCAGGGGAGGGTGTGTGGGGCAGGACAGGGCAGGGTGGGAAGGGGCATTGGCAGGGGCAGGGCAAGGTAGCACAGGGCAGGGCAGCCTGACGTAAGGTCAGCAGCGAGGCGAGCTGAGGTGCGATGCGAGGTGGGAGGTGAGGCGCGAGGTGTGGCAAGGCGCGAGGTGAGATGCAGGGCGTAACGAGGCATGAGGCAAGGCGTGGGGTGCATGTCATGGCTCAGAGCAGGGTGTGGGGAAGAGCGTGGGGAAGGGCACAGTGTGGTGTGCAAGGTGGGGTGTTGGGCACAGTGTGAGGGAGGACTGTCTTATGGCACAGTTTGGGGCAAGGGGTGGGGCACGGAATGGGGCACGAGGCATGCAGCAGGGAGGGTCGCGTGGCGGGATGCATGGCAGGTGTGGGAAAGGGCACGGGGTGGGGCATTGGTTAGGTGTGAGGTGTGGTGCGGGGTGAGGTGAAGTGAGGCGAGGCGTCTGGCGAGGCATGAAGTGAGGTGCGGTTTGGGGTGCAAGGTGAGGTGTGAGGCAAGGTGCCAGGCTAGATATGAATCGAGGAATGAGGCCAGGCAGGGTCGTGTGGGGCAGGGGGTGGGGGGCGGGGCCAGACACAGGGCGCAGGATGGGTGGTGGGGTGGGGTGCAGAGTGGTGGGCATTGTGGAGTGCTGGTCAGAGGGCAGGGCAAGGCACTGGGGAGGAAATGTGGTACAGGATGGGATGGGGCATCGAGCAGGGCACAAGGCATGGTGCCTGGTGGGGTGTAGGGTCATGTGCGAGCCAGTCATGGGGCCACGCATCTAGCACAGTGCAATCCGGGGTGTGCTGTGGGACAGAGCACAACATAGAGTGGAAGGCGTGGCGCTGGATGGACAGTGGGTAGGGGGCTTGAAGGGGACAGGGCAGGGAGGGGTGTGGGTGCTGGGAACTGAGCAGGGCGTGGCGTGAGGTGGGAGAGACACGGGGTGAGGTGCCTGGTGTGGCACGGAGCACGAAGCAGGATGCGTGATGAGGCATGAGGTGAGGTGTGAGGCATTGCACGAGGCAACAGCTGAGGTAAGGCAAGGCGCGAGGTGTGGCGCATGGCGGTGTGAGAGGTAGAGTGTGTGGCAGGGTGCAAGAGAGGGCGCAAAGTGGGGCTAGGGTCGAAACGTGGTGTTACTGTGGGTCAAGGCATGGGGCAATGGAGTGAGGTGATGCAGGAGGTGAGGTGCGAGGTGAGGTGAGGTGTGAGTCATGGTGTGAGTTGGGTTGAGGTATGAGGTGAGGAGTGATCTGAGGGGCGAGATGCAGGGCAAAGTGCAAGGTGAGGTATGAGGTGAAGCAAGAGGTGAGGCATGAGGCAAGGCATGAGGTGAAGTGTGAGGTGGGAGGCAACAGGCAAGGTGATGTGAGGAGTGTGGCAAGGCACATGCCAGTTCGGTGTGAGTAGCAGGGTGAGGTGCAGGGCGAGGTGTGGGGAGCGGCGTGGTGTGTAGCACGAGGCGAACTGCGAATAGTGGCAAGGGGCAAAGTTCAGGGCAAGGCGAGATGCGATATGAGGCATGAGGTGAGGTGCGAGGCGAGGCTTGAGGCAAGGTGTTAGGAAGGCACGGTGGAGTGGGGCATGAAGTGATGGGGCAGGGAAGTGCAAGTCGAGGAGGGAGGCTGGGTAGGGCACGGATTGGAGTATGTGGGATAACAGAGCAGGGCACAGAATGGGGTGCAGGGTAGGGTGCATAATGGGGCACACGCAGTGCACAGGGTGAAACGTGAGCTGGGATATGGTTCTTGGTGCAGGTTGGGGCAGGAATGGCTGGAAGGCAGGACGGGATATGGCAGAGTGGGACGGTGTGGGGTGGGGTTGGGCAGGGTCGGGTGTGGGGGGTGTGGTGGGGCCGAGTGAGGAAGTGTGGGAAATGCGAGGTGAGTGAGGTTTGGCGAGGTGAGGTGAGATGAGGGGCAAGTGAGGTGAGTTGAGGGGCGAGGCTTGGCAAGGGGGGAGGTGAGGGACAAGGCAAGGCATGTGGTAAGGTGCAAGGCGGGGCAATGCATGAGGCGGGGCACTATGTGAGGCATAGGGCGGTGTGTGGGGCGTGGTGTGGGGCATGGCATGGTCCTGGCACAGAGTGAGGCAAGTCACAAAATGAGGCGCAACACGAGGTGCGAGATGAGGTGAGGTGTGATCCCAGGCAAGTCATGAAATGAGGCAAGGCAAGGCATGGCAAGACGAGGTGAGGTGCAAGATGAGGCATGAGTCAAGGCACAAGGCTTGGCGAGTGCCAAGGCAAGGGCTGCAGTGAGGATGAGGCATGGGCAAGGCATGAGGAGAGTCATGAGGCGAGGCGTGAGTCGAAGCGCGAGGTGATGCAAGGTTAGGTGAGGTGAACCGAGACGATTTGAGGTGAGTTGAGGTGTGAGTCAAGGCGAGACAAGGTGTGAGACAAGGCATGGGGTGTGACACAGTGCGACGCATTGGGTGAGGTGAGGTGAGACGAGGGGCGAGGTGAAGGCCGAGTTGAGGTGCATATTGTGAGGCAAGGCAAGGCGCGGGGCATGTCGCGAGTTGAGGAGCATTATGTGGTGAGTGGCAAGGTGAGAGAAGAGGTGACTGTGGGACGGTGGCGGGGTGAGTAAGGTGAGACGAGGTGAGGCGTGGTGAGGCAAGGCAAGGTGGTGGACAATGTGAGGTATAAAGTGAGGTGACACGAAGCTAGATGAAGGGCGATACATGGTATGGGGGTGAGGGGAGGTGTGAGGCAGGAGATGTGAGATGAGTTGCGAGGTCAGGCAAGGCATGAGGTGAGATGCAAGGCGAGGTATACTTCAAGGAGATTCAGTAGTTGCAGGGTGATGCAAGACATGGTGAGGTGAGGTGAGACTGAGAGAGGCGAGCCAAGGCGATGTGAGGTGAGGTGAGATGAGATGCGAGGCAGGCGAGGTGATAAGGTGTGAAGTGAGGGAGGTGACGAGACCCAAAGCTCGGCAATGGGAGGGGTGAGAAGCAAGGTGAGGTGCATGCAGAGGGGCTAGGCACACGGCGAGGTGTGAGGCAAGCATAGCATGGGTTGAGGCACCAGGCGAGACCAGACGTGAAGTGTGGTGGGGGGCAAGGTGAGGCATGAGGCAAGGCAATGAGAGGCATGAGGCTAGGCAATGAGACACAAGGTGTGGCACGAGTCAAGGCACGGGGTGTGACGATGGGCGTGGTGAGTGACGAGGTGAGTGGCGAGACGCAAGGCAAGGTTCAAGGTGAGATACAAGGCAAAGTGCAAGGTGTGGTGCAAGGTGAGAGGCAAGGTGTGATGAGGCGAGGTGCGGGTTGTGGTGCAGGCCAGGCACGTGGTGAGTCGCATGGTGAAGCCCAGAGAAACCTGCAGAGTTTGGCATGGGCATGTCATGAAGCTCTGCACTGGGCGCATCACAGGGTGAGACGCGGGTAAGGCGTGGGGGCGAGCCTGAGTTTGAGGTGAGGAGTGAGATGAGGTGTGAGAAGTGGCGAATGACAAGGCAAGGCAAAGGGGCAAGACAAGGCGATGTGAGGCAAGGTAAGGCAAGGCAAAATGAGACAGGAGGTGAGGCACGAGTTGAGCCTTGAAGCATGACAGGGGCGAGGTGAGGCAAGGTGCGAGGTGAGTTATAAACTGAGGTGAGAGGAGTGATATGAGGCATGAGGAGAGGCAAGGCGAGAGGTGAGGCACAAAGTGAGGTGTAGCACAAGGTGAGGCATGAGGGTTAGGGCGAATGAGATGAGGCAAGGCAAAAAATCCAAGGTGTTGGAGGCGAGGCGAGGCGAGTCGAGGCGAGGCAAAGGGAGGTGAGGCGTGGGAAGATGAGGCGAGGTGTGGTGAGGTGAGGCAAGGCATGAGGCCATGTGGAGTTCGAGGCATGAGGCAAGGCAAGGGGATTGCCCAGGGGTGAGGTGAGGGGCATGGAGAGGTGTGGTGATGTGATTTGAGGCAGTGTCAAGTGATGCAAGTCACAAGGTGGGGTGAGGCCATGCGAGGTGAGGCGAGGTTAGGCGAGGGACAATGTGAGGCGCATGGCGAAGGCAAGGCATGGTGAGGGGCATGATGAGAGACAATGTGAGGTGCAATAGAGGCATGAGTCGAGGCAAGGCAAGGAGAATTTGGGTGTGGTTAGGCAAGGTGAGGCACGAGGTGTGGCAATGTGTGAGGCAATGCATGAGGCAATGTGTGAGGCAAGGTGCACATTGAGGCACAGGGTGAGGTGTGAGCCAAGGTGAGGCACAAGGCAAGGAGCGGGCTGAGGTGTAGCGAGGCACAATACCAGTCAAGGTGAGGCAAGGGGGGGAAGGCAAGGTGAGGTGAGGCGAAACGAGGTGTGAGTTGAGGTGCAGGGAGAGGGACGGGGCAAGGTGAGGCATGAGGTGAAGTGCAAGGCGAGTTGCTAGGCAAGCGTCCAGGTGTGTCAAGGCGAGGCATAGGGCGTGGCATGGCCCAGTGCAGGTTGAAGTGCGGGGTGTGGCACTGTGAGGCGAGGGGTGCAGCATGAAAAGTGGAGCATGGCAAGGAGCGGGTCAAGGGAGGCATGATATGAGGCATGTGGTGCAAGGCAAGGTGCGTACTGATGCACGAGGTGAGGTATGAGGCAGGCGGGGAGGGGCGGGGCTAGGCGTTGCATGACAGGGCGGAGTGAGGTGTGTAATGGCATGGGAAGCGGGTTGTGAGGTGGAAAGTGGCATGTGGCAGGCAATAGTACATGTCACAGTGTGGGACGTGGTGTGGTGTGTGGGGCAGTGGGGATGCCAGCATTGGGGTGGTGGGAGGGGCGACGGCATTGTGATGCAGGGCAGTTCAGGGTGGGGTTGGGTGTTGCGGGGAGGGCGGGGCAGGTTGTGGAGTGGGGTGCTGGGGAAGGTGTGGGCCAGATGTGATTCGAGAAGAGATGTGCGGTGAGAAGTAGTGTGAGGTGCGGGGTGAGGCAAGATTCAAGGTGAGGCGAGGTGCAGGGCTAGGCAAGTCTGAGGCAAGATGAGGCACGTGGCTAGGCAAGGTGAGGTGAAGCAACGCATGGGTCAAGGTGAGGTGTGAGTCGAGGTGCAAGGTGTGATGAGAGGTGAGGTGAGAGTGAGGCACGAGGCAAGAGCTGCTGTGTGGCTAGGTAAGGTGTGGGCTAAGTGCAGGTCACACTTTGGGCTAGGCACAGGGCAAGGAGAGGGGCGTGGTGCAGGGACAGGTGTGGGGCAAGTCGTGGGGTGCAGTGTGAAGCATGGTGTGTGGGGGGGGGGGGAGATGCAACATCAGGTACAAGGCGAGATGCGAGGGAGCATGGTGCGAGGCGCGGCATTTGCTGGGCAAGGCAAGGGGAGGCGTATCGAGGCAAAGGGCGAGAAATGACCTGATGTGAGTAGAGAGGCAAGGTGAGAGATGAGGTGAGGCAAGGCGAGGTGGGTCGTGGTGGGGCAAGGGGCATGGTGAGGGGTGATGTGAGGGGTGAGTTCAAAGGCAAGGTGATGCAAGGGGTGTGGTGAGATGCGAGACCAGGTGGCAAAGTGAGGTGAGGTGAGGTACAAGACGAGGCATGAGGAGTGCCGCACTGCGTCGTGAGTGGGCAAGTGTGGGACACGAAAAGGGGATGCAGGGGCAAGGCGAAGGGCCAGGCAAATCAAAGTGCATGGCAAGTCAAACGGAAACAACTTCAGGCTAGGTTCGATGTGATTGAAGAGCGAAGGGCGGTGAGGGGCGGCGGATGGTGACGCAAAGTGGGAAGCAAGATGCGAGGACAGGTGTGAGGTGAGGCAGGACGCAAGGTGTGATGCGAGGTGTGAGATTTTGGCAAGGGGAGAGGTGAGGCTTAATGTGAAGGTTGAGGCAGGGCCGAGGTGCGAGGTAAGGTGAGACAAATGGCAAGGCAAGGTGAAGGGTGGGATGGAGGATGAGGCAAAGTGGGAAGTGAGGTGCAAGGGTAGGCATGAGGTGAGGTATGAGGTGAGGCACAGGGCGAGGCCTGGGGCGAGGACTGGGGTGAGGAGAAGGGCAAGATGAGCCACGAGGCAAGGCAAAGACCAAGGCGAGGTGAGAGATGAGGCACAAGGTGACAAGGTGAGGTGAGGGGAAGTTAGGCGAGGTGCAAGCCTAGGTGAGAGGCGAGGCAAATGGTGTGGCGAGGGGTGAGATGAGGGTTAAGGTGAAGAGTGAGGCAGGGGCGAGGTGCGAGATAAGGTGTGACAAATGGCAAGGCAAGGTAAGGGGCGAGACGGGGACGAGGCAAAGGGAGGACTGCATCGAGGCATGAGGCTTGGCGAGGCGAGGGGTGACATGTGGCGTTAGGGGAGGAGCGAGTCAAGGTGGAAAGCGAAGTGCAATGCATGGCGGGTGTCAAGTGGAAGTGAGGTAGGTTGAGGAATGATGAGGTGAGACAAAGCGAGGTGAGGTGTGGCAAGGTAAGGCAAGGTGAGGCAAGGCATGAGGTGAGGCACAAGGGAGGCTTGGCACAAAAGTTAATGCAAGGCAGTGTGATGGGAGGTGAGGGGCGAGATGATGGTCAAGATGAGAGGTATGGTGAAGGACGAGGCAAGATGGGAGGAGAGGCAAGCATGAGTTGAGGCACAAGGTGAGGCTTGGCACAAGGCGAGGTGAAGTGAGGCAAGGTGCAGCGAGAGGGGAGGCAAGGCATGAGGCATGATGCATGGCATAACACAAGGCAAGGCGCCAGATTTGGCAGGACGTGAGGCATGGGTCAATGCAGGTGGGGCATGGTGGGATGGGTTGGGAAGGGATGGGCTGGGGCGGGGAGTTTCAGTTTGTAGCATACTCAGGAATGTGGCGTGGAGTGGGGATCAGGCTGGGATGAGGTGAGGTGAGGGGAGAGCGAGGCGGGCAGAGGTAAGGTGGGGAGAGGTGAGGTGAGGCGAGGCAATGTGAAGTGAGGCGAGATGAGGCAAAGCAAGGTGAGGCAAAGCAACACGATTTAGTTGATTCAAGGCAATATATGGAATGTATGGAAACATTGATATAAAAAAAATATGCAAATTAATGAAATCGATATTCATCACATGCATGGGGTAGTTTTTTTTTATTTGCAGCATACCACTGAAATCGATGGAACATAGTTTAAACAAAAGATCGCTAGTAGAAAACACATTGTCCGCAGCTCGTGGTCGTGTGGTGGCGTTCTCGCTTCCCGCGCCCGGGTTCCCGGGTTCGATTCCCGGCCGGGTCAGGGATTTTCTCTGCCTCGTGATGACTAGGTGTTGTGTGATGTCCTTAGGTTAGTTAGGTTTAAGTAGGCCTAAGTTCTAGGGGACTGATGACCATAGCTGTTAAGTCCCATAGTGCTCAGAGCCATTTGAACCAAGAAAATACATTCCGCCACCCGATGCTCGACACTGACACCGCCGACTCCGCACGTACTCCCAGGAGTCAGGGGGCACCGGCAGCCACTGTGAAGCAATGAACAATGAACAGATGTCCATTCTGGTCCCACAAGGATGAGGCGGTGGCATCCCTTTCATACTTGACACCTGAGAAATTCCTGTCGAAGTACATGTTCACCTAGGCACCGTTGCTGGCATGATGACGCATAGCTGCAGATCCAGCACTGGGAGATATTTGCATAGCAGCCATAAGGTTCTCAGTGTTATACCGACATCACATATCTGTGTAAATAACAGCCAAGTCCCAAAACCGCGAAATGTTCGTCCTGTTGTCAACATATGTCTCAGAACATTAAATGTTCTCACCGCTAAAAGCTTTCACCATGTCTGTGCACGCTCGTGAAAACACTGTTAATCATAAAAGCATTTTTGTTGTTTGTAAAGAGAGGACTGTCTGTGCACAGACGGGTGGAAATCAGAACAATTACGCGAACAGAAGTTGAAGCACTGTCTTACAGAAGAGAAAAGTAATGGGAATTTTCAGTATGCAAATGTCATAATGCCACAGTGGTGGATGAGTGACGGCATCCCCACAAGAGATGTATGGTCTGCTTAAACTTGTCTTTGAACACTTGCTTTCTCAGAACTTTCTGTACATATCCTGTCTCCATCTTGTTCCAATATGAGGAATTAGTCGAAATGGGATGCAGAGCCATCAGCTATTCCATCACTGTGACAGATGAGTTTAAATGAAGAGCTCATCAACCACCTTCAGACAGCAGTTTGGAAACTCTCCACAATATCGCCAAACTCTTCCAGTTTCCTTATGTTGTAACTGTCTTTTATTTAAAATCATCCAGTGTGTGTGGTGTTTTATGGTAGCAGCAGTAACAACATGATTTACACTGTGCAACGTCTACTTTTCTGCAAGAGGCAGTGGATCAGAATGTGTTAATGTCAGTTTAGAAAGACTTGATTCCAAATCATAGATATCATTTCTACTGAAAGCGTAGCACTAGAGATCTGAAAAGCTAGTGTACATTTCTTACGACCTCAACCAGCATGCCATCAGGTACTTTTTGTGATCCTTCTCAATCAACCATCGCTTATAGCTCAGTGGATATATCGCAGAACTTCTGACATGTCATCAAGACAAAATGCGTTACAGACACTGGAGAAACATCCAGCAGCAGCCTGAGGGAGTTGCAAATACCAGATTCATACCACGGTCCTTAGTCGAATCAGTTTCTAATTTCGGTAATTTTATCACGAGGTTGCACTGTCGGTCTATATTCAGTGTCCCAGTATTGGTCTGGAAAAACCACTTCATTCGGAGGTAGTGCCATATCTCGATTTATAAAACCGGTATAGCTATTAACATGGATGCTTGTGTGGACCTGTAGAACCAAGACTGCTTTTGATAGTAATATGGTTGTGGTTTTTAACATCTGGCAGTTTGTAAGGCGATTACGTCTCTCTAATATACAGTGGTACCACTTGCAAGAAAAGCTTATGAGACATGTCCACCCATCACTGACTTTCGGTCAGTATTATTTTGTATCACCGGCAATCAGTTATTGGCCAAGTATTATACTTAGTAGTAGGAGGTGCGTGATAGGTTCTTCACGAGCATCAGGCTTATAAAGTGTGTGTGTGTGTTCCGACATGTGCAGTCATAAGGAAGGTATGGATTTGACGTGGAATACTGTGATAGCAAAGGGAAGAGTATGTCAAGTCATAAGAATGGTACAGGTATTTCCATTTCTGGAGCCACAGCTGTCAGCAGGGTGTATTTCTGATACTTAGCTCATTGTCGAATGTCGTCCAATTGAGACCACAATTGTAATATTTAATTTAAGTACAGGGATAAAATATATATATGAGGACAGGTTTTTTCCTGGGACGATTCTGTCTATGTGTGCTTGGCATGCCGCACCAGTGGTCTGTGGTGGGAATGATTCACATTTCCAGCTAACGGTAGGAGTTGTCCTAATGGAGAGGCCTGTTGGGGTGTAGGAATGTAACTTACTTAACCATGTCGTCCTTGAGGACAGGTTTTTTCCTGGGACGATTCTGTCTATGTGTGCTTGGCATGCCGCACCAGTGGTCTGTGGTGGGAATGATTCACATTTCCAGCTAACGGTAGGAGTTGTCCTAATGGAGAGGCCTGTTGGGGTGTAGGAATGTAACTTACTTAACCATGTCGTCCTCTAGAAAACCGACTACTGAACTAATCCTCTGTATTATGTTGGACAGCTTTAGTGATCGCGTGGAAATTTGAGAAGATTCAATATGGACGTGTGGCTGCACATTTCGCGCCTTTATTTAGTTGTAGATTTCGCGTCTAGCTGATGAAAGACAGGTGGAAGACACGATTGCAGGTTCTCTAGACATGAGATACACCTTAGTTGACTTTGTAAATTATAGGGATGATTTGGAATCTGTTATATCACCAACATCAGTATTCACGAGTGGAAACATCACTCTCCTCCATTTTTTTCGAGTTTTCACGTAAAGGTCAGCACTCTCCACCTGGCTGAAGTTTCGAGTTTCTAGAGAAATAATTTCCGGTCTATATCTTCGGAAATATGTTACGCGAGTGATACTGATATGCAACGATATTGCTATGTGCTTGATATCAAATGGTTCAAATGGCTCTGAGCACTATGGGACTCAACTGCTGAGGTCATTAGTCCCCTAGGACTTAGAACTAGTTAAACCTAACTAACCTAAGGACATCACAAACATCCATGCCCAAGGCAGGATTCGAACCTGCGACCGTAGCGGTCTTGCGGTTCCAGACTGCAGCGCCTTTAACCGCACGGCCACTTCGGCCAGCTGCTTGATATCGAGAAGTATCGTGAAAATGGTATGATATTTTGAAAAACGATGTGAAAGTACATATGTTCTTGTAATCCCAGTCTGGAGATGGGTGTAGAAAAGCAAGCAATCAATCAAGCAGGTCAGGACCAAAAAACAGTAATGTCTTTGTGCCGAGGGGAGTCGACCCAGACTTTATACAACAGTTCTGATAGTGACTTTGACCCATTCAGGGCACTCTGGTCACACGTAGGGAGTGGATGATCACCCGATCTCATGGGAAATATCTAGTGCAGTGAGGATTATACCTATGGTGCACGTGCGTATGCTCTCTGTCTTTGCAGTGTATGTATCAGTGTCTGGCAGTCAATAGCTATATGAATGATGTACTAGGTGCGATTTTGTATGGCGCAGAATACGAATTGTATGTTTACTACATTGACATGGTACGTGGTGATATATTGCCGGGTGGGAGATCGGTTTCACGCTCTAATACTTAACCTCCCATCCTCAGTGGCACTGCAGTGTAACTGAGTAAGGGTCTTTCCGTATTTGACGATCTGTAGGCCACTTCGCAAGGTTTAATTGTCAGTGCAATATGGTGATCTGTAGAAAATAGTTTTTGCCGCTGAATGTCTCGCATGCAAGATGAAAAAAAAGAAAGCAGACAGTGCTCCCACACTGTCAGTATCAGTAGTTTGGTGGGTTAATTCAATAAGAGCCAATCGTAATGCTTCATTCATTCACAAGACATCCTTTGTGCCAGTACGTTGGAGTGTCTACAAACTGATTTGGACAAAATGGAGACAGGGTATCTACCGAAAGTTCTGAGAAAGCAAGTGTTCAAAGACAAGCTGAAACAGACCATTCATCTCTAGTGGGTATGCCATCACTCATCCACCACTGTGGCATTGGGACATCTCCAGACCAGTAGCTGAAGGTTACCGGAATTTCCCATAATTTTTCTCTTCTGTAAGACAGTGCTTCAGCTTTTGTTGGCATGATTGTTCTGATTTCCTCTTGTCTGTGCTTAGACAGTGCTCTCTTTTCAAACAACAAGAATGCTTTTATGACTAACACTGTTTTCACGGGCGTGCACAGACATGATGAAGGTTTTTAGTGGTGAGAACGTTTAATGTTCTGAGATGTATGTTGACAACAGGACAAACATTTCATGGTATTGCGTCAGCCACACTGGGCAGGTAATCATGTGTGCATGGCTAGACACAGCTCACATGTGCCATTAGGATCGCTAGGAACAATGCAGGCTGTGTTATTCTGGGAAGCATTGCAACAGATTTCTATTGTGCGTCCAGTGGGGGGACTTGACTGTTATTTACATAGATATGTGATGTTGGTATAACACTGAGAACCTTTTGGCTGCTATGCAAATATCTCCCAGTGCTGGACCTGCAGCTATGCATCATTGCACCAGCAATGGTGCTTAGCTGAACATGTATTTCGATAGGAATCTCTCAGGTGTCAAGTATGAATGGCCTGCCGCCACCTCACGCTTGCGGGACCCGAACGGACACCTGTGCATGGCTCGGCAGCTGACAGTCACACCTTCACGTCACGGGGGCCACTGGTGCACCCCAACTCCTGGTGGCACATGCGGAGTCAGTAGCATCACCGTCAAGCGTCGGGAAGTGGGATGTGTTTTTTACTAGTGATATTTGGTTTAAATACAGGACATGTGGCCTGTAATTGAAGAAGTGTCATGATGATCCCTCCATTGGCAAAAGATTCCGGAATAGTCCCCCATTCGGATCTCTGGGAGGGGACTGCCAAGGGGGAGGTTACCATGAGAAAAAGATTGAATAATCTACGAAAGGATAGCGTTCTACGAGTCGGGGCGTGGAATGTCAGAAGCTTGAACGTGGTAGGGAAACTAGAAAATCTGAAAAGGGAAATGCAAAGGCTCAATCTAGATATAGTAGGGGTCAGTGAAGTGAAGTGGAAGGAAGACAAGGGTTTCTGGTCAGAAGAGTATCGGGTAATATCAACAGCAGCAGAAAATGGTATAACAGGTGTAGGATTCATTATGAATAGGAAGGTAGGGCAGAGGGTGTGTTAATGTGAACAGTTCAGTGACTTGGTTGTTCTAATCAGAATTGACAGCAGACCAACACTGACAACGATAGTTCAGGTATACATACCGACGTAGCAAACTGAAGATAAACAGATAGAGAAAGTGTATGAGGATATTGAAAGGGTAATGCAGTATGTAAAGGGGGACAAAAATCTAATAGTCATGGGCGACTGGAATGCAGTAGTAGTTCCCCTACAACTGCATTCCAGTCGCCCATGACTATTAGATTTTCATAGAAAAGGTTACAGGAGAATATGGGCTTGGGACAAGGAATGAAAGCCAGAAAGACTAATTGAGTTCTGTAACAAGTTTCAGCTAGTAATAGCGAATACCCTGTTCAAGAATCACAAGAGGAGGAGGTATACATGGAAAAAACGTGGAAAAAACCGGGAGATACGGGAAGATTTCAATTAGATTACATCATGGTCAGACAGAGATTCCAAAATCAGATACTGGATTGTAAGGCATACCCTGGAGCAGATATAGACTCAGATCACAATATAGTAGTGATGAAGAGTAGGCTGAAGTTCAAGACATTAGTCAGGAAGAATCAATACGCAAAGAAGTGGGATACGGAAGTACTAAGGAAAGACGAGATACGTTTGAAGTTCTCTAATGCTATAGATACAGCAATAAGGAATAGCACAGTAGGCAGTACAGTCGAAGGGGAATGGCATCTCTAAAAAGGGCCATCACAGAAGTTGGGAAGGAAAACACAGGTACAAAGAAGGTAGCTGCGAAGAAACCATGGGTAACAGAAGAAATACTTCAGTTGATTGATGAAAGGAGGAAGTACAAACATGTTCCGGGAAAATCAGGAATACAGAAATACAAGTCGCTGAGGAATGAAATAAATAGGAAGTGCAGGGAAGCTAAGACAAAATGGCTGCAGGAAAAATGTGAAGACATCGAAAAAGATATGATTGTCGGAAGGACAGACTCAGCATACAGGAAGGTCAAAACAACCTTTGGTGACATTAAAAGCAATGGTGGTAACATTAAGAGTGCAACGGGAATTCCACTGTTAAATGCAGAGGAGAGAGCAGATAGGTGGAAAGAATACATTGAAAGCCTCTATGAGGGTGAAGATTTGTCTGATGTGATAGAAGAAGAAACAGGAGTCGATTTAGAAGAGATAGTGGATCCAGTTATTAGAATCAGTATTTACAGGGTGTTTCAAAAATGACCGGTATATTTGAAACGGCAATAAAAACTAAACGAGCAGCGATAGAAATACACCGTTTGTTGCAATATGCTTGGGACAACAGTACATTTTCAGGCAGACAAACTTTCGAAATTACAGTAGTTACAATTTTCAACAACAGATGGCGCTGCGGTCTGGGAAACTCTATAGTACGATATTTTCCACATATCCACCATGCGTAGCAATAATATGGCGTAGTCTCTGAATGAAATTACCCGAAACCTTTGACAACGTGTCTGGCGGAATGGCTTCACATGCAGATGAGATGTACTGCTTCAGCTGTTCAATTGTTTCTGGATTCTGGCGGTACACCTGGTCTTTCAAGTGTCCCCACAGAAAGACATCACAGGGGTTCATGTCTGGCGAATAGGGAGGCCAATCCACGCCACCTCCTGTATGTTTCGGGCCGGGCACCATCTTGCATAAACCACGAGGTGTTCGCAGTGTCGTCTAAGGCAGTTTGTACCGCCACAAATTCAAGAAGAATGTCCAGATAGCGTGATGCAGTAATCGTTTCGGATCTGAAAAATGGGCCAATGATTCCTTTGGAAGAAATGGCGGCCCAGATGCAGGGACGATGGGACTGCAACATGGGGCTTTTCGGTTCCCCATATGCGCCAGTTCTGTTTATTGACGAAGCCGTCCAGGTAAAAATAAGCTTCATCAGTAAACCAAATGCTGCCCACATGCATATCGCCGTCATCAATCCTGTGCACTATATCGTTAGCGAATGTCTCTCATGCAGCAATGGTAGCGGCGCTGAGGGGTTGCCGCGTTTGAATTTTGTATGGATAGAGGTGTAAACTCTGGCGCATGAGACGATACGTGGACGTTGGCGTCATTTGGACCGCAGCTGCAACATGGCGAACGGAAACCCGAGGCCGCTGTTGGATCACCTGCTGCACTAGCCGCGCGTTGCCCTCTGTGGTTGCCGTACGCGGTCGCCCTACCTTTCCAGCACGTTCATCCGTCACGTTCCCAGTCCGTTGAAATTTTTCAAACAGATCCTTTATTGTATCGCTTTTCGGTCCTTTGGTTACATTAAACCTCCGTTGAAAACTTCATCTTGTTGCAACAACACTGTGTTCTAGACGGTGGAATTCCAACACCAGAAAAATCCTCTGTTCTAAGGAATAAACCATGTTGTCTACACTTGCACGTCGTGAACAGCACACGCTTACAGCAGAAAGACGCACCCACAGACTGCGTTGTCTTCTATATCTTTCACATCACTTGCAGCGCCATCTGTTGTTGAAAATTGTAACTACTGTAATTTCGAAAGTTTGTCCGCCTGAAAATGTACTGTTGTCCCAAGCATATTGCAACAAACGGTGTATTTCTATCGCTGCTCGTTTAGTTTTTATTGCCGTTTCAAATATACCGGTCATTTTTGAAACACCCTGTAAAAGAGCTTTGGAGGACTTACGGTCAAATAAGGCAGAAGGGATAGATAACATTCCATCAGAATTTCTAAAATCATTGGGGGAAGTGGCAACAAAACGACTATTCACATTGGTGTGTAGAATATATGAGTATGGCGATATACCATCCGACTTTCAGAAAAGCATCATCCACACAATTCCGAAGATGGCAAGAGCTGACAAGTGCGAGAATTATCGCACAATCAGCTTAACAGCTCATGCATCGAAGCTGCTTACAAGAATAATATACAGAAGAATGGAAAAGAAAATTGAGAATGCGCTAGGTGACAATCAGTTTGGCTTTAGGAAAAGTAAAGGGACGAGAGAGGCAATTCTGACGTTACGGCTAATAATGGAAGCGAGGCTAAAGAAAAATCAAGACACTTTCATAGGATTTGTCGACCTGGAAAAAGCGTTCAACAATATAAAATGGTGCAAGCTGTTCGAGATTCTGAAAAAAGTAGGGGTAAGCTATAGGGAGAGACGGGTCATATACAATATGTACAACAACCAAGAGGGAATAATAAGAGTGGACGATCAAGAACGAAGTGCTCGTATTAAGAAGGGTGTAAGACAAGGCTGTAGCCTTTCGCCCCTACTCTTGAATCTGTACATTGAGGAAGCAATGATGGAAATAAAAGAAAGGTTCAGGAGTGGAATTAAAATACAAGGTGAAAGGATATCAATGATATGATTCGCTGATGACATTGCTATCCTGAGTGAAAGTGAAGAAGAATTAAATGATCTGCTGAACGGAATGAACAGTATAATGAGTACACAGTATGGTTTGAGAGTAAATCGGAGAAAGACCAAGGTAATGAGAAGTAGTAGAAATGAGAACAGTGAGAAACTTAACATCAGGATTGATGGTCACGAAGTCAATGAAGTTAAGGAATTCTGCTACCTAGGCAGTAAAATAACCAATGACGGACGGAGCAACGAGGACATCAAAAGCAGACTCGCTATGGCAAAAAAGGCATTTCTGGCCAAGAGAAGTCTACTAATATCAAATACCGGCCTTAATTTGAGGAAGAAATTTCTGAGGATGTACGTCTGGAGTACAGCATTGTATGGTAGTGAAACATGGACTGTGGGAAAACCGGAACAGAAGAGAATCAAAGCATTTGAGATGTGGTGCTATAGACGAATGTTGAAAATTAGGTGGACTGATAAGGTAAGGAATGAGGAGGTTCTACGCAGAATCGGAGAGGAAAGGAATATGTGGAAAACACTGATAAGGAGAAGGAACAGGATGATAGGACATCTGCTAAGACATGAGGGAATGACTTCCATGGTACTAGAGGGAGCTGTAGAGGGCAAAAACTGTAGAGGAAGACAGAGATTGGAATACGTCAAGCAAATAATTGAGGACGTATGTTGCAAGTGCTACTCTGAGATGAAGAGGTTAGCACAGGAAAGGAATTCGTGGCAAACGAGTCAGTAGACTGATTATATTCCATCAATTTCACTGACCAATGGTATGCTGCAAATAAAATGAACTACCTGATAATGTGAAGGATATCTATTTAATTAATTTGCGTAAATTTTTTGTATCAATGTGGTGTTAGCATTACATTAGTTACGGGGAGAGAATGCATGAGTGGGTGACATGGAGCAGAAGAGCAGGTTAAGTGCAGAACACTAGGTCAGTTTGCATAATTTTTGTGTAAAGCGCAGTACAATAGTTTAAGGGTGTGGGTAACAAAGAAGAATGTGCCAGAAATGGGGTTCAAAAGCATGTGAAATTCGAAAAGTGTACCAGAAAATGGTGGGAGGACATAACTAATTACTTAATTTGGTATGAAAGGTGATACAATAGTTTAAGGAAATGGGGGTGACATGAAAAACCACTTAACAGAACAATAGGTTAAGTGTCAACAAAGAGATGAACATTTGCTTAAGACACCCAGAATACAATGCCAAACATTGCAGCATGTTTGTCTCATGTGATTACTTCTTAGAAGACCTATATGTTTCCAAACAGCAGAGAATGGTGAGCAAGAGAAATCCAATCCTCCCAACTGAATTTTTTATAAATAAGCAATATACCCTTGAATTTCCTGTTATGAGATCCTTCCTCTCCACCAAAGAGCCACCAATTATCATGTATTCCATACACTGGCTACAATATTCCACACATTGTCTAAACTGTTTAAACAATATTCCAGACATGGCAATCGATTTCTGGACAAATTGTTTAGTTAAAAAAATAAACTATATTCCATACACTTCCAAAAATAAGTAAATAATATTCTATACACTATCTGCAACCAAATTCCCTCCAAATGACCGATCAATTGAGTTTTCCCTGCCAATTTCCAGGAGAGAGGGTGGGAGGGGAGGGGGCTCTGTCAGAGAGGAAGAGGTTAATTAATTGATCAATTTAATTAAGTAGTCATTCAAGCTGATAAGAGTGAGAGGGCATATTCCAATAACTCAGACCTGAAAGTGTACCTGTAGCAGTGAGGAGGGAGGTTTCCTGAGGAATGGGAGGAGGGTGAGGGAGGGGAAGGGAAAGGGGTGGGGGGAGAGTAAGTTAAGGACCTGTTAATCAAAAGGAAGGATCGTTTTAGCAGAACAATAGGTTAATCAAAGGAGAACAATAATTTAAATACCTGTCAATCAAAGGAGAACAATGGGTTAAGTGCCTGTGAATCAAAGGAGAACAATAGGTTTGCCTTTGAGTGCATACCTGCCCCTGATGTAGACAACCTGCACTAACAAACTGCAGAATGAAGCTTGTTCCTCTACTGACAGACATCTCACCCAACAACAAATAGCGATTTTGTTCACTGCCAGGTTGCCGCCCAGTGACTTTACTTGTTCCAAATCTTTCTTGTATGATACCATACTGCCGACTGGCTGGCTTGTTGCTGAGTATGTGGGTGCTCACATCTCTAAAGGATGAGGTAAGAGTCAGTAATGTAACAACAAAGAAGATAGGAGCTGAACTGTACATGCCCTCACTGAGTTATGCAGAAACATTAGTGTCCATTTCTGGGGATCGGTATTGAGTGTACTATTTATCCAAAATGTTAAGGACATTTGCGGTGGATAGTCATAACGTTTTGAGCATCATCTCAAAAAGTAATGGTGAGTAATTAATTTGTTTCTTAGCAGGTATATATTTACAGTCCTTGTGCACATTTAAATTCGCGCCACAGTATTGCAACATGCTGTTAAGGAGTTGGAAACAAAATGGCCCAACTCGAGCATCACATCAACTCTAGCTACCACAGAGGAGCCAAATCAAAATGGCTCAGGTGATCTTCTGTTTAACAATAGGTCATGTCATCTTGTTTTCACTTCTCTACTAGTGTGCTACGGTACTGCTGCTGCTACAGTCAATTAGTTGCACCTTTTCAGTTTAGTGCTGTGGTATTGTGGCATGGGAATTTCAACGTGCACCATGACTGCAGGCAAGTACCTGCAAACAAATAAAAGAGTAATTCATCATCATCGTCTTCAACAGTTTCCAGCTCCAGACTGTGTCTGTTTGGAACATTAGCCTCACCACCTACTCCTGTTTTTCCACAGTCTCCCTGTGTTCATTCTGGTCCAGTCCTTGCCTCATTTCCAGCACACTCCTCCACACCTTGCAGCCATCTGTGCCTTGGCCCTCCTCTTGGTGACTTCCTGTGCATATCCATTTGATGTATCTTCTTGGAAATACCCTTGTTTTCCATTCTCTTTAGGGGCGCATATCATGTTATTCTTCTCTGCAAGGGTTCCTCTTTCACTATTTTCCTTAACCTTTCATTCATCATATTATCTCTCCTCCTTAAACTTATTCTACTTCTGAGGAGTATCATTTTACATACCTGAAATCTGCTTCCATCTGTTTTCTTCGTTATTCATGTTTCACATGCAGACGTTAGTAATTGGATGTAGTAACTTCTATATATTACTTCTTTCCTTTTACCAAATCAAGCTCCTAACCTTTTGCAGGAGTGCCTCTGTCTGTCTGCTATGTTCACTAGTCTCTTTCCTATTTCTTCCATTTTCCTTCATCACACTTCCTAAGTACTTGACTCTTTCCATCTTCTTAAGTTATTCATTCCAATTCTTATTCCGCTATTTGGTTTATTTTTCTTTTTAGTTGAAAGAAAGAAGTAAGTAAGAAACAAAAAAGTTGTTACATAACTTTAGTTTTTAGAGGTGAAAATTAGATAGTTGTGATTGCTCCTTGTACAATGGTGTGTAGTACTCACAATATGGGCAAGCTGCAGTATTCAGTCCTGATCAGTCTGAGCCCGTTTCGTTAATCCTTCCACGTTTTTAGTTCCTGGTACCTGATACTCAGTTTGCTTATAGAGAAGAAGGGATGAAAAGGCTCGAGAAAATTCCAGAAACTATGTATGGATTTTTTAAAATCTCCTGCGAGTGTTTCAGTATAGTAACTGGTTGCTGTAAAGTAATAACGGGCCTTTGTGAAAGGAACCTTGGTTCAATGAAGGTACGGATGTGACTTTTCCCGAAAACTAGACGAAACTTGTGCCGGCAGTAATAGGCTGGGGACAGGGGGTTCCTGCTGGTGGGGGTAGGGGTAAGGGTTGTGCGACCAGACGCCTCAGAAAACACCGTTGCGTTGTTTGCTGCATAGCTGGTGGAACTGCAGACCCGCTGATATCAATGGCGCACTGGCTCATCATGGGCGCCACTGCTTCTACTGAGTGAGTACCCCATCTGGAATTCTGTTTAATTCCGTCACTCGATGATGTAGTTGCTACTTCAGATTCTCTGCAAGTACTGGTTGGTTGTAATTAAAGTTAAGCTGCTCACAGAGGCCCAGTGTGAGCTGTAATTATCATACGGCATCATAGCTTGGTAGATATTGCTGTGCGGTAACGCGGGAACCAATTTTCACTGGCGAAAAACAAGTTTAAATTTTGGTATAAGGAATACGTTCCCAGGAATATGAATGGCTCGAAGACTTATTAAGTAACAGAACCCTGTGTGTTCTCATCGGCGCCGAGAGTCTATTAGAGATAAGACTATCGTCAGCAATACCTGAGGGAAGTGTGATGAGACCACTGTTAAATGAACTGGCGGACAGCGTAGGCAGCAATCTGCGGTTGTTTATTGATGTTGCTGTGGTGTACAGGAAGGTGTCAAAGCTGAGTGACTGTAGTATGATACAAATGGCTTGTTGTTGTTGTTGTGGTCTTCAGTCCTGAGACTGGTTTGATGCAGCTCTCCATGCTACCCTATCCTGTACAAGCTTCTTCATCTCCCAGTACTTACTGCAACCCACATCCTTCTGAATCTGCTTAGTGTATTCATCTCTTGGTCTCCCTCTACGATTTTTACCCTCCACGCTGCCCTCCAATACTAAATTTGTGATCCCTTGATGCCTCAGAACATGTCCTACTAACCGGTCCCTTCTTTTTGTCAAGTTGTGCCACAGGCTCCTCTTCTCCCCAATTCTATTCAATACTTCATCATTAGTTATGTGATCTACCCATCTAATCTTCAGCATTCTTCTGTAGCACCACATTTCGAAAGCTTGTATTCTCATCTTGTCCAAACTATTTATCGTCCATGTTTCACTTCCATACATGGCTACACTCCATACAAATACAGGGTTATTACAAATGACTGAAGCGATTTCACAGCTCTACAATAACTTTATTATTTAAGATATTTCCACAATGCTTTGCACACACATACAAAAACTCAAAAAGTTTTTTTAGGCATTAACAAATGTTCGGTATGTGCCCAGATACACGTGTCCTGTAATGTTTTTTTCGCAGAAGAAAAAGGGGCCATAAACTTTAAACCGTGAGATTGCACAAAACACGTTAACTTTTGGTGAATTGCAAATTTGCTGCACGAATGCATGAGGATTCTCTACTGCCCAGATTTGCACGTTGTGTCTGTTCACTTCACCATTAAGAAAAAATGTTGCTTCATCACTGAAAACAAGTTTCACACTGAACGCATCCTCTTCCATGAGCTGTTGCAACCACGCCGAAAATTCAAAGCGTTTGACTTTGTCATCGGGTGTCAAGGCTTGAAGCAATTGTAAACGGTAATGCTTTTCTGCTTTAGCCTCTTCCATAAGATTTTCCAAACCGTCGGCTGTGGTACGTTTAGCTCCCTGCTTGCTTCATTCGTCGACTTCCGCGGGCTATGCGTGAAACTTGCCCGCACGCGTTCAACCATTTCTTCACTCACTGCAGGCCGACCCATTGATTTCCCCTTACAGAGGCACCCAGAAGCTTTAAACTGCGCATACCATCGCCGAATGGAGTTAGCAGTTGGTGGATCTTTGTTGAACTTCTTCCTGAAGTGTCGTTGCACTGTTATGACTGACTGATGTGAGTGCATTTCAAGCATGACATGCGCTTTCTCGGCTCCTGTCACCATTTTGTCTCACTGCTCTCTCGAGCGCTCTGGCGGCAGAAACCTGAAGTGCGGCTTCAGCCGAACAAAACTGTATGAGTTTTTCTATGTATCTGTAGTGTGTGGTGACCATATGTCAATGAATGGAGCTACAGTGAATTTATGAAATCGCTTCAATCATTTGTAATAGCCCTGTACTTTCAGAAACGACTTCCTGACACTTAAATCTCTACTCGATGTTAACAAATTTCTCTCCTTCAGAAACGCTTTCCTTGCCATTGGCAGTCTACATTTTACATCTTCTCTACTTCGACCATCATCAGTAATTTTGCTCCACAAATAGCAAAACTCCTTTACTACTTTAAGTGTCTCATTTCCTAATCTAATTCCCTCAGCATCACCCGACTTAATTCGACTACATTCCATTATCCGCGTTTTGCTTTTGTTGATGTTCATCTTATATCCTCCTTTCAAGACACTGTCCATTCTGTTCAACTGCTCTTCCAAGTCCTTTGCTGTCTCTGATAGAATTTTTATGTCATTGGTGAACCTCAAAGTTTTTATTTCTTCTCCATGGATTTTAATACCTACTCCCAATTTTTCTTTTGTTTCCTTTACTGCTTGCTCAATATACAGATTGAATAACATCGGGGAGAGGCTACAACCCTGTCTCACTCCCTTCCCAACCATCCCTTCCCTTTCATGCCCCTCGACTCTTACAACTGCCATCTGGTTTCTGTACAAATTGTAAATAGCCTTTCACTCCCTGTATTTTACCCCTGCCACCTTTAGAATTTGAAAGAGAGTATTCCAGTCAACATGGTCAAAAGCTTTCTCTAAGTCTACAAATGCTAGAAACATAGGTTTGCCTTTCCTTAATCTTTCTTCTAAGATAACACATAAGGTCAGTATTGCCTCACGTGTTCCAATATTTCTACGGAATCCAAACTGGCTTCCCCAAGGTCGGCTTCTACCAGTTTTTCCATTCGTTTGTAAAGAATTTTGCGTTAGTATTTTGCAGCTGTGACTTATTAAACTGATAGTTTGGTAATTTTCACGTCTGTCAACACCTGCTTTCTTTGGGATTGGAATTATTATATTCTTCTTGAAGTCTGAGGGTATTTCACCTGTCTCATACATCTTGCTCACCAGATGGTAGAGTTTTGTCAGGACTGGCTCTCCAAAGGCCATCAGTAGTTCTAATGGAATGTTGTCTACTCCCGGGGCCTTGTTTTGACTCAGGTCTTTCATTGCTCTGTCAAACTCTTCACGCAGTATCGTATCTCCCATTTAATCTTCATCTACATCCTCTTCCATTTCCATAATATTGTCCACAAGTACACCGCCCTTGTATAGACCCTCTATATACTCCTTCCACCTTTCTGCTTTCCCTTCTTTGCTTAGAACTGGGTTTCCATCTGAGCTCTTGATATTCATACAAGTGGTTCTCTTTTCTCCAAAGGTCTCTTTAATTTTCCTGTAGGCAGTATCTATCTTACCCCTAGTGAGATAAGCCTCTACATCCTTACATTTGTCCTCTAGCCATCCCTGCTTAGCCATTTTGCACTTCCTGTCGATCTCATTTTTGAGACGTTTGTATTCCTTTTTGCCTGCTTCATTTAGTGCATTTTTATATTTTCTCCTTTCATCAGTTAAGTTCAATATTTCTTCTGTTACCCAAGGGCTTCTACTAGCCCTCGTCTTTTTACCTACTTGATCCTCTGCTGCCTTCACTACTTCATCCCTCAGAGCTACCCATTCTTCTTCTACTGTACTTCTTTCCCCCATTCCTGTCAATTGTTCCCTTTTGCTCTCCCTGAAACTTTCAGTTTATCCAGGTCCCATCTCCTTAAATTCCCACCTTTTGCAGTTTCTTCAGTTTTAATCTACAGTTCATAACAAATAGATTGTGGTCAGAGTCCACATCTGCCCCTGGAAATGTCTTACAATTTAAAACCTGGTTCCTAAATCTCTGTCTTACCATTATATAATCTATCTGATACCTTCTAGTATCTCCAGGATTCTTCCATGTATACAACCTTTTTTCATGATTCTTGATCCAAATGTTAGCTACGATTAAGTTATGCTCTGTGCAAAACTCTACCAGGCGGCTTCCTCTTTCATTTCTTTCCCCCAATACATATTCACCTACTATGTTTCCTTCTCTCCCTTTTCCTACTCTCGAATTCCAGTCACCCATGACTATTAAATTTTCGTCTCCCTTCACTACCTGAATAATTTCTTTTATCTCATCATACATTTCATCAATTTCTTCATCATCTGCACAGCTAGTTGGCATATAAACTTGTACTACTGTAGTAGGCATGGGCTTCGTGTCTATCTTGGCCACAATAATGCATTCACTATGCTGTTTGTAGTAGCTTACCCACACTACTATATTTTTATTCATTATTAAACCTACTCCTGCATTACCCCTATTTGATTTTGTGTTTATAACCCTGTATTCACCCGACCAAAAGTCTTGTTCCTCCTGCCACCGAACTTCACTAATTCCCACTATATCTAACTTTAACCTATCCGTTTCCCTTTTTAAATTTTCTAATCTACCTGCCCGGTTAAGGGATCTGACATTCCACGCTCCGATCCGTAGAACGCCAGTTTTCTTTTTCCTGATAACGACGTCCTTTTGAGTAGTCCCCGCCCGGAGATCTGAATGAGGGACTATTTTACCTCCGGAATATTTTACCCAAGAGGACGCCATCATCATTTATCCATACAGTAAAGCTGCATGCTCTCGGGAAAAAATTACGGCCGTAGTTTCCCCTTGCTTTCAGCCGTTCGCAGTACCAGCACAGCAAGGCTGTTTTGGTTAATGTTGCAAGGCCAGGTCAGTCAATCATCGAGACTGTTGCCCCTGCAACTACTGAAAAGGCTGCTGCCCCACTTCAGGAACCACACATTTGTCTGGCCTCTCAACAGATACCCCTCCGCTGTGGTTGCACCTATGGTACGGCCATCTGTATCACTGAGGCACGCAAACCACCCCACCAACGGCAAGGTCCATGGTTCATGGGGAAGGACAAATGGCTTAGACAAAAATTATAGCTGGTATGATGAATGTATGCTTCTAAATGTAGAAAAATGTAAGTAAGTGCAGATGAATAGGGAAAACAGCCCCTTAATGTTCGAATGTAGCATTAGAAGTGTGCTCCTTGACTAAGGCACATCGATTAAATATAAATGCTTAACATTGCAAAGTGATGGTCCCAGTGGTAGTCCCAGAAGAACTGTAAGAAGTGCAGTCATTCAGGCAGTCCCATGGTTCATGAGCTCCATCTTCAGAGAATGATGACAGCACTCAATTTTGCCATTATTGGGAGGGGGGATGGTAGCTGGTTGTTTAGTGTCCACAGAACCGTGCTAGCTGTGCAAACAAATTTGATTCAAACTCCTGGCTGCAATCAGTAGTTATTTGTACTTGGGAGCCAAATCTTGCACAGTTGCATCTCAGTGGATTCCTGTGGCTTTCAGTTGGGTAACACCATCAACCAGCTGAGCATTGGACACAGCTGATGTGAGGTGGTCATGTGCCAAAAGATCAGCTCCTATGATGGCTTCCACAATGTCCATGATGGTGAAATCCCAGGTGAGCTGTTGGTGTATTCACAAACTCAGTTCAATCTGCTGAGTTCCATTTGTGAAGACTGATGAATTATTAGTGGCAGACAAACAGACTGCAGTCAGCAATGTGTAGTATTGTTCAAATGTGCATGAATTCCTAAGGGACAAAACTGCTTAGGTCATCAGTCTCTAGACTTACACACTACTTAAACTAACTTTTATGTTAACAACAGACACCCCCTTGCCTGAGGGAGGACTTCTGTGACATGATGCCTCAAACTGCATGACCACTCCATGCGGCTGTAGCAATGTGTTGAAGTGTAAGTTAAGGCGATTAAGTCTGAATTAGCATCTATTTGGTACTTCTGGCCAGAACTTCTGTCACTAATGAACAGTCATCGGGACTTCATAGGGCAGCTGGTTTTAGCTATGACTGGCTGCCACTGGTATTTGGGAATGAGCAGGGTGCTGTACATTTCCATGCCTACTGGATAAACTTACAATGGTACCATCACATGGGTTGGTCCATATTACGTGACACAACATTGGTTGATGGTGCACTTCTGGATCTCCAGAGATAAATCCTCCACCATTTCAAGCACCAGACTGCAACAGCAGTGCACCAATCTATGTGCATAATGTCTCCACTTTTGCTGCCAGTTTGTTGAACTCTGTGCGCATGGCTATTGCAGTCACTGTTACACTACCACCCGGCACTCTCACTGTACTAACGTGAGTGGGTGCAATGGCATCTTGAATACAGTTGCCAAACTTCACCACCATTTCCAATGACATTTCCATTTGTGACACTATGATAGCTTTGACCTACAGCAGTAGTCTGCTGTTCCACAGTGTTCTTAATAAATTGTCAGGAATGGTAACTGTACACACCTTGTTCCACAGGTCATGCAGATATTGTAATTGTTTGTGACTGATTGCATCTTCTTGTGTCAACACTTGCTGAATTTGCTCCTTGTGTGACACTGCAACTTTTTGGATTAATTCAAATTTAAGCTTTTTGTGTGAATTCTCTTGAAGTGGTGCAGTAATCACATCTTGTATTTCCACAGCATTGCAGTGTTCAAGTTGACTCAAGACAAGAATGAATCTTGTTGAGTCAGCCATAATTCCTGCATATCAAAAGGTGGCTTCTGCTTATGTGTGAACCATAGGATAGGACTGTGTGGTCGGAGCAGAGGCAAAGACACTACTGTTGGTCCACCAGTCATCTTGTGTAATAGTTAAATCCAGTGGGGGTTGCTCCACTTTCTACAGCTCAGATCAAGTGAGGGTCGCCACTTGTCAGGTTCAGTGTAATTTGAGCTGACTGATATTTGAAATAACATATTCATTCTGAGATTAGAAATTGAGCTGGATTAAAAATCTTTATTGATGGATAATGAGTCTATTTACTACCTTGTAAAACATATTGTAACAGAAGATGAATGAAAGCTCGGAAATGCTTAACCAACAGCAAAATCTTTCCTGGGCATAATAATATTTCAAGAATAGTAGGATACTCATCACTCAGGAGCAACAGTAATATGGACCAACTAAACTCAGAACATACAGACATCATGGAGTAAACAGATATCATAAGAACATGCACAAAATGCAGTACACTGGCTCAGAAACTACTTATCAGCTGCAATTCACGTGCTTCCACTTACACATGGCACTACACCACCAAATACACATAACATCACCTTCTGTTCTGTTTTCTGTACATAGAAAATAGACTGATTTTCTCTTCTTTGTCCAAGCAGCATGAGGAACACCTGCAATTTGCCTTCTGTGCATAGGATGAATTTGGAATAGTGGTAAACAAGGAAAAATGCCAGTTACACAAGAAGAAGATTACATTCTTAGGACACACAGTGATGTGAGACAGTGTCAGACTAACACATGAATGCACAATTCTCATCCAGTAGACTCTATACACCACCCCATTCCATGAACTTTGAAGATTTCTTGAAATGATTAACTGTATAGGTGTCAAATTCCTCATGCTGTGGAAATTCAGGCTCCCTTAAATAATAGCTTGTTGGGTAAAAATACTTGGAGTATTCCCCTGCTATGAATCTCAACATGCAACTTGCATTTGACATAATGAAAGAGTGCCCTCTGTTTGTCACCATTATGCAATACCCAATACCTTTGGCACAAAAGCCCATAATGGCATATACCCATGAAATATCATTTGGGGCAGTTTTGCAACAAACTGTAAATGAGCAACAGCTGCTACTATGTATCTTCTCATGAAAACTTATTGATGATAGTAACTGTGGTCAGCTTACAACCAAGAACTTCTGGACTTGTTAGAAGCTTTCTTGCAGTCATGTGATCTATGGGTAGTATCTTTAAATATAATCAAAACAACCAGAGCATCAGGTTAGAATACATGCACTGCTGAAATTTTTATAACAAATCATCAGAAATGGTGACCAGAGACTTCTGCACAAGAAGCCACCATCATTCTGCCAATGGGCTTGTCAAAGATGATGGAAGTTTGGTCAGAGGTTCAGGATGCTCCTTGCTCTTGGGGTGGGAATCATCCAGAAAAAGTGGAAGAATCACCAATGATCAATGGCATCACGATACAAAAGCATCCATTGGCAAAGATATCATGTTAGTGCCCCATTCAGATCTCCAGGAGGGGACTGTCAAAGGGGAGGTGACCATGAGAAAAACATGGAATAACCCATGATTGGATAACATTTTATGAGTCAGACCATGGAATGTCAGAAGTCTGAACATAGTAAGAAAGCTAGAAAATATGAGAAGGGAAAGGCAAAGGCTCAATCTTGATATAAAGGGTGCCACTGAAGTGAAAACGGTAGATGACAAGGATTGAAGGTAATGATAAAACAGTGAGTAGGATTAGGGACTGCTGTGACACTTTCAGTTATGATGAGGAAGTGTGTTTATTCAATTTTGTACCCATTTGTTAAAATTTAATGTCAGTAACTGTTAGAAACAGGAAAGTAGGGCAGAGAGTGAGCTACTGTGAACAGTTCTGTGACCGCCCTGTTCTCATCAGATTCATCAGGAAAGTAATAATGTAAATCAAATCCCTACTTCTTTTTAGGTTGGAGTGGAAGATGGTGGAAACATACTTGGAAGGAAACTCATACCATAACTGTGGGGATTCACTTAATGATCATCCTGTAATTTTTATGCTTGCTAACCTACCAAACTGCTATGACATAAGTACATGCAAAGTGACAGCCAGTGTTGTCTTCACAGACTTGCCAAGCAACACTTGGTGTAGATCTCCAGGTTAGTAAGACACTTTTCATTCATTATTCATTAACCTTGCTGCTTACTTTTCTTTCCTTTATTGATATACAAGTCAGAAGAAGACCATTATTTTGCCTATAAATCATCATAACCAAAGGCGATCAAGTTAAATTAATAGAAAAACAAGTGCTAAAATAAAGGATATGCAATTTAAGAATTATAGTGAACTCAGGAAGGGTAACAAATATACGACATCGACGGAGATTTTTATGAGCAAATTTATAAGTTCCACTGCCATATGCCAAACAGTCATATTGATATAGAAAAATTAAGTGCCTTACATTAATATTTCAAAATTTTCTATGGTTTAGTGACCTATTACAAATTTTTATTCCATATACTTGCTTTAAAAATGTTGAACAATAATATTTCAAATGTTATCAGCTTTTAAATAAGTAGGACAACTAAAATGTGACAACGAGACAATAAATTATACTTGTGTCAATGAACTATCTGAAAAACTCAGCTTCAAAATATTAAATGTAGTTTACAAGTTACAGACATAAGAAGTAAACAGAACAGCTTATGAACAAATTATAAAGTGAGGATGAAGTTTTTGTATTAGTTTCCATTTTTCCACACAAAAAATTTATCATTTTAACTATAGGTGAACTGTTACCATTGTCATATGTTTGGGCTCCATAATGGAAAAATCTCAATTTTCTAGAGTTTTAAATATTTACATTATATATTTCCGTTTTTTTAGGTACTACTGAAGGTATTGCATTCATTGAAAACATTATGGAACATATTGCAAAAGAACTTGGAAAAGATCCTATTGAGGTGAAGTTAAAGAACCTGGCCAAAAATGAAGAAAGAATTGCTGATATGGTCTCTTACTGGAAGACTAAATCAGATTATTCTAATAGAGTAGTTACTGTTCAAGACTTTAACAAGGTACCATACATTAAAAGCTGTTAACTGTTTTTGTCTTATATAAAATTTAACTAAAAACTTTAATACAAAGTAGTAGTGTTCCACAATAGCATTTATTTGATAGTTCATTATGAATCAACTTACAGCTTCCTAGGCCACAGTCAGAGAACTTAATATTAAACAGTTATCCACACAACATCAGTGAGAATTCATAGCTGTACAAAGATTGTTGTACAAATATAGGTATGTGACATTTTACAACTACAACATAAAAAAAAGAAAAGAAAAACACAAGCATACTGTAGTACCTATAATTTCTCTCAACAAATAAGTCTTATATTATCAGTATAGCATACTCAAATACAGAACCAGATTAAGCAAGTGTGAGGCCCACAGCAAATTCTGACAAAAGGCCCTTGGTTTGTTTAGTTAATATGGTTTAGGATATAAAATAAAACAAGATTGTTACAAATAATCTTTTATTGATTTAATTTCGACAGATTTAGAAATAATGTAGGCTACATCAATCTCTTTGGGCAATTCATATTCAATGCTCATAATACCGAGGTCATTTAGATGTTCCTGCCACATTATATTTCTTAATTCATTTTTAATGCACCTTAATGTTGAAAAAGAATGTTCTCCCCTGCAGTTGAGATAAGTAAATGCATAAGACTATTTCTACATTTGGAAAACATAATCCTAACAAATTTTCCATTAAATATGTGCAAATTTGTAATGACAAACCTTCGTTCTTTTTTCTGTCAATGGTAGCAGCGATATCCATTTTCAGCAGCTCAGCAAATTGCACCAGTTCATTGCCTAGTAACTCTTGTAAATCATCTGGATAAGCATTCACGATATTAGTCCTTTTCAAGATCTCTCCTGCTGTAAGATATTTAAAGTCCTATAATATTCCAAAAGAATTAGTCAGGTGGTGGTATTTTTCCAAATGTTTAGCTAATGCAGCCAGTACATTGTCAGTTATCACAATAAACACTTGAAATTCAAAATGTTGTCCAGGTGTTTGATTTTCTACAACTTCACTGAGCATAGTTGACCCTCTAAAATGGCGGTACTTTGTATTTCACTTGTGTCTTCTTGATGTTTGTTCCTGATATTCTTCACAGCTAGTCAGGGATTGGCTTTTGCCTCAGTTTCTGAAAATGTGAACCTCAGCGCTTGGATATATTCATGTAAGGATTTATAAAGTGCATACCGGGTACTCAGATCTCGATCAGACAACTGCAGCGAAGTGCTAGTCGCTTGCAGGTGTTCTAGGATTCTGTTCCAAGTGACACACATTATTACTGTTTCATCTTACTCATTTTACTTGTTTGATCATGTGAAAACCAAATAAAAGTGCCTTTGTAGCATTAGCTCTCGCCATTACCTAGTGTCCTATAATCTTTTCAAAATTGGAGTTTTAGTACTATCATTTTTCAGTGCTTTCAAAAGAAGGCAGAAAAAAATGGTTCAAATGGCTCTGAGCACTATGGGACTCAACTGCTGTGGTCATAAGTCCCCTAGAACTTAGAACTACTTAAACCTAACTAACCTAAGGACAGCACACAACACCCAGCCATCACGAGGCAGAGAAAATCCCTGACCCCGCCGGGAATCGAACCCGGGAACCCGGGCGTGGGAAGCGAGAACGCTACCGCACGACCACGAGATGCGGGCAAGAAGGCAGAAGCAGAAAAGAAATGTACAGAGACTTTCAAGGAAACCTGAGAAAATTGATGCTTCTGTACAACATTCTGCAGCACAATTGGCAAACAAATTTAGCGAATGTGAGAAACAGGGAACATATTCAGCGTACTCATTTATATCTTTAATTCATGCTTCTAAGCTGGTGTACCTGCCGCTCATGTTACTGGCATTGTCACAGCTTTGCCCATGAAAATCTCTGATATTAATGCCATTCTCTGTTAAAAAAAAGGTAGTAAGCTTTGTGGAAGCTGTTCAGCAATATAACCTTCCGGATGATCAGACATTACACACTATCAGAGTCAGATGATAGACACAAGATATATTAGGAGCAGAATCCATTGAAACTGAATAGTATTTGAATCTCTTAATTTCACAAATAATATGATCCAGTATGGCTGATGCAATTAGATGGATAAATTCCTCACACATTGTTTTTGACAAATATGACGTATGTTCCTTTCTTTTAATTGCATGAATACATATTTGTTGGGTCAGAAAAACATCAAATTTGGCTAGTAATTCTAATAACCCTAAATAATTTCCATTGTGGGGGGAAACAACAATTTCATCACTACTTGCTCATCTAAAAAGCTTATAACCACAACAGTTCATACTAAGAGTGTTCGCCAGTATATTTGTTTGCTCTCAGTTTGGCTTACTAGTTGAGAATCGACACGTGCATCCTTGTTTTTTAGAACTAACAGGGAAATTATCACTTTTCTATGTAAACTAATTTCTTCATGTCGCTTCAGCAAAATATTTGCATTCTTCCAGTCATCTCATCTGTCTTTTGTAAACTGTGGTGAGCCAACAGAATCTATCACTTTGCAAACAAAACAGGGCTGTTGCCCTCTGCTTCCTGAGTAGCACAACCAATCTCTCATGTAAGTTTTATTTGTTAGTTAATGTTTATGTGTGGAACATGACTATCTACAGGATCTTGGCTTATTTTCCTTCTCATATATTTTCATTGAAGACAAAAAACTACTGTTCATATGCTGAACTTTGCTACTTCCTTTCATAATCCAATCACTATCAAAGTTGTTTGGCCAATCCCCAATATTGTTAGAATACATTTTACTTTCACATTGTGTTCAACTAATGCAAGATGCAGTAACATCACAAGCCTGTAACATTTTTCTGACTTCCTTTGTCTTGAAGATGAGGTCACTGGGCTGATGGGACTTCCTATGCATTTCAATTCAGTTTGGCTTGGAGACAATATGACTGAACTGGGAAGACTTACCATCTGTTCAATAGCTCTATCACTTGTGGAAAGTGTAACTACATCAGAAAAAGTTCCATATTCTTATGAATCTTCTGTTGTATAGCTATCATCCTTACAATCAACTACACCTTTCATATTTTGTACTTCATTTCCTGTATATTTGGCAAAATCATTCTGAACATTAAAAAACACTCAGACAGTTTTTGTGTTTTAGGTATAACAGTGTGTGTCTTTCTCTCCTTTTCATCTCTTTCTTTATGCTTTGCACTTCCAGAAGCAAAGTGGCGTCCAGTATCTCTCTGTCTGCTGCTCATGGTGGTTAGCTCGATCTATGTAGAAGGGAAAACAAATTACAACATAAAATTCAACAATATTGTTTAATCAGACTGTCTAATGCTTAAGTATCATAAATAATTTACATATATTTTCTATTGAAGCAAGTTCCAACTGATTGCACAAATGCTAAGCTAAACATATGAGAGTTTTTCACTGACATAGCTTCTGCAAATGAGACATGCCATGTAAGCAGAAGCAAGAGTCTGCTCACTAGCACTATATGAGAGCGAGACAAAACCAACAGTTGCCTTCAAAGAGTTTAGATTACTACAACTTCCTACCTATCGAGACCTACTGAATCTCTGCCCATAAATTATACCGGAAGGAGAAGGAGAAGGAGAAGAGTTGTACCCATCAATATTAACTCAGGCACATCTTTAAATTATTCATAATTAGCACTCTCAACAAAACATCACCCACTTGGCTTCATGTTTTCTATTTAATAAGGGAAGCACACTGGTAAAGTGTTGGCTCCCACAAATTACCTAGCTTGAGAATGTGGGCCATGCAGTATGCAGTTAAGACCTGACTATACTCGTGTGCACTGGTTGTTCATCACTCGCTCCGTCACACTGCAGCCATTTTAAACCTAAGTGCAAAGTACATACATAACCTCAACTTACTGGCTACCTATGAGCTACAGTGCGACAGTTCCTGTATTTGGAAGGAAAGACAGTAAAATTTAAATGGCTGAATGTAAAATAGCAAGAGGTAATTAAGACATGACTGACTAAAATCATTATTTTCCAGCTGTTTCACATGCAAATGCAAGCATATGGTATGTTCTTTACATTCTTATTTATACATTTCAGTTTTGTTGCAAATATCATAGACAACTTTCCAAATGAAGATGCAAAAAATGGACTGATGTTCGATGCTTCATTACAACCTCCAATGGTAGTAAGGTCAATGGACAGTAAAATGAGGAAGTAAGTGATAATGAAGACTGTTCCGAAGATTAAAAATGGTCAGTAATAGCTAGAAATGATAGCAAAGGAGTATATGAAACAGTCTGTCCCTTTCTGGAAGATTAAAAAGAAGAGAATCTTTCAGGGCCATTAAGAAGATTTTTTAATTATTAAAACAAAAATGATCTAAGGGTTAACAGTGAATAGGGTAGAAAGTGATGTACACATGTTTTCAAAGGTCAACATAATCGATCTACATAAATTTAATATTGCATGCTACAATAACGTGATGGTATGCAACGTTAACATATTGAGCAATGGGACATTATAGCCACAATACAATCTGTTACATGGGTGGACATATCCAATTAGTGTTCTATTGTGGGGCAAAAGGTAATACATCTTACTAAAGCAAAACAACTAGGTATCATTACGAAACAGTCATATTTACTGTGTGTAAAGAATTTCTCAATGACACTCTAGCTACTATGCCTATGTGAGTTTTCGACAGACAGGCTATGTATAAGCACATTTTCATTTTAGAAATCACATATGGTCATCCTCCTATCAAATAGGGATGAAAGATGACAGACTCGTGCAGTCTGTGCACCAGTAATACTATAAAAAGCAACATAACATGCCAACAGTATCTGCAGATCAACACTTAATGTTGCCTCTGCTTCTACTTTTAAAAGAAGCAATGTGCATACTAGGGGCACGAGATGAGCAGAGTTTGTTTTATAGGGATCATATTTTAGAAGACTGGTCATTTTATAGACAAGGAATACTGATGGATGTTGTGAGAAAATGTGTTTTCTAAAATAATACAAGATTGCAGTAGATTAGTTTGTTTTTAGATATATTTTTCCTACGTGGAATGTTTCCATCTATTTTTATATATATATTTAAAGATGATGTGACTTACCAAACGAAAGTGCTGGCAGGTCGATCACAAACAAACACAAACATACACACAAAATTCAAGCTTTTGCAACCCATGGTTGCTTCATCAGGAAAGAGGGAAGGAGAGGGAAAGATGAAAGGATGTGGGTTTTAAGGGAGAGGGTTAGGAGTCATTCCAATCCCGGGAGTGGAAAGACTTACCTTAGGGGGAAAAAAGGACGGGTATACACTCGCACACACACACATATCCATCCACACATATACAGACACAAGCAGACATATCTTGCTTGTGTCTGTATACGTATGGATGGATATGTGTGTGTGTGCGAGTGTATACCCGTCCTTTTTTCCCCCTAAGGTAAGTCTTTCTGCTCCCGGGACTGGAATGACTCCTTACCCTCTCCCTTAAAACCCACATCCTTTCGTCTTTCCCTCTCCTTCCCTCTTTCCTAATGAGGCAACAGTTTGTTGCGAAAGCTTGAATTTTGTGTGTATGTTTGTGTTCATTTGTGTGTCTGTCGACCTGCCAGCACTTTCATTTGGTAAGTCACATCATCTTTGTTTTTAGGTGTATATATATATATATATATATATATATATATTTAAAAAGAAAGATGATGAGACTTACCAAACAAAAGCGCTGGCAGGTCGATAGACACACAAACAAACACAAATATACACACAAAATTCTAGCTTTCGCAAACAACGGTTGCCTCGTCAGGAAAGAGGGAAGGAGAAGGAAAGACAAAAGGATATGGATTTTAAGGGAGAGGGTAAGGAGTCATTCCAATCCCGGGAGCGGAAAGACCTACCTTAGGGGGAAAAAAGGACAGGTATACACTCGCACACACACATATATCCATCCACACATACACAGACACAAGCAGACATTTGTAAAGGCAAACTCTTTGCCTTTACAAATGTCTGCTTGTGTCTGTGTATGTGTGGATGGATATATGTGTGTGTGCGTGGAATATTCATATTCATATATATATACAGACACAAGCAGACATATCTTGCTTGTGTCTGTCCTAACCCACATCCTTTTGTCTTTCCCTCTCCCAGACACAAGCAGACATATCTTGCTTGTGTCTGTCCTAACCCACATCCTTTCGTCTTTCCCTCTCCTTTCCTGATGAGGCAACAGTTTGTTGCGAAAGCTTGAATTTTGCGTGTATGTTTGTGTTTGTTTGTGTGTCTATCGACCTGCCAGCGCTTTTGTTTGGTAAGTCTCATCATCTTTCAAAGGCCTCACACTTAAAGTTCCCATCTCTGGCTGCAACCCTTCTTTCCATCAGTCCCTATACCAGTTCCAAACTGAACAATCCATTGCCCTCACCCACCTAATCCTTCACCTACACATCAACTCAGCCAATGAACACACCCGTCAACTCCTATCCTTAATAAAAGTCCTCAATCTTTCCTCTCCCACATCCACACCGGCTATTCAGAGCATCCTCCTACAGGCCAACCGCCAATTAGAACAGCATGCCACCCTTCACCTCAAAAAACTATCCAATCTCCTGGTTTCCCACCTCCGGAAAGGCAACTCACTCACCCTTCACAACCTTTCCAGCAAACCTCAACCACCTCTCATTGCACACAAACCCAGTCTCTCCCATCTACTCAATCTCCCACTTCCAGCTCCACTCCCTCCAAAACCTCAAAATTCCGATCAACACAATCTGGCACCACAACACCCTAATTCAGTAGTTAACCTTTCCTCCAAACCTCTCTCCCAATCCGAAACCTCTGTCCTATCCAAAGGCCTCACCTTCAGCCCCACTCCCAGATTCAACCAAACAGCCCTCGTCAAAGATTTACTGTCCTACACTCGTACTCTCTGCTGGAAGTATCACTTTGCCACGAAGAAAAATGATCCTAATCCTACCCCTAATGATCCAACTCCCCAAGACACTATCCAAATTGAACCCTGCCTGGAACAGTTCCGTCCTCCGTCACAGCGGGACCCACCTCCTCTTCCTCAAAATCACCCTCTCCAAACCTTCCAGGAATTTCTGACTTCCAGCCTTGCCTCTCAATCCTTCTTAAAAAACCTTAATCCTACTCCCAACATCACCACTGCTGAAGCCCAGGCTATCCGTGATCTGAAGGCTGACCGGTCCATCGTCATTCTTCCGGCGGACAAGGGTTCCACGACCGTGGTACTTGATCGTCGGGAGTATGTGGCTGAGGGACTGCGTCAGCTTTCAGACAACACCACATACAAAGTTTGCCAAGGTAATCCCATTCCTGATGTCCAGGCAGAGCTTCAAAGAATCCTCAGAACCTTAGGCCCCCTACAAAACCTTTCACCTGACTCCATCAACCTCCTGACCCCACCGACACCCCGCACCCCTACCTTCTACCTTCTTCCTAAAATTCACAAACCCAATCATCCCAGCCGCCCCATTGTAGCTGGTTACCAAGCCCCCACAGAACGTATCTCTGCCTACGTAGATCAACACCTTCAACCCATTACATGCAGTCTTCCATCCTTCATCAAAGACACCAACCACTTTCTCGAACGCCTGGAATCCTTACCCAATCCGTTACCGCCAGAAACCATCCTTGTAACCATTGATGCCACTTCCTTATACACAAATATCCCGCACGTCCAGGGCCTCGCTGCGATGGAGCACTTCCTTTCACGCCGATCACCTGCCACCCTACCTAAAACATCTTTCCTCATTACCTTAGCCAGCTTCATCCTGACCCACAACTTCTTCACTTTTGAAAACCAGACATACCAACAATTAAAGGGAACAGCCATGGGTACCAGGATGGCCCCCTCGTACGCCAACCTATTCATGGGTCGCTTAGAGGAAGCCTTCTTGGTTACCCAGGCCTGCCAACCCAACCATCTTCATGATCTGGACTCACAGTGAAGAAGAACTCCAGAATTTCCTCTCCAACCTCAACTCCTTTGGTTCCATCAGATTCACCTGGTCCTACTCCAAATCCCATGCCACTTTCCTTGATGTTGACCTTCACCTGTCCAATGGCCAGCTTCACACGTCCGTCCACATCAAACCCACGAACAAGCAACAGTACCTCCATTACGACAGCTGCCACCCATTCCACATCAAACGGTCCCTTCCCTACAGCCTAGGTCTTCGTGGCAAACGAATCTGCTCCAGTCCGGAATCCCTGAAGCATTACACCAACAACCTGACAACAGCTTTCGCATCCCGCAACTACCCTCCCGACCTGGTACAGAAGCAAATAACCAGAGCCACTTCCTCATCCTCTCAAACCCAGAACCTCTCACAGAAGAACCACAAAAGTGCCCCACTTGTGACAGGATACTTTCCGGGACTGGATCAGATTCTGAATGTGGCTCTCCAGCAGGGATACGACTTCCTCAAATCCTGCCCTGAAATGAGATCCATCCTTCATGAAATCCTCCCCACTCCACCAAGAGTGTCTTTCCGCCGTCCACCTAACCTTCGTAACCTCTTAGTTCATCCCTATGAAATCCCCAAACCACCTTCCCTACCCTCTGGCTCCTACCCTTGTAACCGCCCCCGGTGTAAAACCTGTCCCATGCACCCTCCCACCACCACCTACTCCAGTCCTGTAACCCGGAAGGTGTACACGATCAAAGGCAGAGCCACATGTGAAAGCACCCACGTGATCTACCAACTGACCTGCCTACACTGTGATGCATTCTATGTGGGAATGACCAGCAACAAACTGTCCATTCGCATGAATGGACACAGGCAGACAGTGTTTGTTGGTAATGAGGATCACCCTGTGGCTAAACATGCCTTGGTGCACGACCAGCACATCTTGGCGCAGTGTTACACCGTCCGGGTTATCTGGATACTTCCTACTAACACCAACCTATCCGAACTCCGGAGATGGGAACTTGCTCTTCAATATATCCTCTCTTCCCGTTATCCACCAGGCCTCAATCTCCGCTAATTTCAAATTTCCTCCACTCATACCTCACCTGTCATTCATCAACATCTTTGCCTCTGCACTTCTGCCTCGACTGACATCTCTGCCCAAACTCTTTGTCTTTAAATATGTCTGCTTGTGTCTGTATATGTGTGGATGGATATGTGTGTGTGTGCGAGTGTATACCCGTCCTTTTTTCCCCTTAAGGTAAGTCTTTCCGCTCCCGGGACTGGAATGACTCCTTACCCTCTCCCTTAAAACCCACATCCTTTCGTCTTTCCCTCTCCTTCCCTCTTTCCTGATGAGGCAACAGTTTGTTGCGAAAGCTTGAATTTTGTGTGTATGTTTGTGTTCGTTTGTGTGTCTGTCGACCTGCCGCACTTTCATTTGGTAAGTCACATCGTTTTTGTTTTTAGGTATATATATATACACATACATACATATACATATACATATACATATATATATATATGTGTGTGTGTGTGTGTGTGTGTGTGTGTGTGTGTGTGTGTGTGTGTGTGTGTTAGTTACTACACACTACATTTTACATGTCAGAAATTCTTCTGTGGAATAAATGGAGCTGTGGGAAGAAGCTTTTCACTTTGTTTTCAAATGTTACATCACTGCCTATCAGACAATTCATACAACCGGGTAATTTATTAAGAAGTTTCAGAATGAGATTTTCACTCTGCAGCAGAGTGTGCATTGATATGAAACTTCCTGGCAAATTAAAACCGTGTGCTGTACCGAGACTCGAACTCAGGACCTTTGCATTTCACGGGCAAGTGCTCTACCATCTGAGCTACCCAAGCACAGCACACGACCAGTGCTCACAGCTTCAGTTCTGCCAGTACCTTGTCTCTTACCTTCCAAACTTCACAGAAGCTCTTCTGCAAACCATGCACAACTAGCACTCCTGGAAGAAAGAATATCACAGAGACATGGCTTAGCCACAGCCTGGGGGATGTTTCCGGGATGAGATTCTCACACTGCAGTGGAGTGTGCACTGATATGAAAATTCCTGGCAAATTAAAACTGTGTGATGGACCGAGACTCAAACTCGGGACCTTTGCTTAAAAAACATGAAGCTGAATAATGCAGCTATTCATGTAATGATTTTATGTTAGCTAATGTTTCTGAACTTCTATTAATTGACTTGTTTATTCTGGAATTTCTGTTTCTAAAAGTTAATTATTCAATTTTGTAATTGCTTTTGCATTTTCTGTTTTGGAGCCTAATTGGTCATCACTCGTTATCATTTCAATTCTTAGAAGGCCACTGTTGGCTTTTATAGCTGAGTCCATGTTTAATAATTTGGAATTGACCATGCCATTGTTGGTTTTCAGTTCTCCTGTGTTAGCCAAAAGTACTCCCCCAGTTCCAGTTTCTTATCAGTTTACAAATCATCTAAGTTTTCATTCACATTGGATTGACTTGTACATGAGACTCCCCCCTGCCCCAACTACCTGCTACACTTCCTTGTTAATAGTCATTGTTAACATAATCACACTGCTTGGAGTACCAAAAAGGAAGAAAAATATAAATTTAAGCTTACTGTTTATCTTGAGGATTACTGCACCACATTATTTGGCATTCTTTTGTCCTTTCTGATCACTATTTTTGGATTTAATTCCTCTTGGTGATGATCTTGTCCAAACAGTTCCAAATGCTGTATCTTATACTCTTTTTGCTGTGGGATTTCTTTCAGTTTATAATAGATCATATTATTTGGAAAAGTAAAGGAGATTAATATCTTGCTCACAAAAAAATCATTCCAGACAAAGCCTACAGGTCTAAACAACTCAGTTTTGCAACCCAATTGGAGCTAAAGATGATTAACTGTCACAAATTACATATCTGTCTAAAGAAACAGACACAGAAATGGTGTGTTCACTTTACAGGAAGTAGCCTACGTATCAAAAATGCCCAAAGTTGTTTGTTGATCAAGTCAATAGTTAAAAAGTAATACTCATCTTAATCATCTTGATGTTATGGTAATTGTCATTGCTCATTGTCCCGTAACAAAATGGGGTATGATCTTGGTGTTAAAGGCTTTCTGACCAAAATCCACATCCCTATAACCAGTTTCTCTGCATTCTTCAAACAATTATGATAATAACTCCTATTCACATTTGCAAAAATGTGTCTGACTGGATTTTTAAATGAAACATCCTTTAAATATCACTTCCTTATATATCAAATGATAAAATTCGGAAGAAAACTTAAGTATTTCACTTTTTTTACATCTTCATAACTGCAGAAAATGTGTTACGTTGTTGTGATGAGGATAAGTCTCAAACTTGCCTTTGAATGCCCATCCACTAGCAACACTTGAAACAAATTTCTTACAATTACTCTACAAATCAACTTCAGAGATATAAAAGCAATACAATGATATCATGTTCCAACAAGTCACAAACTTTCATTAATATAAACACATTTGAACTGATATAACATATATGTAAAAAATAATGAGCATATTTTGTAAAATACAGTTTGATAGGTCATTTGTAAATATAATTTTTATAATGGGTTGTTTCTGTAGTTTGTTTTTCCCTATAATAAGTTTAGTTTCTGACATCTAGTTCTGAAAGCAAGACAGTTTACATGAGATAATTAATGTTCTCAGATAAAAGGTGAAAATATGAAGGAATGAATACTCAAAAAATTTAATGGAAATAGTGTAAAAATAAGTTTCAAATATAGGTCCACAAGCACCAAAATCGATGTGCAAACACACACAGGAAAAACATGTTTTGTTAATGCTAAAGAAAATATTGCAAGGATAAGTATTGTATCAGAATGTTCATTACACACACAGATGTGAACAGGTGTTACCAAAGTATAGTTAAGTATAATCTTTCATCTGTAACTTGACTAATCCTGTTTTAATTTAACATAGAAACCAAAATCTCCAGTCTTTGCTATAAATTTTTAAAGTGCACTTTTTAAATAACATGACTAAAATTTTGTGTACCTATAAGCAATCTTCTGCAAATAATATAAAGTATTTTATAGGAATGTTCAATACTGAACAGTTACAAATTTCTTGTAAAACACCCAGATTATTTATATAATAGAGGGAAACATTCCACGTGGGAAAAATATATTTAAAAAGAAAGATGATGAGACTTACCCAACAAAAGCGCTGGCAGGTCGATAGACACACAAATAAACACAAACATACACACAAAACTCTAGCTTTCGCAACCAACGGTTGCCTCGTCAGGAAAGAGGGAAGGAGAAGGAAAGACAAAAGGATTGGGTTTTAAGGGAGAGGGTAAGGAGTCATTCCAATCCCGGGAGCGGAAAGACTTACCTTAGGGGGAAAAAAGGACAGGTTTACACTCGCACACACACACATATCCATCCAAGATATTGGATGGATATGTGTGTGTGTGCGAGTGTAAACCTGTCCTTTTTTCCTCCTAAGGTAAGTCTTTCTGCTCCCGGGATTGGAATGACTCCTTACCCTCTCCCTTAAAACCCAATCCTTTTGTCTTTCCTTCTCCTTCCCTCTTTCCTGACGAGGCAACCGTTGGTTGCGAAAGCTAGAGTTTTGTGTGTATGTTTGTGTTTATTTGTGTGTCTATCGACCTGCCAGCGCTTTTGTTGGGTAAGTCTCATCATCTTTCTTTTTAAATATACCCAGATTATTTACATTTATTTTAACTTAAAAGAGTAATGAAATAACAAACTTTAACTATAACATGTCTTACCCTCATTTTCCAGTCACATTAATCTTACCACAACTCAAAAGCCTGAATAACCACATTTTGCACCACACATCACTGCAAGAGATGAAGGAAAAGTGTCAGTGAGAATCTGGAGGATACTGCAAGGATGTTGAGCCTTGCTGACTGCAGTGCTGTGGTCAGCTGCCCTAGGTGTCTCAGCTGAGGATCTATGGCACGAGCAACCAGACTGAGGTGACCCCACAGATTCTTGACTGGGTCTAAATCCAGGGAATTTGGTGGCTGGGGAGCATGTTATGCTCATCCTGGTGTTGTCTGAACCAAGCACATACACTGCACACTGTGTGCATTGCCTTGTTGGGTGTTGCCATCATTCCAAAGAAAAACAAACTGCTTGTAGAGGTGGATGTAGTCCAGAAGGAAAATTACATATTTCTGTTGATTCATTCAGTGTGCCTTTCATAATACTGAGATTCCCAGAGAATGCCAAGAAAACACTCCCCTTTTGGCTATTGTTAGTGACTATTTGTTTACAGGTGTTTCACAACGTACAAGCAAATGATCATCTGTCTGATGGAATATAAAATGTGATTAACCTGAAAAGGTAACCTATCATCATGCAGTGGAATTCCAGTTGTGGTACTGACATGCAGACTACAATCTATGTCACCAGTGAGGAGTAGTCAGCATGGGTACATGAGACAGGCACCTTCTGTAAAGGCACATACACAGCAATGTTTGCTGAAGGTCATTGAGGATACACTGTTGGTAACCCCTTGGTTCATCTGGGCAGTCAGCTGCTCAATAGTTGCACATCTATTTTCCCATACACATCTCCACAACTGTCATTCACCCTAGTCATCTATGACCCATGTTGCACTACAGATGCCTTTCTACAGGTTTTGGATAGTGCCATTTTGCCATGCATGGCATACTTCAACCACAGTTGCATCTGAACAGTTTACAAACATAGCCATTTCCCAAATTTTTCCACCAGTGACCTGAAAGCCAATGATCATTCCCTTGTGGACATTAGACAAAGTGCTCCATTTACACATTATGAGAATGACTGCACTCTTTCCAGCATCCTCCCAATATGCTATATGTACCCTCCACTGCTCATGTTGCCACCGGCTGTCTGTGAGTGGTTATTGCATGTTGACATCAAACATAGGTGATGATCACATTAATGTGACTGGACTGTATATGTGGTCTGTACTGTATATTAATAATATAAAGAGATTACTTCTGTAGAATGTGATATAATTTACATATGGTAAAACTTTAATTTGGCAAAAAGTGTCACAAAATACATAACAAAATTAATTGAAAAGTAAAAGTGAACTGTGATATTGGTCACTTCATAAATAATAATTTATGCTATCCTAATTGCATCTCAGGATGAAAGGTCTTTGGACAGTTTTGTTCCCGTCTTAGGCTTTCTAAGTTTCAAGGAAATCACCAGAAGGATGTTATATGTGTAGGCAGCATCCATTTACTGTCCTGTTTGGCAGGGTAAGATACTCAAATATTGATTGATACCTCTTAGGCTCACACTAGAAGATTTGCTATCTGGCTTTGGAATACAATGCGACAGCCAATGATCCATTTAAAATCTTTCATAAACAAGATGTTAGGGCAAAGCTACAATAATTCTACAGTCCATATTGTCTTTTACCAGTTTTAGGATGAGTATTAGATCTTCCATCCAAATGTGTATAATGCAGTTGTAGTGTGATTGTTACCCGTACAAATATAACCTGAATAACTGCACCTCCATATAATTTGGCAGAAAAGTGGTTGATGGAAGTAGGCTTCTGTCAGTGATGTATTCTACACCAGATTTGTAGTTGAGATATATTCATTACACTCAGGTGTTGAAAGAATCACTGTTTATGTCCAGTTTGAGTCTCATCTACTTAATTTATTCACAGGTAATTGGCTAGCCACATATTACACTCTGTTGGTGATCTATAATGTAATTGTTTGACTATGGTAACCTAACATCAGATTGACACAATGGTCCATGTGTGGCAAGCAAAAAATTAACACAGTCTTAAATCACTGTCCTTGAAGTTTAACAGTAATAGCAGTACAAAAAACAATGTGTACAGTAAGTATTTATTGGAAGTAACACAGTTCATAGTCTGACCCTACTGACACAATAAACATTATTGAAGATTAACACAGTTAATAAAATTAACTACAAGTTCACAGTAATCATTAAAACACTCACTCAGTCATGGAACTTACTCCAAGACATAAAATTTCGATTAACTGCTGAACACTCTCTGACCTGTAAACTGTACTAAATGATCTGCAGTACATTGCCCTGCATTTTTGGACATAGATCTTTGTCATTTCATAATCTTCTGAAGTCTGACTTAAAATGGTTCCCAAGACCACTCTTTTATATAAGCTGACAATAATTACCACTAAAGTTTGCTATTGCCATTGATGATTTTTCATAGCTTACACTTAAATATTAAATTCCTAACTAACTGAGTTGATGAGGGATATTTGTTTGAAGAAGGGCTTTCAAATAAAACAGTAATTTCTACTGAATTATGCTGGCTTCTTTGCCTATACATGAGATTTTTTTCAGAAACATTGTTCTAACTATGGGTGTTAATTATTCCAGAATCAAATGAGTGCAAATGCTCTAAGATATTATATCATTGGCTGTAGGGATTACCACTTATTTACATATGTTTGTGATCTACTTTATCAGGAAGATAGTAATTGAATGTAAGTTTACATACAAACAATGATAACAAACTATTAGATTGCTAGTATTTTGTAATTAGCACAGTTTCCAGGCAAACTAGTCACAGTAACAGATTCTAAAAAACAAGTAATGTAACAGACAATATTGTTTCAGATATGCTCTGATTCAGTATTTGAAATACTTAGGGACTCAGCACATTCCATATAAATTATCATTTCAAAAATATTCACAAAATAAAAAGAAATAAAAATTTTAGGGGGAAGAAAAATGGAACAGATGGAAGGAATTTAACTGATTTATCACACGGTCTACACACTCCCGGGCACTGTCACAGCATTTTTAACACATCTCCAACAAGCTGTACATTATTCTGCTAGACTCACTGAATGCCCATTTTTGTCATTTTTCTGTCTCTGCTTGAGGGATTAAGATAGAGATTTGACATAAGGAGAGACCACAAATCTAAACAGTGAAGTGAGGAACAAAGAAAAAAGAAAAATATGTAAATGGCTAGTATCAGTGAACTTGGTTAGCAAAGAATAAGTAGTAACACCAGTTTCTACGGGCTGAGGGTACATGGGTAGTAAAATGTTAATACATACCAGAAAGTGAGTCTTCACCTCAAAGGTCATGCAATAGTTGTAGAGGTAACAGTTTGCCAAATAATTTTTAATGGAGTACTGTGTAAAAGCAATCTGTGATGGCTGTCAGTGTATGTTCAATGAAATATTCCAACAGGCACACACATGCATGTGTCAGTACTGTACTGTTGTAAAAAGCTAACAAAGATTGAATACTGACCTCATATACAATATGATATGTACGCCTTTGACAGAGATTTGACAGAAAGCTCTTATGTCACTTTTCTCTCCTTTCAAAATTTCCTGATTGTTTCAATCTTAACTGATTGTCTTTTGCCTGGTTCTATCTGCTGTTTCTCTTTGATACTGTTTATTTCCTGCATTGATTTACTACATGTGACATTTTCTTTCTCTTTTCACTTTGGAATTCATTTCCTGTTCATTTACTATTGCTCAAATTTTGACTAACTGCTCAATCGTTTTGCTGAATTGCATGGCTGTTTTTTGCCACATTTGTGTCCTAAAATGCTTAAAAATTATGTTTCATGTGTTGCAGTTTCTTAATTTTCCATTCCACATATGAAGAATTTCTTTTCTGTTAATTAATTTTTAAGCAAGAAGAAAGTTTCAAATAATACTTAAATCCAAGATAAGCTCTTCTGGTTCTCATTGATCTTCATCGGAAATACGGCCTGTTGAAAATGTGGCTCACTGAAAACAAGTGTCTAGGCAGTATGAACAGGTTCCGTTGTGTTTGACACTGTGGGCACTGCATCATTACATTTTTTCATCAGAACTTTGAATTTCATCACCTCATATTTCAGTAAAATGGTTGTAGTGATTCGAGAATTTCTGTGTAAATTCTAGAACGACTCAGCTGTCTATGGTCTTGAACTCACAATATTCTAGATATGAGTGTGGCTTGATAAAATCCTACCTACTGTGTGTCACATGTTTGTGTGAGCAGGTTTAAAATCATCTGTGGGAAGGAAGTAGACGCGACGATCAAATGGCACCAACAAGTACCTGCTGGGAAATTCATAGATGTGTTAGTGAGTGTGTGTAGAAGAAGCTATAAGTAGCTTCATGCTTATAGTGTCACTAACTATAGTTATGTGAAACGAACAGTTGAAAAAGTACTCACATAGACTCTTGACTCAGTCTTGGTAGAGGCAAGGCTTTTTTCTATCTCCTTTTCTGGAAGTCATGGTGTCTAAGCAGACTTTCTTTTGAATGTAAATCAGTTTGTTTCTAACATACAACTGTATGGTAGACTTACTGATGTTACATATTATCTTGAAATTGAAAATTTTTATTGTGCTTGAAAGTCAAATACATCATTGATTGATGAAATTTAAAGTTTGTATGGCTACTTATTTCACAAGTAGAAAGAGGCTTGAAAATTCCTGTACCTAGCATTACTTGACAGAGAAGGACTGAAGAGAGTTTCCAGCAGCCAGCTGTCCAGTAAAGAAGAGAGGCTGCAGACACCAAGTAAAGAAGTGGAATGTGGTTTGGGGAAATAAATCAGTATAACCCAGACCCACTCTCACAATTTAAGTCAACAAAACATTAAGCGCTACAAATCCAGTTGTCATTCTGAAACAATCCCTTCCTTTGAGCATAACAATTTTGTATCACCTTTATGTCAGCCACTTCACAACAACTCATGCCATAACTCAGGAACTAACTCACTCTGTCACACAAACTGACAAGTGCAAAGATACAAAAATTCTCAGTTCAGTGATCTTGTGACACAATGAACTTTTACAGCTAATATTTCTATATATAATTAAATCCTTGTCTTACAAACATTCTCAGAATAAATTGTACAAACAGAAATATTGACAATAATTTTGAAATATAATTGCAATTTAAAATTAAAATTGAAACAATCGTAATCTCAATATTATATGTTATTTCAGTTTAACAAAAATCTCAGAATGAATTATGACATTGGATTTACAATTCTGATTATGTTGGGTCATGTTGGGAATTTAATGTGAGTGTCTTGTTCTGTAACACATGTCAGAGACAGGAGCACTGACTATTTTTGTCACACACTGTACACTGCAATGCCTCTCTTGGCCTACAGTTCTGAAATACGTTGTCTTTCTCAGCTTCCATTCTGATATTATATGAAAACATTTTATACTGATGTGTTTGTGTATCATATGTTGCTGACAGTTTATTTGTAATTGGATCCTTAATCTATATTTGTGATGTAACATACCTATGGCACTTTTTTAGAGCTATAATGAAAAATTTGTGGTTTAATTAATGCCACAGTTTACTATATTTGTATTTCAATTGTAGAGTAACTGCTGGAGGAAAAGAGGGATTTCAGTTGTCCCTATGAGATATAGATTTGATTATTTGAGTAATTTTTATGCAATTGTATCAGTTTATGCTCATGATACAGAACAATTAGCCATATCAGAACCAAAGTGCACACACATGCTATTTTCATTCAAGGAGGGCACCAACATGCAGTCCTCACAGCTATTCCAAAACCTACACACACTTGCTGCATCAGCACTGCTTCCAGACACACTGATAATAGCAATTTGGTGAGAGTTTGTCTGCCACAGTATGCACAGAAATTTTTTCAGAGTGCCAATGCAGCAGCTGCCAATGCTGACCAGGTTATTGAAACCATCTGCTGACACACTGTCACCACAACCATGCAGGGTCATGGTGCTCATGCACATGACCACATGCTCATGCAGCATGTACCATCCCACACTCTTCCCAGCCACTGGACCTCTGCAGACACGGTGCAGCTAATAGCACAGATGATTAGCATGATGGGTAAGCTCACCCATGCTGCCTTTGAGTGCTTGTGCCCATCCCACACCTGCATTGCTCGCCTCTGCTGAGCTGTGCTTACAACCACCAGCATGCACACTCACACAGGTGCACCGCCGTCCCCTCCTGTCCTCTGTACTAGTTCCTGATGGCTGTGGGCTGGCAAAAAGTGCCACAAATGTTTCAGTAGAGGTGCTGCAAACTGTCATGCACCATGTGCATGGGCCCCAAATACCACCAACGACTGGAAGTAGACACAACCAGCTGTTCCACAATTTCACAGCATCTGTTTGTATTTGATTGTGGTAACCTCCACTTCTCAATATCCTACATCCTTGACATGGATTCAGACCTTTCCATCTATCCCCACCAGCTATTACCCTCTGCTGATCATCATCCATCTCCCCCCATATTCATCACTGCAGCAAATGGCTCATCCATCAAAACCTACTGTTTCCACACACAATCTGTCATGCAGCTGACATTATGGGCCCCATCCTCGGCGCCAATTTTATTTCTCATTGTGGCCTCCACAATATTGTTGATGCCACTGCTCATCATTCTGCCCTGTGTCAATCCTGCCCCACCACCTCTTGCTCCACTAAACAGCTCTCCTACTCCATCACTTTTGTCACCCTCCTTTCATCACCTGCCCCTCAAGTGCTCCCCATGAGGTTCACCACAACACCTGCCACCACACTGCCAAACACCTAGGCTGCCACTTCTGTCCAACAATCAGAGAATCATGCCAGCTGAGATTGAGACAGTGTTCAGTGAATGTGTGCTCTGCTCCTCCAAGAGCCTGTGAATCTACACATGCCAGCTGACATATTCATGTGATCTCGTGGAGGATTGCCACCATCTCCAAGAGCTATGCTTTCATCTCCAGGAGGCTGGTTTCACCATCAGCCTGGAGAAGTATGCTTTTAATGTTGTGTAGATCAACTTCCTGCTGCACAGAATATCATCTGCATGCTTTTGGCACCTCAGCAAGAAGGTCTGTGTTGTGTCTGAGTTCCCATGATTCCTAAATACAAGAAACTCTGCGGGTTCCTCAGGATGGCAAATTTTTTCAGGTACCATCTAAATGGAATCCAGGAACATGCAAGTGCCATGGAGGCCTGCATTCCAGGGCGTCTATACAAAAGGAAACAGGCCCATTCCCTTGATAGCACAAATTTTGAGCAGTTTTCAATGAACAAAGCATGACCTCTAGCATGATGCTCTCCTAACACAACACCACCTGACTGCCATCTTTGCAATTGTCACTGACCTCAGCCCGTCTGCCTTAGATGCAATCCTGCAACAACATGTTGAAGGGACTTGGCAGCCCTTGCCATTTTTCTCAGTGAAGCTTACAGAGCCACAGCAGAGTTAGGCTGTGTATCACCACAAGCTCCTTACTGCATATGAGGTGGTTAGGTATCTCCATCATTGTAGGGGTGCCATTTCATGATTTTTACTGGACGGTGCCTATTGACAATGGGTTTCTACCATGAAGAGGACACCTAGATATCACCCTGCCAATCCCAACATCATGAGTTTTCAATGCCGTTCACCACTGACATCTGGCACATACCAGGTTAAATGCGAATCTCAACCTTCAGCCATGCATGATGCCAGGCATGCACAAAACCACCTGGTGCAATGTCTATATCAGTATTGACCATCCAGGCACTCCCCTTGGAGCCCATCTACCTGTACCTTCCTTCAGATTTTCACATGGAAGCCTTAGAGCTTTGCATGGTCTGTCCCAGGCACAGTGTTCATTAGTCATTTTGACTGCTTGAGCAATGTCTGTTCTAGCCTTGTTACTCCATGCAGCTACATCTAATACCACTGCCTTAACACTCCCTTATTAGATTGGTGTTGATATTTAACCTTGCAATTCTTATGATTTACCACAGAGTACAGATATTTTTTCCTTGGCATCAAACTTCTTTCTTTCATGTATATTTCTGTAAGTGAAGTGGCTATGAAGCAAAACTCTGCTTTTCCACTTAAATAAAGTGTGTATTGGTTGTAGTTAACTTTGTATATTGTCACAAACTTCCGCAAACAGTTAAATGTTACATGTGAAGTTATACCACCAGAACCAACTAATATTACTGTCTCAAAGATCTCTCATTAACATGTCTGTAAATAGTGTACAACAACAGTCACCTATATACATCATATTGGCCTTCCTTGATGCCGGAGATCTTCCATGGTGTTTGAGCCCCTTCATTCCTCCTTTCCCTACAGAGATTACAAATGCTATCCAGCAGATAGACTCTGCACCTGTTGAGTAAAACTTTCCCAGTGTATGTGACCCAGTGTTTGCAAATTAATTGCAATCATGAACACCACTCTGAGCTCTATATTTGATGTACGTGATGTATACACTTCCATGAATGGCATGGATCACTACACAGGCCGGTGTCCATGCATCTGTCACACTCTTAAAGGAGTGTTTCATTTGGCCTAGTATCCAGCACGATTGCACTAAATGAGCCAGTGCCAGCATCCTGTGGCAGCATGCCAGCATTGCCTCTTTCCCCCTGGTAGGCCATTTCTCCTCCCACATATTTATGGATATCACACACCCCCTGCCATCATCCAGTGGCCACCAGTATCTCCTTACTATCACTGATAGTTTCACTGGGGGCCTGAAGAAGTAACTCTGCCTGACACAGGACACAGTATGAAAGGTCTTTATAGACATATGGATCTCATATTTCAGGTCCAAGCTGTCAAAGATGGCGGTCATGTGTGTTTGTGTGTGTGTGTGTGTGTGTGTGTGTGTGTGTGTGTGTGTGTGTGTGTGTTTTACCTTTTATGACAAAGGCTGTGGCCAAAAACTAATGTGTAAGTGACTTTTAGTTATGCCTGACTGCAACTTAGTGTGTCACTTTATGGTAAGCAGCAATCTATCTTACATTGTGTTTAATTGATCATTTAGATCTACAGATAATTTTTGAATCTTAACTGCATGTCTGGTAATATCTTCTGTTTTGTCATGTTTGATATGAGAAGACATTTGAATTAACATATTTAAGTGTTGTGTGCTGCAATGTTCAAATTATGCATGTGCTTGTCTCACATTTATTTAGCATTACTGTGCATACTGTTAATAATATCCTTGAGACAGTATAAAAAAGCATTGTAGAGACAAGCCATTTCCATTTTTCCCAATCATCAAGCCCTTCAAGTTTGTTAATATTGACTTTATAATCAAGATTAGGAGCAGTGTTCTTATAGAAGGTTAGCATTACCATATTTTGTGAATTGTGTTTTATTCATCTCATGACATACATTTGCAATCCATTTGGTCTACATACAGGAGACATGTCTAAGATTTATAATACATTTACAGTGATTTTTACATTAATAAATAATAGCACTACAGTAATTAATAACACTATAAGGATATTTCTTGGAAAACGTAACACATTGTATACACCTCAAATTTCTAGTTTGTCCTGCATGAATTCACCCACTGAGTAATAGCACTTCAGTGTCAGTACCTCATATAGCTTTCTTTTAAGTAAACCTAAATTCATCTGCCTCAACTTGTTCCCTTTTAATTTATTACAAACTTTCATTCAAATTTATTGAGGTCCCTGGGCATACAGTCTGAGGTGGTGGGTGGGGAGCCTAAAATTTTCTTTGTTTCTATTATCATGTGAATGGACAAAATGGATTCCCTCTTTTAATTCATGTCTGGTGAACAAAAATATAACAATCCCATATATGTAAGTTTTCTAAATAGTGGTTGACATGGTGCTTTGTGATGTGCAGTGCACATATTTTGACTGATTTCTTTCTTTATTCTTAGTATCCACACTGTGTTTGTCAAGTTACCCCCCCCCCCCCAAAAAAAGAAAAAAAACATACCTAATAATGGGTTCAAAGTAGCTTGTAGATGCTACTTTTTGTGTGTCCATGTCACTTGCTGTTGATAATATTTACATTGCAAATGCAAAGCTGCTCAGTTTGTTTGCTAGGTGTTCAGTGTGTGCCTGCAAGCTCAAATTTTCAGCTACATTTAAACCTAAGAATTTTACTGAGTCAACTTCTTCTGTATCTTCATTGTTGTGTACAGTCTTAATCTGCTCTCATTTTGACTGTTTGGTTTTGAACTGCATCATGTGAGTCTTATATATGTTTAGATTCAACCCATTTAGCTGAAACCAAGTTTCTAAGGTACTGAGCGTACTGATCACAGATTTGGGATTTTTTTCCAAATCCTGATCTGCAACTAAGACAGAAGTATCATTTGCAAACAGAACTGATGGAGAGCTGATATTTAATGGTAAGTCATTAACATAGAAGAGAAATAGGACTGGGCCTAATATGGAGCCATGTGGAACACTCTGAGATATTTTTTTCCAGTCAGAAAAGTAATATGCGCCATTTGAAGAGATGGCAACTCCTTGCTTTCTGTTTGATAAGTAGGATTTAAGCCATTGTAGAGCACTGCCGCTAAGGCCATACTTTTCAAGTATTAATTATTTAAGTCAGTTTTATTCTAAAACTGTGTGTTTTCTTTAATTAGATATGGTCAGGGCTATATCAAAAATCTGTAAAAGGAGCGTCTATAAAATTCAAAGGTAGTTTAAAAAAATCATGGAATAGCAGTTTACACAGAACCTTAAACATTTTTAATTTTATTACAACAAAATTTAAACAATCCATCTGTGGTATTAATGACAGTTTGAAGAATTGTCAGTAGTATTTGTTTCAATAATGCCAGATATGTTATCTACAAATAAACCTGAATGACCATCAATATTAAGCAGCAAACAGAAGCTGAATGGGACCTAACAATGAATTTTGAGGTACTCCTTGATATGGTTTACCATTCTGAAGTACTATTTCTTCTCTCCGACATTATAACCACTCTTTATTTTTTATTGGTTAGGTAGGATCTAAACCATTCAAATGTAGAGCCCCCAGTTCCATATTTTTCCAGTTTACAGAGTAACAAGGAGTGGTTCTTTAAAGGCATAGAGGGAGTTGTCTACAAAGGAGCTTATTTTGTCTACAAATTGGTTGACAGCAAATACTTCTCTTTTGCCTTTTTTAAGTCCATATTGGTTTTTTACAATTATATTGATTTTTTGTACAAAATTTTGAATTTGTTTTGTGACACAACCTATTGAGGTATTTCTGAGAGTGGTTGAAGAAGAGTGATTGGGCAGTTTTCCATATGTTGATCTGTGTCTTTACTGAATAGTGGTTTTGCTACGTTCTTCAGGGCACCTAAAACCTAACCTTTTTGATATGTGGTTAGTGGCTGCACAACATTTTCATTGTTATTCCATAGCATCATGCTGATGTTTTGTTTTTTAGTGATGGTACTGCATTTTATACATATTTTGTTGTAGTTTTGCTGATTTTACTGACAGAGGCCACCTCCAAATTACAGATTACCAAAAAAATTCATCTTACCTGCCTGACTGTCTGCATTAGTGTGTGTTTTGTTTCAATTTTAAATAAATAATTAAGCAGTTCTTATATTTGAACCAGGTTTACAATATTTTAGTCCTTTATTTTGATATTACAAATATCATGTGCCTGAACAGTAGTGCTGGTTTCAGCTTTAATTATTGACCATTGTGCCATTGATTTGTTTACACTTTACAATGCAAGTCTATTGCTTATGAATTCTTTTGCTGCCTTTACAACCTCCTTAAAAATATTTTTTGTAATTTTTTGTGTAAGTAACGAAGATAGGAATTTTGTTGTGTTTTAGTTAGCTGTGTGGCTGTCTGTTGCTATCACTACATGTTTGTTGTCAGGCACCCTACAAAACCTTTCACCTGACTCCATCAACCTCCTGACCCCACCGACACCCTGCACCCCTACCTTCTACCTTCTTCCTAAAATTCACAAACCCAATCATCCCAGCCGCCCCATTGTAGCTGGTTACCAAGCCCCCACAGAACGTATCTCTGCCTACGTAGATCAACACCATCAACCCATTACATGCAGTCTCCCATCCTTCATCAAAGACACCAACCACTTTCTCAAACGCCTGGAATCCTTACCCAATCTGTTACCTCCAGGAACCATCCTTGTAACCATTGATGCATCTTCCTTATACACAAATATCCCGCACGTCCAGGGCCTCGCTGTGATGGAGCACTTCCTTTCACGCCGATCACCTGCCATCCTACCTAAAACATCTTTCCTCATTACCTTAGCCAGCTTCATCCTGACCCACAACTTCTTCACTTTTGAAGACCAGACATACCAACAATTAAAGGGAACAGCCATGGGTACCAGGATGGCCCCTTTGTATGCCAACCTATTCATGGGTCACTTAGAAAAAAGCCTTCTTGGTTACCCAGGCCTGCCAACCCAAAGTTTGGTACAGATTTATTGATGACATCTTCATGATCTGGACTCACAGTGAAGAAGAACTCCAGAATTTCCTCTCCAACCTCAACTCCTTTGGTTCCATCAGATTCACCTGGTCCTACTCCAAATCCCATGCCACTTTCCTTGATGTTGACCTCCACCTGTCCAATGGCCAGCTTCACATGTCCGTCCACATCAAACCCACGAACAAGCAACAGTACCTCCATTATGACAGCTGCCACCCATTCCACATCAAATGGTCCCTTCCCTACAGTCTAGGTCTTCATGGCAAACGAATCTGCTCCAGTCCAGAAGCCCTGAACCATTACACCAACAACCTGACAACAGCTTTCGCATCCCGCAACTACCATCCCAACCTGGTACAAAAGCAAATAACCAGAGCCACTTCCTCATCCTCTCAAACCCAGAACCTCCCACAGAAGAACCCCAAAAGTGCCCCATTTGTGACAGGATGCTTTCTGGGACTGGATCAGACTTTGAATGTGGCTCTCCAGCAGGGATATGACTCCCTCAAATCCTGCCCTGAAATGAGATCCATCCTTCATGAAATCTTCCCCACTCCACGAAGAGTGTCTTTCCGCCGTCCACCTAACCTTCGTAACCTCTTAGTTCATCCCTATGAAATCCCCAGACCACCTTCCCTACCCTCTGGCTCCTACCCTTGTAACCGCCCCCGGTGTAAAACCTGTCCCATGCACCCTCCCACCACCACCTACTCCAGTCCTGTAACCCGGAAGGTGTACACGATCAAAGGCAGAGCCACATGTGAAAGCACCCACGTGATCTACCAACTGACCTGCCTACACTGTGATGCATTCTATGTGGGAATGACTAGCAACAAACTGTCCATTCGCATGAATGGACACAGGCTGACAGTGTTTGTTGGTAATGAGGATCGCCCTGTGGCTAAACATGCCTTGGTGCATGGCCAGCACATCTTGGCACAGTGTTACACCGTCCGGGTTATCTGGATACTTCCCACTAACACCAACCTATCCGAACTCTGGAGATGGGAACTTGCTCTTCAATATATCCTCTCTTCCCATTATCCACCAGGCCTCAATCTCCGCTAATTTCAAGTTGCCGCCACTAATACCTCACCTGTCATTCAACAACATCTTTGCCTCTGCACTTCCGCCTTGACTGACATCTCTGCCCAAACTCTTTGCTTCTGTATATGTCTGCTTGTGCCTGTATATGTGTGGATGGATATGTGTGAGTGTGTGAGTGTATACCCGTCCTTTTTTCCCCCCTAAGGTAAGTCTTTCTGCTCCCGGGATTGGAATGACTCCTTACCCTCTCCCTTAAAACCCAAATCCTTTCGTCTTTCCCTCTCCTTCCCTCTTTCCTGACTAGGCAACCGTTGGTTGTGAAAGCCAGAATTTTGTGTGTATGTTTGTGTTTGTTTGTGTGTCTATCGACGTGCCAGCGCTTTCGTCTGGTAAGTCAAATCATCTTTGTTTTTAGATACATTAATAGGGAAAGTTACATTAAAATGTGTGGGGCGTTATCCAGAATTTCCTAAATTTTCAGAACTGCAATTACTATGTCCTATAATCCACTGCATCTTATTTAATTTATGATGGAATGAGTTCATTTTTTCTGCACTGATCTGTCATTTAGTATACAGGTTTTGGAGCAAGGTAGAACAGTTTAACTCCATAAACAAAGCAAAATGGTCAGAAAGTTTTAAATCTAAACTATACTTATTAGCCTATAATTGGTGTAATTGATTAAAATATTATCTAAAAACAAAGATGCTGTAACTTACCAAACAAAAGCGTTGGTATGTTGATAGAGACAATAACAAACACAAACACACACACACAAATTTCAAGCTTTCACAACCCATGGTTGCTTCATCAGGGAATAGGGAAGGAGAGGGAAAGACAAGATGATGTGGGTTTTACGGGAGAGGGTAAGGAGTCATTCCAATCCCGGGAGCGGAAAGACTTACCTTAGGGGGAAAAAGGGACAGGTATACACTCGCACACACACACATATCCATCCGCACATATACAGACACAAGCAGACATATGTAAAGGCAAAGAGTTTGGGCAGAGATGTCAGTCGAGGTGGAATTACGGAGGCAAAGACATTGTTGAATGACAGGTGATATATGAGCAGCGGCAACTTGAAATTAGCTAATTTCAAGTTACCATCGCTCATACCTCATGTAAAGAAATATTAATTCTGTGTTACACTCATGCTTATAAAATAAAGATAATGCTGATACATGGTGAAACAACACTCTGGTGGGTGATTTGTGGGTTTAAATCACCTCAGCATATGACCATGTGGTGCATTTGACCTACGGTCATCGCACAGTGATGCTGGCAGCAGTTCACATACGCAGAGGTGTGTTGGTGCATGTCAGAGAACAGTGCAGCAAGTAAGTGTGCAGACATTTTCAGAAGTGCTAATGGTGACAGTGTGTTGAAAACGGCTCAAAGAACACATATTGATGACATTATGAGGGTAGAATACTAGACATGACTGGAAGATAGTCAAACACAGCAGGTCATAGCACAGGCCCTCCATGTGTGATCTCAAGATTATGGCTATGATTCCAACAGACAGGAAATGTGTCCAGGCACTACAGTGTAGAACACCACAAGAAGACCGATATCTCACCATCAGTGCCTACAGATGGTCACAGAGTACTGCAGGTAGCCTCGCTTGGGGCCTTACCGTAGTCACTGGAACAGTTGTTTCCAGACCCACAGTCCACAGACAACTAAACAGACATGGTTTATTTGCTCGGAGACCTGCAAGGTGCATTCCACTGACCCCTGATCACAGGAGAGCCCGTAAAGCCTGATGTCAAGAACACAGTACATGATCATTGGAACAGTGGTCCCAGGTTATGTTCACGGACAAGTCCAGGTATAGTCTGAACAATGATTCTCACTGGGTTCTTATCTGGTGTGAATCAGGAACCAGATACCAACCTCTTAATGTCCTTGAAAGGGACCTGTATGGAGGTCATGGTTTGATGTTGTGCACATACACCCCCGCATGTCTTTGACAGAGGAACTGTAACAGGTCAGGTGTATCAGGATGTCATTTTGCACCAGTGTGTCCACCTTTTCAGAGGTGCAGTGGGTCTCACCTTCCTCCTGATGGATGATAATGCATGGCCCCACTGAGCTGCCATTGTGGAGGAGTACAGAAGATATCAGGTGAATGGAGTGGCCTGCCTGTTCTCCAGACCTAAACCCCATCGAGCACATCTGGGATGCTCTCGTTCGACATATCACTGCACGTCTTCAAACCCCTACAACACTTCAGGAGCTCTGACAAGCACTGGTGCAAGAATGGGAGGCTATACCCCAGCAGCTGCTTGACCACCTGATCCAGTGTATGCCACCCTGTTGTGTGGCCTGTGTACGTGTGCATATCCCACATTGATGTTGTGGTACATGCGCAGGAAACAGTGGCATTTTGTAGCACATGTGTTTTGGGATGGTTTTCTCCTCTTATCACTAATACCATGGACTTACAGATCTGTGTCATGTGCATTTCCTATGTGCCTATGCTATTAGCACCAGTTTTGTGTTGTGAAACTTTGTGTGGCACCACATTCTGCAATTATCCCTAATTTATGAGCACGAGTGTAATTATAAACATTTGGAGTGTTGTACTTCCACACCCCACTTTTCAGCCAGTGTAGCAACACAATATGTTGACACCAAGGACAATTAATGAGGAAATAAAACAGGTGACATGTCACAAAGTATGCGGGATCCTCTATGTGTTACAACACTCCTACAAAAGCTACTGACAAGACACAGATTTCCAAGATTATTGAGATTTTAAGACCCCGTCATGTGAAAAGCCAGGCCTTCCAGTGAATAACATCTAAGATATGTGGAAACACAGCACACTACCCTAACCTGCATTGATAGAAAGTTATTCCCGGCTGAGTGCCTACTTCATTTAATCCTTGCATCCACTGGTGGTAATGCAGTATAGAAGCTTTTCATATATAATATTGCAAATCATCATTTGCTTAGCGCCTTCCCTTCTCAGAATACTCCTTTTACTAGTTGATAAAGTTTCAGCCATAGTCTGAAGAACCAGTTCTTCAAGCTCAGGTTACCTTACATCATATGGTTTCCTACCAGCTGTAACTCTTCTCAAATATGACTGCCTCACACAAGTGTTGGTGGAGCCATACAAATGATAGTGCACAGTATGAGTGGCCCCAGGGTAACATTCAGCATAATGTTGACATGCTGTATCTGGATTCCTGCCTGGTATGCTGTACGCGTAATGCATGGTCATTATTTCAGATATTGAATACGCCATTGTGATGTGGAGTGTTGGAAATTACTCTAAAAGAGGACAAAAAAAGCAGCAAAACAAAACAAATACCATAACAAGATATGAACAAGAAAGTGAGTAAAAAAGCACATTTGAGGCAAATTACATACCCAGAAGTCACAACAGGGAATTCTTGCCATACCTCCCTAATGCAGGATTTCCAGCACCATGATCTTAAGATCAGTTTGTGATGTTTTGATGTCAAGAATAAATCTGTAAAGTTTCTAATACATGTTTTTCTACCCCTTGTATGTGAAACAAAAATAATAATCATAAATGCTCAATATGTGTATTCTCAGGTAGCACTGAACTTGATAGAAAAGGGACTGTAATATAAATGTTTCAGATACTTCACGTAGACATACTGGAAGATGCTGGAGGAAGCCTAAGCCCAGAGATTGATTTAGGTCAAGTAGAAGGAGCCTTTGTGATGGGTCTTGGCTATTGGTTAAAGGAATTCATGGTTTATGATAATGATACTGGAAAGGCATTGACAAACAGAACCTGGGTATGTTTCAGATTCATAATTTAGAATGCTTTTCAAAAAATTTTGTTGCCTTTAGTGAACTACAATGTAAAAAATGCAGTCACATAACAGTTAATTAAATTTGAGTTTCCTTCTTTGTCATCAACATGTTGAAAAGTAATTTGTGCTTCTATTTAGTGATCAAATATCATCCATACTATGCCAAGTTTTTTCTGTGTCTTCATAACATACTTTGAAATACTGTCCTCTTATCAGTCACCCACATTTGTATCAAGAATTTAGAAAATATATTGACTTCAAATGTAGTGACCTATCTAGAACAAAATTATGAACTCATTGTAGAAAATTCCATTTGCAACAAGGTGGATTCAATGGTTCTAGACTTCTGCAAAACTCAGTTGATGGTAAAACAAATAGCAGGTTTTAATTTATTATCAGGATATGAGGAGCTGCAGGTTGGCTACAAATAAGGTTGCATTTACGTTATTTGTGTATCAAATACTCAAATACTACTCAAGTGTGTGGTATCCATTCCATTTCAAGTTAACAATGGATACTGTGTGAATACAAAGAAGGGCAAGAAAAATATTTTCATGATTACTTGCCTAGCAAGAGATTGTAGCAGAAATACTTAAACATCATAATTGACAAACATTCAAAAGAACACACAAAATGTCTCATGATAAACTGATTATAGTTCCAAGAAACAGTTGCAGAGCAAATATTACAAATATTTTTCAGCCCAAAAAGTATCAGCCTTGTAGGGACTATGAAGCAATCATTTCAAATGCACTCCATCTGTGGGGATTCATAGAACAAAAAAGTATTATGTGCCATGATTCACAGTGAGTAGACGTAGGTGTGATTACTGCAATAGACGAAATCCCTCAATAACATGTGATAAGTTAAACCTGTGTGCCAGACAGCTGTCTTTTTGTGAGCAAAGTACTATGACATGCAATACCCACACCTATATCACAGATTGACTCAGGGGTTTAGCTTGCTACAGACTTCTCCGCATTTCTGACAAACTCTACAAAACCTCTCAATAGTGTTCTGGGAGAATGTATGTAGTAAGAACTTTAATTTTGACAAAGTCCAAAGGTAGTTATTGAAATAGAATTATTTTACACTTTTGTGGAACTATGCTATGTTGATTATATGAAGTAAAATTGGATACTCTAGTAGCACTTGAAACAGCAGAAGAGCAATGTGCTAACATCTGGACTACTCAAGGATACCTCCCACTGACTGACTGATAGGTTTTGTCAGAGTCAGAAACAAGGCTTCTACAGTAGTGGACATTTAAATACTTGAACATATATTGTGTTTATTCATTCTTTTCACAAAGACTACATCTTGTTGAAGCAATTATGCTAATCAGTCATTTGCTTTTATTTTGATCTCTTATAATACTTACATCATGTTATGCTCCTGGTATCTGGAAAATAAATATTTCACAGATTTTCTCTCTCTCTCTCTCTCTCTCTCTCTCTCTCTCTCTCTCTCCTTTTCTTTTTTCTTTTTTTTTTTTTTTAATTCATGCATCAGCTTCATGTGTGAAGATCTGCCAATAAATTATATTTTTCTGATTTATACTATTTCATTTGGTTTCTGTCCTATGATTCTGTATGATTTCCGCAGTTGTTTTTATTTCCACCTGACCTACTCAGAACATTTTCTAGCATATAAACATTGCTGTTGAATCTTTTATTCCTCCAGTGTCCAGCTTCCGTATCCATAAAAAAGTGCATTCCACAAAGATGATTTTGTGAAAGACATCTTGATTCTTACATCCATGTGATTATTTGTAGCAATATTTTTTGTAACTATTCTCACTTCTATTAAACATCAACTGTCTTCCATATTCACATTGCTGAGATAGCTGAATTGTGTTTCTCTTTTAATTTTAGTGCCAACAGTTTTTCTCCCCATGGTGGACTCTTTTCACCTTTCTCATAATTGTCATTACACTTGTTTTCTTGTTATTTACATTTGTTTTCTCTTCTTGTGCAGCTTATAGCACCCATAACATTTTGTTCATTTCCTTTTCTGAATGAGAAAGTATCATACTAATTAAGCATTAAAGCACTGCTGCTCTGGCCATGGGCACATCCATGTAGACCAACCAATTTCTATGCCATTCTCTGTCTGTGGCTTCATTGGAATGTGGTATGGAGGAGGAGGAGAGGGGGGCAGGAGGCCTTTGTCAGTGTAACAGACTTGGTAACACTCCTTTACATTAAAGTAGCTCCTCTGTGGGCATCACAGTACTGAATGCATCCTGTTCCAGTGCTCCCACCATGGAGGAGTCCATGGCAGCACTAGGAATCAAACACTGTTCCGCCGCTAGGCAGCCAGTTGCGGTGGCGGATGAAGTATTGCATTGTATAAGCAGTAAATCCAATTTTCATTAATGGACTTAAATTCTGTTCACAAAAGTGTCATAGCACTTCATAAAATTTAAGAAATAACTGTACCAAAAGCAGTAAAAGCATTTGAATGGATGAATTACAAGTGGTAGCAGTCTTATTTCTTGCCTCCAAGATATTCCTGAAGAAATTTTAGAAAATATGACTAAAAGGAAAAAAACAATCAATGTAGTATGACAGGCCACTTTAAGATAGGACAGGTACAGGAACTTGAAAAGAAATTACTCTCTAAATTTGATGCTGCAGAGAAGACAAAATGAATGAACATGACATACTACTTTCATGGATTTGCGCAATGCTTTTAAATTGGGTTGTACTGTGAGAACAGAATAATACATTTATAAATTATACAACTATCAGTTACAAAAATTAATGAGAAGAAGATTAAAGACAGGAAAGGAGTAAGGCAGGTTGCTCTTTGTCCCCAGATCAAAGAAGTGTGTACACTTAATTAGCCATACAAACAAAATGAAACTTCTGTCTTCTAATTTTCATTCTACCGCTCATAGATAATGGCAGCTTCTCTAACATTAATCATCATGATAAAATTTGTAAATATTTGCAAACCTCCTCAAATAATAATTATTAATGATTGCTCAGTTTTTATTTTAAACTGTAAAATTATACTATTTTTTTATTTATGAGGAAAATACTTTCTGACAGTTAACAACAGTATAATTTGGTTCTTAGAACTACAAACCTCCTGGAGCCAAAGATATCCCTATTGACTTCAGAATACAACTGAGGAAAAATGCTCCTAATCCCGTTGGCGTTCTTTGTTCAAAAGGTTGGTTTCTGTTAGAAGTGTTTGTGTTAAATTAAAACCAAAATGTTACTCATGTGTTTGTAATTTATAGCAACTGGTAAACCACCCTTGTGCATGAGTATTTGTGCTTTATTTGCAATACAGGAAGCGGTACTGGCATCTAGACAAGCTTCAGCACACTCCGAAAAGTGGTTTGAGATGAGTAAGTAATTTAGTTCATTCTTTATGATATTTATGTGTCAGTTCTAGTGAAATAATATGCTGTACTAGGAATAACATGAAATTACATACAAAAATTCATGAATGTTTTGTTTAATATGAATGTGGTGAAACACATGCCTACAGTTTGTGTACCTTAACTATAAATGATATAAATAGCAAAAACTGAATTTTTGTATTTTCCATGGAATGAGATCATAGACTATACTTTAAAAAGTCTGTGTCTTCAGGACATTGAAAAGTATCATGCATTTTGTTTTTCAGGTCCTCCAGCTACCCCCAAGAAAGTTTTCCTTGCTAGCTTGACAAACTACAAGCAATTTGAACTTTAAAAGCCTGGAAAGTTAATGATACTTTTGCTGTGCTTATGTATATCAATTATGTAACAACAGTCATTAATGAATATTGTTCTGAAACATGAACTTATGCTTCAGTAACACATAGTAAGAATGGAAAGAGAGTTGAGTGGTTGCAATAAAGCGATTCCTCATGTTAATATGAGACTTGTTGAAAAAGTAACGTCTATTTGGTCATAAAGAAATATATGCTCGCTACAGAAAGCTTTTATTGGAGGTTTTAGTTCCATACAAATCTACTTCACTTTTCCATGTGATCACAATTCACTTGTAAGGACATTTAGTAGCATATCACTAGCTTCTTCAGCCGAATTGCATTAAGCTTTTCCACGCAGAATTGAACCAGTTGACAATGGTGGTCTTCAGCTCTACATTATCTTCACACTGTTTCCACCAAATTACTATCTCAAGTACAAGAAATGTGATAGTTGATGACTGCAAGCTTGGAGCTTTGGGGCGTGTGGTCAATAGGTTGCCAAGTGAAATGCTTCCCCAGGCCATGATTTTAGATGTTACATGAGCATTTTTCAGTACACATCAGCTCTAACTGACTAGTTTAGTGAAATAACATTCCATCCTAATGATATTAGAGTCTTCAAAGAAAGAGTTTTATTCAACTCCAGTATTTAGCGAACACATAAATTTTACGAAATATAGGAATGATGTTTCTGATGATGACATTCAAGGGAAGTTCTTGTTTTATATTAACTAGCTCCATAAGTAGTCACTCTGTTTCCTTTCCGGGTGTAGGGCAGTCAAAGTATATGTGACTGACATACACACCTCTGCATAGTCACAATGTGGTGACGGGAAGATGTGAACTATTTGGAAGTGTTGTTGACTTTTATAAACTGAAAATGGTTATTACAAGTCACCTCTTGTTCCTTTTGCCAGTGGAGTTACATTTCATGTCTCCCTATTTTATGTATCAGAGTGCCTTTGGTATATGTGGATGGATCTGTCTGTAGCAGGTGCCCTTTGTGCAGATCCTTAATCTCCTACCATTTGTCTCCTTTGCATCTGGCTATGTTTCTAACTACAGTAATTAGATCCCCCTCTGGAATGCATCTCCTTTGCATTTCATTCTTTACTATGCTGTTTGCCAGCTACTCTACCTTCTCAATTCCCTGGTATGGCAAATTGACATTAATGTCCGTAATGTGGAGAGTGATTCTCTTTTTATTACAGTATGTTCAGTTTGATTTGTCACATTGTACCTTAGACCTTTTAAATTGTTGAGCCTTTTCATACTATTGCTCACCATAGCCTATCAGCAATCATTTTTTAATGAGATTCTGAAACTTGCTTAGTGTAGAAAATATGCCACTGCCCCCTCCCTTCCCCCTCCCCCCTCCTCCTTTCCTCTGCTCCCACTCCACAGAGGTAGTGTTGATTTGTTGATCCAATACTGGCTGGTGTAGCATCTTACTTTAAGATTGTAAATTTTATTTACCAGCTTATTCCCAAAGTACTATTGGCATTTCAGAAAATATTTACTGCCTTGCATCAATAAAGGCACTCAATAGTTTCAAATGATGAGTTTCTCACAGTGGATCCTGAGGTTTCTTTAGAATATGACAAGCACAATGTACAAACTGCATAAGGAACTCAATGTAATTCTATATAGATTAGTTTGTTGATTACCTAGGGATGCATTTTTGGAAGCAACTTGGCATTTTTCTTACTTTTTGCACACTAATTTTTTCCTATACCTGTAAATTGTACATCCATCTATGTAAAACTGAAACTAAAATGTTTAACAATGATGTCTTCTACTTATCAACTGGCTCTTTGTTTTATCAACATTTTATTTATTTATAATTCTTAGACCTCATTCTGAAAACTTTGTATAAATAGTCTTCTCTCCTCTTCTTCATGAGTTCACTTTAAGATCTAGGTGACATGTTTTCTTTTCTACTACAGCAAAATCTGTGTTACATGGAAGGAACATATGTGCTTGCAAAAGAAACTTGTTTCCTATATGCTCAGACTTTCAAGAAGAAACAATGTATAGTTCAGATGAACAATTCCTATTTTGAACAACATGCACTCTCTCTTAAACACCATTTTTTATATTATTTTAGCCTGTTAAGGAATCAAAGGTATAGCTCTCAGTAAGTGACTTCTTCCCGAAATCACTTTTCTGGAGGTTGAAATATATTCCTCTCTACCTTGAGGAAAAATTTTGTTCTCCAACTCATTCCCTTCATAAAAATATTTATTTTCTTGGATTTCTATCCACTGTCACCATCACTTTGTATATGAGTTGAAACACAGCTTCTGATGAGTTTCAATAATCATAGATCCTTTTCAACACAAAAAATCAAATTGAAGAACAAGCCTTGCAGCTACTGGTAGCAACAATTTTTGAAACCATTTTTGTTTACTTTCACTCACAGGCAAATAATTAGAGCATCAAGAGAGTTACTCCTGTGATTTTATAAACAGTTAGTACATAGTACATTCATGTAACTTTGTTCTGAGCTGATAAAATTTAATTCCAAGTAAATCATTCCTAAATTTTCAAATTTGCCATATATTATAAAGAAACAGTTCAATTTAGGTAATGTACACTCAGCAGAATAATATGCTATTCAGTTTTTCAAAATGATCTTTTCTGAAAATGATCTAAACAATAAGGCCATCTTCACATTTACATACGGGGTTTTATGGTACCCATAGCTTAAGAAACAGATTTGATGCTAATTAAAACATAGGAATGTTAACTGTCTCAGTTAATGTCACGTATTCAGTGTAAGTTATTCATAACTCAATTTTTTTTATTTTGCTTTTGTCAAATTTTAATTGTTCCATCTCAAACTGTTTATTATTGTCATTTATTGCACTTGCTAAACACAAAATACAATATAAAGGTTTTATTATGATTACATATTTGTCATTAGATCCCCAGGTATATAATCTTTGTCACTTAAAATACTTTTCTGTAGCTCTCTTAAATTCTACAGTGACATCTGTGATGATTTCCAGTAAACTCCTTAAGGATTTTTATTGTTTCTGTTACTAGACTACATTCTGACAAATATTGCACTTTTTATATAACTATTGCTTTTATTCCTATCAAGTAAAAGTGAATTGTTCAATACATATAAAAATTTAGGACTGATTATGTAGTTACAAAATAGACAATAATTCTTTTTCTTATAGCCTTTGAGTCTTACATTGTATTGTATTGTATTGTATTGTATTTATTGGTCCAGTAAATCTTACATGTACAGTACAGCACATCAGATATTGGACAGGTCAAAGTATATCTTACAATTAAAACACTTTAGAAACTAGAAAATTATGTTCACAAAATTTTACAGCACTTCATATACTGGGCAAGTCAATGTGTAAGTTATAATTAAACCACATTAGAAACTTGAAGTTTACAACTGAATACATGTATAAGCCAATATTAACGATTAAAGTATTTGCATGATCCTCTCTTAAGCTCTAAGGATTTTTGAGGAACTCTTCTACACTATGAACTGACATGTACACTAGAGAATTACATTCACAGAATTTTACTTCATATACTGGGCAAGTCGCTATACAACTTATACTTGAACCCCATTATAAACGTGAGAATTACATCTGAATGTATTTATAGGCCAATATTAATGGTTACAGTATTTGCATAATCATCACTTAGACTCTCGAGGATTTTGGAGGAACTCTTCCACACTATAAAAGCAATGTGTCAACAGATATTCTTTTAATGCTGCTTTAAAATTTTTTACATCTGTCATTACTTTAATTTCTCTTGGCAATTTATTGTAGATAATTTTTCCATGGTGTAATGTTCCTTTTTGGCACAAACTGGTTTTTGTATGGAGTACATGAAAGTCAGTTTTCTGTCTTGTATTATGATGATGAACATTTTCATTTTTGGGGAGGATACTAGGATTTGTTATTGTATATTTCTTTATAAACATTGCACTTTCAAATAGGAAAATACATGGAAGGGGAAGAATCCCCATCCTTTTAAATAATGGTCTACATGGTTTGTTCCTTTTTATTCCAGCCATGATTCTCACTATTCTTTTTTGCATCCTGAATAGTTTTAGGCAGGATGGCGAGTTACCCCAAAAAGTGATCCCATATTTTAGGACAGAATGTATATTAGAATAGTAAACTGTCATTAGACAGTCCTTATGACAGCAGTTTTCTAGCACTCTCATTAAATAACACATGGTACTTAGCTTCTTTAATATGTTGTCAATGTGAGTTTCCCATCTAAGATTATCCTGTAGCCAGATCCCCAGAAATTTTGTATTAGGCACACTTGCAATATCCGTGTCTGACATCTGAATTCTTATATCCTCTTCAATGTTTCTCTTGATATTATGAAAATTTAATGCTACTGTTTTGCTTTTATTTATTATTAGTTTGTTTTGGTTGAACCAGTTTACAACATTTGTTAATGCCTCAGACAGTCTTGTCTGTAGTATCTCTGCAGTCTTCCCGCTGACTAATATGCTTGTGTCATCTGCAAACTGGATAGTGCTATGGTACTGGTTGGCTGATGTTAGGTCATTTATATATATCAAAAATAGGATGGGGCCAAGTACCGAGCCCTGCGGTACTCCATATTTTACTGCTTTGTAATCAGAATAGTGTCTTGTTGATTTATTTTCTTTGTGAAAATGTATTTCTACTACTTGCTTGCGGTCAGTAAGATATGATCTAAGCCAGCTGTTAGGCGTACCTCTGATACCAATTCTTTCAAGCTTCTGCAGCAATAGAGTGTGGTCTATGATGTCAAAAGCCTTAGACAGATCAAGGCATATGCCAGTTACTTTTTGTCCACTATCAATTTTTTCAAGTACTTCACCCAGAAATTCATATATTGCTGTTTCTGTTGATCGGCCTTTCCGGAAGCCATGTTGGGTTGTGGATAATATTTTGCACTTTTCTAGAAAATCTAGCAACCTCTTATGAAAAATTTTTTCTAGTATTTTAGAAAATGTAGATAGCAAGGCAATAGGTCTATAATTGGCTATGTCTTCTTTCTTACCCTTTTTGAACAGTGGTTTTAGTTTCACTGTCTTTAAGCAGGAAGGAAAGACTCCATTTGTTAATGAACTGTTGAAAATGTGGGCTAATGGTATTGCAATGAGGTCCCCCACATTTTTAATGACATAATCTGGAATCTCATCCACACCTGTTGAAAATTTTGTTTTTAACTCTCTTATTGATAGTATAATTTCCTTAGGGTTGGTTGGAGTAAGAAATAGGGAGTTGCAGTTTCTATTTTGATTGGATGGTGTTGTAGCAGGATTTTTAATTGAAGATTTTATGTCAGATAGTAATTTTTCACTAATATTTGCAAAGTATGTATTAAAAGCATTGGCTACTTCTTCTGGATTTGTAATTTTTTTGCCATCTTGGATTACCTGGAGATTTACATTTTGGGAGGTCTCGTTTCCTACTTGTTCTCTGACTATCTTCCACATGGCTTTCATTTTGTTCCTGGCCATTTTTATATGGTGATCATTTGTTGTTTTTTTAGATTCTTTTATGACTTTGTGAAGCACTCTCTTATAATTCTTGAAATGCACTAGAAATTCTTCTGTAACATTTTGTGTTTTTGAGATTTCATAAAGTCTCCTCTTTTCAGCACATGATATTTTAATGCCTTTCGTCAGCCATGTAACATTTCTTTTTTTAGTTTTTAATGTTTGGTTTTTAACTGGAAAAGAAATATTGAAATAATGGGAGAATATTTCCATGAACATGTCAAACTTTTTACATGTGTCCTCATAGTTGTCTATATCATTCCATGTTTCTTTTTTCAGTAAGTGCCTGAAGTGTTCTAGGTTGTGCTTGCTAAAATTTCTACCTTTTCTTGTCATTTGTTGTTCAGTATTTCCTGCAGTGTCTACTGGGAATTCAATAAACTGTGCATAATGATCACTGAAACCTGTATTCATATTTCCAGATTTGTATAAATATTTATCTGTATTTATTAGTATCTGATCTATAGCACTGCTTGACGATTTGATGACTCTGGTGGGGGATTTGATAGTTGTATGTATGTTGTAGGTTTTTAATAAGGCCTCAAGGTTTAATCTGTCTTTTGAGTTCTTGTTGAAATCTATATTAAAATCACCACATATGATGGTTGTTTTACTAACTATTTTTATACTGTTAAGTGCCTTCTCAAGATTTTCAACAAAAGTAGTTACGTTTCCATCTGGGCTTCTATATATGCAAATAACAATTATATTTAAATTTGTCAGTTCTGTAGCAGAAATTTCGAAGTTTTGCTCTTCCCCTAGCTGGTTAGTGAACTTTAAATTTTCGTGTTTGACGTCCTCTCTAACATATATGCATGTTCCTCCATGCATGGAGGTTTTCCTACAAAAAAAAGATGAAAGGGTAAAGCCCTCTATCCTTGTGTGATGTAACGTATTTTCGGATAACCAGTGCTCACTAACACATATAACAGACACTTCTTTTAGTTCATCTGATAACAATATTTCTATCTCACTAACTTTATTTGATAAGGATTGTACATTTTGGTGCAGGAGCATAAATTTCGACGATGACTTATTTACTAGGTTGTTTTGGCCTACCTTATGTTCGACAGCTGCACATGACATATCATTTTTAACACTTTTACAATTGAAGTTTTCTTTCCAGAGCGATGTTTTAGAAGATGAAATCAACATTTCTCTGGAATCACTTGCCATAAAAAACGTTGTGGTTCTTTCCTGTTTCGTGTTGGGCGAGTTGACTTGTAGTGTGATGGAGTTTCTGCTGTAATTTTTGGAGTTGTAATTTGAGGAACCGCAACCAGGCTAGATGGGGATCCTCTTCTTGCCACTTCAACACTTCCTGAAGTCATTGGAGTAATATTCTCTTCATTTGAAATTGGTGATTCCATTGCTGCTGCTGCTGCAATTTGAGGCTGCACTAAGCCTGGCTGATTTCGGTTTAATTGTTCCATGATTGCATCGCACAGTGCTACTTTCCCTTTCTTGTTTCTGTGCAATCCATGGGTAGTGAAATTCTCTCTTTTTTGACTGTCTGCATTAATATATGTCACATTGCTGAAGAGCTTACATATTTTCTCGAACTTCCGGTTAGTTGCTTCGATTTCTGCATTCACACACGATGTTTTGATGAGATCATGTCTCATAGGGATGCTTATCACGAAAACTTTCATGTCCATAACTTTTGCCAATGTTTCCCTTAAAGATCGCAAAGCGAATTTTGCCTCGTTCTTGTAGACATCGTTTGCGCCAGCTAAAATAATGCAAGAGTTACAACTTCCATGGTTACTGTGTGTGTCAATATGCTGAGTAACTTCACGCAGTGGAGCACCTGGCTTCACAAATCCAATAACACTTCCATTTATTAGTTTTTCGTTCATGATCTTTGCCAGTCCTTTTCCATGACTATCAGAAAATAAATAAATAATGTCAGCATCTTGTTTTTTAATCATACATGCTGTTCACACTACCCTACAAAAAGTTTGAATTACATTTAATAACAAATAAAACATAATGTTTATGAGATGACTGCATTACTGGCAAAAGGAACTTAGCTAAAGAAACTTAGAGAATAAAACAAGAAAGTGACCATGTAGCATAAATCAAAATATACCAGTACGTAACCAGTTTTTAAAGACCAAGTGTCCTTTCAAAAGAAAGTAGACTACAAACACTACTCACATAACTTTCTGAGAAATCATAGACCACTTTTTCATCTGTGAGATTTGGAGAAAAAGAGCTGACTTCTGAAGTGGAGAACTTGGAAACACAAAAATCAGGAAACTATAAAACTATAAGCACAATCAAAGGAGCTGAAAACATTCATAGACAGAAACCAGAAAAGGCATGAAAATGATACCTAACCACCATGGCAATGGCACGAAACACATAACTGATTGACTGTGAACAGTGAAGAGTATTGTGATACATTACTTATAACATTATATGTTAAGGCTATCTAATGACTTGCAGAAAGTGACTAATGAGGGATGTTGTTATTTACTGCAAAATTTAATGGAGGAAGCATTACTATGCAGGCTTTTCTTAAACAGTTCATACTGCCAGTTGAGCATTACTGGACATTTCATTGTTATCTTCACTGTGGCAATGATTTTTAACTCATGTGTTTTATTTTCTGTTGTGTAATTTCATGAAAGTTAAGTAAAATGCTGTTGTTGGGCCAAGTTGTGTGATAAATATCACCCAAATGTCAAAACATTATGAAAAATTTCAGACTTTACATGGATCCAAAAAGCCTTAATCAAATAAGTATGAAAGAACTTACTACTCATGGCACAAAAATGATACTATTGGATACTGACTACAATTAGTCCTTTGCGACATTATTAAGTTTGCTGTGATGAATGAAATTCATGTCATCATATTATTGGGAACACTTACTATCAATATTATTCATTCAACAATTTATTTACATAAACATACCAAAGATGATAAAACATAAACTATTACACAAGAAACAAACAAAGGAAAAGACATAGTTCTTGCCAAAACTCTCAGAAGTTCTCAAGATGTTAATTTGGGAACTCTGGAAGTCTCACTGCTTGGCAACACCACTGATGCTTAACATTTGGGAGTGCCTTTGTCAGAAAATCAGATTTCTGTTTGTTGGTACTGGCTGACTTGATGCTGCACTTTCCTCTGTTTATTAGATCACTAATATAGTTGTGCCTCACATCATTGTGTTTAATGCATACCCTTGGGATTCAGTATAGTGGCACCTCATTGGTTTTTTACTGTGTTTAGCACTCAATTCGTGCTAAATCCTTGGACATATATAGTTGTTTCCACTGCTGTTGATAGGAGTATGTATTCAGCTTTTGTAACTGAGAGAGCAACTATTTTTAGCCACTTTGAATTCCATGAAACTGCTGCCCAACTAACTTGTAAATATAGCTATTCATTGATTGAGATCTGATGTCTTTCATGCCCATGACTAACAAAATTGTAATTATCAAAAGTGATTATTATATGATTAAAGTTTCCTCCAGTGGTTACAATATAGTTGGTGAATTTTTTGTACAAGCAAACTGAGATTTTCATTCAAGTTTTCAGTTACATCAGGAAGTGCGTCTTCCCCCAAGGTTTTAAAACTCTCTCTTGTGGGGAGCATTTCTTTGAATCTTACACTGATACTTCCAGGTCACCAATAGCTTTCATTATCTCGAATGGATCAAGAGTCACCTGGCCTAAGAATTGCTTGTGCACACACCTCAGATAGCCACCTACCTAGCTAGCAGCCTTGAATGTTGGTTGCACATGACCCGTTTAGGAGGACCAACCCTGTGGTGCAAGTCTAGGAAGTCACAGCCCAGCCTGTCACAGAATGTGTTTCTGTGGGCTTCAACTTGTTGAAGAGGCTATTCCATAACTCACAGAGGAAACAGGATGTAGCCAACTGCAGATTGTGATGCATGCTGGGACAAACAATTCCTGTTGTTTGGGGTCTGAGGTCATACGTGTATGATTGGGGCGATTTGCAAAAAAGGTTGAGAATACCAACGTTGGAGTTTCAGAGAAGCTCACAATGTGCAGCATTGTCCTCAGAACCGATCACAACCCACCAGTGGTTTGTGATTGGCTTCAGACAGACTAAGTCTGCGCTCAGCAGCCAGACACTGTGGCCATGTGTGTTTGAGTTGCATTTGTATGTGTGTGTGTGTGTGTGTGTGTGTGTGTGTGTGTGTGTGTGTGCATTTTTTGATGAAGGCCTTGTTGCCCAAAAGCTCACTTTCTGACAGTCTTTTTGTTGTGCCCATCTGTGACTTAGCATCTCTACCATGTAGTGAGCGGCAACTATCATTTTCATAATATTGGTACAAAATACTTGCTTCTCTACTCCATCTACTTCACTTCCGACTACAAATGTGCCATTGAGTTCCCACACCAATCCAAATCATTCATATCTACAAAACACTGGTAATGTGAAATACCTGTCATTCTGATCAACAATGATTTGTGGTTTCTTCACATGTAAGGGATTTTCCACAAACACCAAGTACTCAATGACTTTAACAGACATGTGTTAGTGTTGGCAGAATTAGACAAAGATCACTTCAAAAACACATGAATAATCATATGCTCATGTAAGAAACACTGTGATCAAACATTATTCCTTGCCAAAACATTAATGTTTGAAAAATCAGCTTTCAACTCAGACTTATGTATAACTGAAACCTGTGTATGTTTGTAAATACAACTCTGTTGACAGAAACTGCATTATTTCTAACTTTCCACAGAAATGTGTTGGTGATGGATACTAACCTACCAATATCAAACCTACCAGAGAAAACAGACGTAATGGTTAATTACCTAGAAGATAATTTTTGTAACCAAACTTCGTCTTTTGAGAGCAGCACTAGAACATGCATGCTAAATAATGAAAATGGTCCTAGCCCCAGAATGTGCATGACAGCCTTAGCTTAGCTTGCAATGATTCACTATCCACCAATTACTTTTACTTTGGACTATTGCAAATAGGAGACTGTATAAGTCAGTTATAAGTCAGTTCCAAGAAATGTATTTCTTAATTACAATTAAAAAACAAAGAGAAACCTAAGTGTCCACAGAGTACATGTCATACTAAAGGAAAATAACACTGGCTATGCCAAATTAAATTATATCACAACTTTTCCTACCAATATTATAAATTTTCTAAATACTCAAGTCTCTTCCTTACACTTCACCTAATTAACAATTGCACATACTGTGAGTAGAGAATATATACATCCATGCTCACATTATGTAGTCGTTAACCAATAATAATATAATGTGTAATAAACATGATGAAAGTGTTATTATGTCACATGTTGTTCACAGATGCATTGTGTCTGTATCAGATAGTGATTGAGCATTTTTACTTCACATGTTGGAAAAGAAAGATAGTACACAGAGATCATACAGCAATTACTGAGCATGATGCACGATACCAGACTGCTATCTGGTGCCAATCATCACAGATTTTAAATATGCAGTAAATGGTACATCTGTATTTGGTGTTGTCAATCATCTCACACAAGTTACAATGGTCAAGGATAACTAAATAAAATGGCCATCATCAAACCATTCAGACTACATCATGACCACTTTATGTTGTATTGATTAAGAACCACCATACAGACATGGCAGAGATTCATGCACAGTATTTTATGTCATCTCCCATTTGTCTTTTGATATCTTGATGATATTTTGATTTTTTCTAAGTCCTTGTGAGAACATTTGGAACATTTGCCCCAACTCTTTCAACATCTTGAAGATTTTGGTGTTCTTGTGAATGCAGAGAAATGGTCGTTCAAAAAAGCAGAAATCTTTTTTGTGGGTGACAAGGTCTCTGCACAGGGCTGGCACCACTGCAAGAAAAATATTCAGTGTCCTACTATATACAGAGGACTTAAGTGATTTATGAGCACCGTGTGCCTTTATCGACATCATTTACCACATGTCGTAGTTGTGCAATAGCCTCTCAATCTGCATCTCACCCGGAAAAACACTTGCAACAACAGAAAAATTGAGTGATGTACTGAAGCATCTAAAGTGTTTGGAAGATTTGAAGAAAGCACTTTCTAAGACAACAGTGCTAACACATCTGAAGCATGGTGCACTGAATAGGCCTTTGTATGTACCAGCCAGGTAGCAGTGGGCACTGCCTTAAGCAACAGTTTCATGGGTCTTGGAAGCACCTGGCATTTTTCTCCAGGTGTATTAAAGAGATGCAAACTAGATGAAGCACTACAGATAGATAATCTCTTGCTGTGTATGTGGCAATTAAACACTCTCAACTCAGGTTAGAGTGCCAACATTTTGCAATGTTTATGGACCATTGACCACTCTTCTGTTCTACGGCAGCCAATTAAACTTATTTCACCTTGTTGATGGAACATGTAGAATTTGTCACACAGTTTCCAGTGGATGTACAATTCATCAAAGTTGAAGACAATACCATGACTGATTGCTTTTCAAGAAACATATCCAGAATAACAATTGAGGATTGGGTGAATATTGCAGACAGCTAGCTGATAGATGCCTTTGTACAACAGAACATCCTCAATGAAGCATGTAATACCCCTGCCTTAATATAGCAATTTAAAAAAATGGCTCTTCTTCTTCAGAACATTGCAAAATAATATGCACCATTCTTATGGCAGTGTATTTTCAACTTAATGGAAGGTAATATCACACTGCATATTAAAAGTCTTACTTAAATTCAAAATGACATCAGTGTCTAGAAGCTCTTCTGTAGTGCACAGTTTTAATGTCACTTGTTACGTGTTTAGCAACAAAGCATGAATCAAATAGTTCTCATTACACAAGAAGTGTAACTTTATTCACAGTCACCTAGAGTTTATCCACATTCACTTTTACACTTTGAAGACACATGATGAATGCATATAATTTAAGACCATTTACATTGTTCCATATAGCTAAGAGCTTCATTCACCTTTGCACTTCAAGCCCTAAATTGGTCTGATGAGTTGGCACTGGAGAACAGTATTTATCATAGATGGTAAGTGTCATTTTTACTCTTCTCCCAGTGTTGTAAAAACAGATGTTTTGTTGCACCATTTTAAACCATTTTCTTGCCTCACAGTGTCCAAACTTTCACGTGCATAAGTGATTAAAACCTTGATATACCATATTTTACACACTGTAAGACACTGCAAATTGTAAGAAGCACCTTAATTTTTAAGCAACTTTTTAAAAAGTTTATAAAACCAAACTGACCTTTAAAAATCACTAAAAATCATTATCTGAACTTCGTTCTTCTTCTTCTTCCTCTTCACTATCATCATTGTCCTTTTCATATATAAAATGGTCTTCACTGCCATTGAGAGCATTACTTATTCATCACTTCTTGAAAGATTTACAACAATGTCTTCTCTCACTCTAGACCATGACTGTTTTATTCATTGACACCCTTGTTTGATTTTAGGTCATTTTAAAGCTCCCTTTGGTGTGAATTCATGTTGGGTTTCAACCATCATCTATTTCTTCCATCCTCCATAATATAAACCTTAATCAATTTATTTATCAAAACATCAAGAGGTTGCAATTGTGAAGTAAACCTTCCTGGAATAACAGAAAGCTCCATATTTCACTGTCTCACTTTCCATTTCACAAAATTTTTAAAATGACTACTAAACTGATTTAGCAGAAGACTGTTCTTCAATAAAACATCTTTCCAACAAAATTAAATATATGGTGATTTTTAACACTGGTGAGAATTATAAACACTGGAAATTTTTATATTAATTTCAAGTATAAAATGCAACCGAATTTCAGAGGCAATATTTTGAAGAAAAGTGTGCACCATATAGGCCATAAAAGATTGTACAGCCCAGCACAGTTTCCAGTCATCTAAATCTAGTTTGAGTTTCCTATATAAAATTCCTTAGTGTACTTTGTAATAGCGATATTTTGTTTCTGACTCATTTTTAGTTAGAAAACTCTTTGCTAATTTCCAGTTATTGTCGTGATTCTGGTTACTTCAGATATTCCAATGTAATTTTAAACTCTTTCTTCCTCCCCATATTGTTTTTTGAATTACCCCACAGATAACCTTGATAGAGCATCAACTATCACATTTTAAATTTATCTTGAACATATTTAACCCATTAAGTACCATTTTTTTTTCTTTCATCTACATTTATTTCTGTGTTGCCTGATTGACATAGAGATGAGGAAAAGGAAAACAAAAGAAAAAGAATGCAATAATCCTGAAATAAATTATTTATTTCAATTGATCCACAAATGGGGAAAATGCACGTGCCACACTATTTTACATTTTCTTTTATTTTTTTGTGCCAGACAGCAAAACAATCAATATGGAATCCCACATTGCACACAGAGCACTCTTTCCTCGCATTTTTCTTGCAAATTGCACTTTTTTTGTTTTCCCAGTGTTCTGTGTTCAATCACATGTCTGTTTCTAGATGTCCTGAATTCAATTGTAACCCTTGAAAGGTATGATTTTTGGGTATGGTGGACACCCTGACCTTTTCAGATCAGAAGCAGCAGATGGTTGAACAAGATATGCACTTGCCACCATCCTCCGGAACTGAAGCAGTGGAATATTTTTGTTCAAGAGGCAGTAGATGACATGCGCATTGACCAATGCTACATCTGATGCATTGGTGAACGATGGGAAGTGCCATTTCTTACCTCAAATTCTCACACAATATTTCTGTACATTCCAGTCCAGTTTGACCACACCTGCCATATGATTGTTATATATTGTGAAATAATTCTTGGCTGTGAAACTTGCACTTCTTTGTTCTCAGATTTGCTCCATCTCTTTTCTTGGATTGCTGCATGCACTGTCTCATAGTTTGACAAGAGACTTACACAATTGTTATCTTCCAGTACTTCCATTATCTCTGTATTCTTGTCAAATCCATGGTCATATGCTCCTCTTTGCTTCTTCTTCGTGCTGTTCTCAGATTCTATTGGCCAGTTATTCATTTAGTTCATATGGGCAATTCAAGTTGTCCTTACTCTCATTTCTGAGAGCTCTTTCAACAAATGGAAGCTCATGAAAAAGTTATCAAAACATATTTTGTGAAGTTCAGGAGTCTGCGGAAAAGAAATCATATTCAGCACAAATGATCTGCCAAGTCCCAGAACTGAAACTTCACTTGTATCCTTCAATTTTCCTTCATAGACTGACATATGGTAACAGAAACCGCTTTGAGAACAGCACATGGCTCACTGTTTGAATCCAAATCTGACTGGTTTCCCACAAATGAACTGTTTTAGGTAATGGTGTCCATAATATCATACGATTTGGTCATCAGCACTCAGGCTGTTGAAAAAAACTTGAAATTTCATGAAATTATTATTCAGTAAATCCATTAACAGACCAATTTTAAAAAACTTTATCCCTTTTGTCAGGTGGGATTCTGTTCTGATGTGTGTTATCACTGAAATGATGGTGGCACTATATTTTCAGGTATCAGTTGCAACTCATACACTGTTGTACAGATGTTATATCAAAGTCCTCATCTTCATTCCAGTATAGCTTTTCCTGTGGAAGAGCACGGTATCCACTGAAGAGTAGTATACTTATGAACTTTTTTATGCATCCATTGGATAACTCATAGCTGTGATTATTGTTGTGTGTAGCATGTCGGACACTTTCACTGACTATCAACTTCAATACCTGTTCATCAAAAAATTCTTCAAAGCACTCAACAACAAATTTTGCTTTTAGTGCTGCTACCAAATTGGATTTTTGCTGTTCAATTTCTGCTCTATCAGGATAGGTTTTAGAGTAAGTCTTTTGTTTTCCAATCAGGAGTGATAATAGATTTCACTTTCTTCTTTGTTGGCCTGCATGTTCCTCATTTTCCTTTTCTCCATTGGCATGAATTTCCAAGGAACCTGGCACATCATATGGAATGGTATTTTCAAATATATTTTCGTTGATACCTTCACAGGCAGACATCTCATCAACAGGATCTGGAAGAAGCTCTACAATGTCAATGGTCTCATTCACATCACTATCATCACCAAAAGAAGCCATGAAGTTCAGGTCATTTACATACCAACTCATTGTGCCTGCGGAGCAAATAAAAGCAAAATAAATTTTTATGTGCAAACTGCCATGAGCCCCAAATGGGGATCGAAGGTCAGACAGGTTTCATGGAGAAATGAAATACTTCTTTGGAATAGAAGATCGATAAACATCTTCTCAAACCATTACAGAACATGCCTGTACACAGATATTGGAAATTATTCACATAATAATATAACATCCTTTTTTCACAAATGGGTAACTCTTGTAACACTGAAAAACATAGCTTCTTCACAGAAATAAAAGTGTACAACTCACTTGTTTAACAACAACTGACAAAACTTCAATGCAAGTGCTCGAAAAAGGTCTGGACAACAATGGGAAATGGTAGCATTTGCTGCCAGCATTATTAAAATTGCAGAATTTCCATTACAAAGACAAATCCCCAAATGGGGATCATGGCACTTAATGGGTTAATATCACAGTCAAACTGAAAATTATACCCATCTGTGATACAGTTGATATCCCAGTAGCTAACATAATGCTTTATGGTCAGTGTAGACAGTTACTCTATGACCCAAACAATACTTTTAAATTTGTCAAATGTCCAATGAATATCCAGGAGTTATTTTTTTCATCACGGTGTAATATCTTTCATGTTTACATAATTCCCTATATGCAAAAGCTATGGATTATGTTCAGTTTCTGCTTCAGCTTCTATTTCTTGAAATACATAAGCACCAAGTCCTATATTGTTCCCGCCTATTGTGTCAAAAAAAGGAAGGGACATGTCTGATTTATGCAAGATTTGACTTTGACACACCTGTTTTATGATTTCATCAAATGCATTCTGACATTCCTGATTACAGTACTCCATAGAGTTTTCTTCAACAAATGACATAAAAAAGTGGTATTCAAAGCTTGATTACTGACAAAGTTTCTACAGAATCCCACTAACCTGAAAAATGACTATAATTGTTTCTATTTTTAGTACAGAAAAATTAGTGATGGCTTTAATTTAATCTCTGTCAGGTGAAGTGCTATTTTCTGAAATAATATGTCCCAATAATTTTGACACAGTCATCCTAAACTTACACATTTCTAATTTCAGTTTCATTTTTTATTTTAAACACACTTCTCTTAGTAGTTCCAAGTGATCTTTCAATGTTTTTCCTGCTATTAAAATTTAATCAACATATACAATTACTTTTGGATTTACTTCATGCCTCAAAACAAAATCTAAAGCCGTAATAAACTCAGCAATACATACATTAATTCCAAAAGGCACAACAAATACTACATTTACCTTTATACAAAAATGCAATGTTTACCCAGTATCTTGCTCCAGACAGATTTGGTGCAAACCTGAGATCAAATATGAGCTACTCTTATATTTAAGAGATTCATGTTTCTGATGGAGTTCCACTATATTTTCAGGATGGTCAGTCTGTCTTATAAGGAACTTATTTAAATGTCTGGAATCAGGGACTAGTCTGACACCCCTATCTCATTTTGCAACAATTCCCAGAGAATTGTTGCATTCACTGCTATTTCTCTCTAAAATTTGGCATGTTTCCACTTTTTTTAAAATCTTGCACTCTATTGGTTTTCTCTTTGAAAAAAGGATCAGATAAAGGTTTCATAAAGAATGGTTGGTGAGCTTTAAGGTGTAAATTAAACTGATTGTGTTTGACTCACCCTGGCTTATCACAAAATACATATTGCAATTACCACAACATTTCTTTTAACTTCTCTGTCTGTTCAGGATTTAAAGTTACAGCTTCATTGACTTTACTGTTTATAAGTTCCTCAAAGGTCTGATCACCTGAATAATTTAAAAATATCTTGTCAGAAAAGAGTTGATTATCTCTGTGGGTTCTTACTTCCCTAACATGGGTTACTCTCAGTTCCACAGTGTGCAATGAACACATCTGTCTTGAAAATGAAGTTCTTCTTAGATTCAGTAGTTATTGTGCTGTTTCAATTCCTGTCAAAACCTGCATTTACTTTTGCTGTCCAATCCATCCCCAAAAGTAATTTTCTGACAATTCTGGAATCACTAGACATCCCTGTTCAAATGTTTCAAAGGTAAGTAGCACTTGATTCTTTACCATTTTGCTGTCTTCCTGATGGTCCCTTAAGTCTTGCCCCTATTGCTAGTAACTCAATAACATTTTTTCCTTTCATAATTTTGTCTCTGAGCTTCTCTGTTACTTCCTGAATTGGTCTTCTTGTGTCTATCAAGCATTTACCTTCCTAGTCATCTATTTTCACTTTTATACAAGGGCAGTATAGCCCATCACCTAGATCTTTTCCCTCAACATTTTCAAACAATAAATAATTTTAAACTTCTTTAAAATTTAAATTTTTTACTATATCTGTTTCAAAGGGTTCCTCACTTTCAGCTTTTTACAGATTAACAGCCACTCCTGACCACTTCTTTCATCATTTTCTAACATATTATGTGTACAAAATAAGCTACAGATATTTCTCAGTTTTTGATTCAGTTTACTTTTCAGTTATTTCCATGAGTTTGGATAAGAGGCATTCAGTAGCAGATAGTTACATGTGGTAATGTTCTACAGCACAATGTAGATAGTGCACTAACATTATGCCATTTCATTTCAAAAGAGAGCTGGAATGCACACTAAAATTACCCCATTTCTCTTCTAATGTGAGTCAGAAATCACACTAAAATTAGATTTTCCTCTTTGAATGCATCCTAGTATACAAATAAAATGATGAAAACATGTGCTGTAGCATCCTCTCTGCAATAACTAGAAACCAGTGCTAAGTACTGAAATGATGGTCAGCCATTCTACAATTAACTCAGAGAAGAGACACAGTTGTTTCTACTGTGCATGCTCTGTTGTGACATAATACCTTCTGGCACTAAGGGTTGTTACATTTCTCACAGCACCAGGTTAATATTTTCTTTGAAACAGCACTTAGCTTACTGTGCAAGCAGAGATTGTGATTAATTTTTAAATCACTCTTGTCATGACTGCACCATTGGTGAGTAGTGTACACATAGACTGGTACCGGTTCAACATTTCTCTCTTTTTTTTTCATTTCAGTTTATTCCTCACAATGTTAAACCATTGATTACAAAATTAAAATGTATTCAGATACTTCAGTTTCTACATGTAAAATTAATATATTCAATTTAGTTTTGATTACTACTATTGTAAGTCAAAAGGCTATGGACCATCACACATTATAGAACATTAGCATAACTTTCCACAAGCTGCAACTGGAGGCCTTACTGGCTTTGGCAAGCATTCCCCAGAATTTTTCATTATTACTGTTGTTATCATAAGCATCCACATTAATCTTAAAATTTTTTCTCCTTTCCCTTCTAAGTTGTTGCATAACTTCCTCTAATCTGAATTTTCTCTATTCTGTCTTTCCAATTCTTCAGATAACTAAGGGCTGACAGGTACTGATAGGCAACTTCTGTTTCCCTGGTATTTTTGTTATAACCTAATACCCTACTATACCACTACCCAGAACTCCAACATCACCTAACTTCAATACCTCATCTATGTTTATTTCTAACACACAAACATTGTCGTATGGTCATGTGTGTGAGAGAGTTGCAATTGCGTACATATGTGTGTGTGTAAGCTTACTTGCTTGACAGTGTTTTTGTTGCGCCTATCTGTGAGTCAGCATCTCCACTATATGGTGAGTAGCACTCTACCCTTTTTCATAATATTGTCATAAACTTTGTCTTCCATTTCTACATCACTTTCCTCTCTATTAGCAATATTATCATCATTATCTTCATCATAATCACTAGAAGTGTCCTATTCAAATCTTGTTCCTCCCTTAGCATCATGTCCTTAGTTTGTTGATGCTCAATACTAGCATTCATCCAGTCACCTTCATTCTCTTCAAATAATCTCCTATATCCCAACTTCTATTCCTGTTACCAAAAAGATCTTTTCCAATGTCTGTCTTTGACATTTCCATTATAATGTCTGACTCTATTTTTAACAGTGTCTACCCTTACATCCATATTTTTAAGCCAGCCTCCATCCTTTTATTTAATCCTTCAATCTGATCATTAATTCATTGATTTTTAGACTTCATAGTGGATTCTACATTAAGCCAAATAGTCACTGTTGGATTTTATGGTAGACTAAATGTCTATTTATCTCAATATGCTTATCAATAATTCATTTAATTCTGGTTTCCTGTTCACTTCCACTCAGTTGAATCATCAAAAATACCTTTACTCACATCCGAGACCCCTTGTGAAGCTTCACTGCCTGCTTCTTTATTTTCACTCATTTTAACATGATTATAAGTACTTTACCTCAAAGAATGGGGAGTTTGACAATTCTTATGTACTTATCTCATCTTTGCTTATGTAGTCCCAAGCAAAAATTGTATGGTAGTTATTTTACTTTCATTTACTCACATTCACTCTAAGTGTAAAGTACTTTTTCTGTCTTCAATCAAACATTCATGTTTCTTCAGAGTATTTTATTATGAGCATAATACATATTTACTCTTGTGATGTTTATCTGTAATGAGAAAACTATTAGTGCCCCTGCCAAAGTCTATGATACAGGATAGAGCAACCAGCTGGCCCTGTCTTAATAGTGCAATTGGAAAACAGTTTCTTTTTCAGACATTTCAAAATTATTGTGCATCATGTTTAAGGCAATGTATTTCCAATTTTATGGAAGGTAACATCACACAGTATTTTAAAAGTTTTACTCAACTTCAAAATGGCATCAGTGCCTACAGGCTCTTCTGTAGAGCACCATTTTAATATCAGTTGTTAGGTACAGGAAGGTTAGCAACAAGGCACGAAGCATAGGGAGGTTAGCAACAAGGCATGAAGCATAGGGAGGTTAGCAATAAGGCATGAAATCAATAGTTCTCATAACACAAAAAAATGTAGCTTTATTCACAATCAGTCGATCCACATTCACTTAACACAGATTCAAGAGACAAGAGTTATACATATAACTTAAGATCACTTACTTTGTCACTTATTGCTAAGAGGACATATCAACTCCAAAATTGGTCTGATGCAATTAGCACTGGGGAATAATAATAAATGACATATAATTTCTTTTTAAACCATCTGGAACATTTGACAAGTCAATGTAGTGTTAGTGTGACTTCCAGTTTTATATTATACTTCAGATATAATTTATTAAATAATTCTTGTTAAAATGTAGTCATTTAAAGATTTTTAGAATGACCATTGTAGATAACATTTATGAAATGTTGACAGTATTCTTGTCATACTGTGATGTCAGTTACGTATCAATATTATAAAAATAGAAATATAAATAATAACATATGTTTAGCCAGCATTCAAGATAGTATGGTAAAAATAATAGTAAACCATGTAGTTTTGTTTTTAGAGCTGTTAATTATTAGCAAACAAATCTGCATAGTTTATCCTCACAGTATGCAAATGATGAAATATATTTACATAAATATTACACCTGAAGACTGGACAACTCTGTGAACATGGACTGTTATGTATAATACAAATGAAAATGAATCCAATTTATGGCCAGAAATTAGGTAGTATGGCATTTTTCATTAACTGAGAAAGAGTTCCCACAGACGCTGATTTATCATAAGCACTTGCCTTCCTTCACCTGACGCATATACCAGTTGATGGATCTGCAACTGAAATGTCATGCGGCTGCAGCGGCAATTGTTTACAGACTGTAATACTGCAGGAACACCACTGAGAGATCTTCAATGCCATTCATTCCCACCCTGGTATCAAAGCAATGATTAAACTTGTGTCAAGCAAAGTTGTCTCCTGAGGTGTCAAAATACACAGCCACATTTGGGCTCTCTTCTGTGTTTCGTGTCAAATAAACAAAGTTTCATGACATATGCACACAACCATTCAGGATTTTGCTCTACCAATGGCACATTTTGTGCATAACCACCTGGACCTTGTCAGTCTGTTATTATGTATAGATGATCACCATTACCTACTAATAATCATTGGTCTTATACCCAATGACCAGAACCCACATAACCAGCAGGCATTATGGCTGAATCCATCACCAAGGCACCAGTGAATGTCTGGTTTTCTCGCTATGGGATTCCTCTTACCACATAACCACAGACTAAGGCCATTAGTTTGAGGGATTACTATTCAACAAGCTTCTTAACATTTGTAGCAGCCATAATACCCAAATCACAAGTTACCGCCCAGCTAGTAACAGTCTGATAGTACACATGCATCACTCACTTAAATCTCTTCTCATGTGCCACAAAAGGGCTCTGTTTGGTCTTGGGGCAGCTGTAAAAGAACATTTGTCCTGTTTTCCAGCACAGCTAGTGTTTGGTGATCAACTGTGAGTATGTGGTGATTTTATTGCACTGTTTCTACCAACAGCCCAGCCGTCCAATGACCCCACTTTTTTCTCTCCAAAAGCTAGAGTTGCACATTTGAGATGTACATCTACAAAACCTGCAATGCCATGAACAAAATCCTCAGTTTGTGTTCAAAGAGTTGAAAACATAGTCACATGTCTGGCTGCATTATTACACTGTATGCACACTTATCACTTCTTCTCTTTCTGGCACATAGGAAGTAATATCAAGAGGAACAAACACTTTCATCTTCCAAATGGGTGGCATAAATGAGACTGTTTCTACTGAGTGACTAAACCTGCTTTCATTGAAGATTCAATAAATGAACAGTTACACAACTCACTGACGCAAGCAGCTGCAAAATAATCACCAGTGGCCACATCCCTTCTGCTCCGTAGCAGACAACACCTGTGCTGGGAGATACAACCGCTTCTGACCCGCACCCTGCTACGCATTGTAACGGAATTGCTCAACACACTCTTGTCTGTGAAGCACAAAAGTGGACAAGGCACTATAATTTAAAGTTATGAATATTTAAATTCAGTATTATACTCATACTTACTGCTTTCCATGATTTAAAATTGTTGTGACTTGGCAAGACAGCCAAGCCACTATGATTGGTAGCCGAAAGGCACGCGTTAAGCTCACGCAGGCTGGCATGAGGTCTGGAACATTAAAGGAGTTGAGTCTAGTAAAAAAGTATGGATCTTCTGGAATACTTAACTTTAATCCATAATTGGTGAACATCGGTCTGACGGTACATGCATCACAAGATAAATAGCAAATGATAATGGCGCCTTGCTAGGTCGTAGCAAATGGAGGCTATGCTAACTATCGTCTCGGCAAATGAGAGCGTAATTTGTCAGTGAACCATCTCTAGCAAAGTCAGCTGTACAACTGGGGCGAGTGCTAGGAAGTGTCTCTAGACCTGCCGTGTGGCGGCGCTCGGTCTGCAATCACTGACAGTGGCGACATGCGGGTCCATCGTATACTAGCGGACCACGACCGATTTACAGGCTACCACCTAGCAAGTGTGGTGTCTGGCAGTGACACCACAAAAAAATAGTTAAAATTGATAAAGGTTAAGAAATATGGATTCTATCAACTTTACATGAATATCTTTGTAAGTAAAATTAAAATATTTTTGTAACTGTCAACAAGTAGTTGGCATCTGTGTGTCATGCAGTGATGGAATAAGTAGGAGTCTGTCTGTTGTTGTTGCCCTATGCAGCAAGAACATTTAATTAGCGAACTGAGAGTGTTGTAATGCTACACTGTCTGTCACCTGGTGTTAAAAGACGTTTGATGCTTATTAAAAAGTTGATGTCATGAAACAAACCTGCACCATAATATTATTTCAGTGTACATATTTCCAAGTAACAATCCCACTATGTTTCATAGGACAGAGAATGTATCATCTACACAAACAGACAATCAACAGTTTAACAAGCATAATAAACTTTTTTCTTCCAGCACTTACTCATACCAATATGCATATATTATCCAAACACATTCAAAATCAGTACATTGGGAACTTTGTTACACTCTTTATTACTATGATTACTGAAGCTAACAGGGTGAGGATGAGTCAGAACCTGCTATGCATATACATCAAATGCAAGTTCCCAAAGGTCCCCAGTGCACCGGTATATCACATGGACTGAAAACAGAAGAACAATGTTGAACAGATCATTGATAATCAAACCACACTTACTGCCCACATGCTTGCTTATTGCAAGTGCTCACTATTGCTCGATCCCTTCCTGCATCTACAGTTTGTACAAGAAAGGTGTAGAGTCATGTCCCTGCTCCAAAACAGTACACAGGCATCAGTTGGTGACCTCCCCTGAAGCCCACTTGCAGTTAGGGTAACAGTAAAACTTGTACCCTACAAGATTATAGTTGCTAGCAAACTCAGAAAATAGCATTAATTTATGATAAATGCAAACAATATGCCTACACACTCCTGCTGAAAGGGTAAACAAAAGAAACATGATATAATAGCTAGTTGCTAGAACAAAATGTGCTACAGTAACTAATCCATCAGTGACAATAAACTGTGAATTAAGTTATGCACAACACTCTTCTGAAAATTCTAAAAGTTGAATGTTTATTCACAATGGTATACACTGAAAATCAAAGTGAATAATTCTTTGAACAGGAATATTACTGTTTGAGACTTTCCAGATGTAATAATTACTTTAGTAGTTCACAGACATCACATCAGTATTTCAGAGAGACAGTTGCTCATCATCTTCAGGTGCTTAATTTTGTATTGCTCCAGTGGCTAACCGGTATATGTATTGGCTCACAAGGAAAGTGCCTATGCCAAAAGATGGAGCTATAATGTCATCACAGACAAATCATAGATGACAACAACATCCAGTGCCCTCTGCCAGAGAATATCTCGCATGTGTCAACAGTTCCCGGGAAACGGGTAGGGTAGTGCTATGTGGTCACTTCCAGACTGGACACGGCAGTAAGCTGTGGCAGGTCATACTTCCAAGATACATCACCTTATACAACAATAATTGCATGAACATAAACTATGGAGACATACTGTGTTTAATTTCATACATAACTGACTGAGTGTCACTGCGATATTTGTGTGGGAAAGGGGACTAAATTTTGCAACCTCTCCAAAGTCCTTGCCCATCAAGGATTAATAAGTCCCATTGAGCAAGGTGTCTTGAAATTTTCCAGTGAGACAGCTGAAGAAATGAGGTGAGAGATTTGCAGGGCCATAACTAGGATGCCTGCACCTAAGCAGAACATCAACAATGAAGAAGGAAAAGTACTCCTTTCCTTAAGAGAAGTCAAAGAAATAATAATTTTACTGCTGACAAGGGAAATGCTGCTGTTGTTCTGCCTGTAACATCTTACTTTAACAATGTGACGGGTTTACTGCTGAGCTCAGCTTATCTTCATCTCCAGAAGGATCCAATTGTTGCAGTATAATGGAAGACATTATCCTCCTCAAACTCATCCTGTTTCCTGGTCATCTTAAGAACAGCTTAAGAGTACAAATACGAGTTCCACATGACTTTATGGGCTGCCTAAAGTACATAAAAAAGGGTTCCAATTTGCCTCATGTGAGAAATATCGGGGCTCCAGCATATTACCTAGCAATAGATTCAGCTTCTGCACTCTTTTATTTTTTAAAAATGTGAACATCATATTCAAAACTGAGAAGATTTTATACAGCCACTGAAGACTTTACACCTTAAACCATCTAACATATTAGCAAGCTTTGATGTGGTCTCTTGTTTCTCATGAGTACCTCTGGAGGATTGATTAAAACATGTAGAAGCTAAGCTGGAGGAGAACATCTTACATCTACTCAGACATGGGCTTACATCAACTTACTTTTCAGTTAATGAATAATATTTTGAGCAAAGTGAAGGTGTTGCTATGGTTAGCCCTTTGTTTCTCATAGTTGCTAACCTTTTTATTGAACACTTCAGTCAGCACTTTTGAAACCTAAATACTTCTGGAGGTATGTGGATGATACTTCTGTAGTATGGCCACATGGGGTAGCAATGCTTTCTGCATTTGTGGAACATCTTAACTTCCTCCAGCCAAGGATTTGCTTCACCATGGAAGTGGAGAGAAAAGGAGACCTCCCACCTTAGATGTCTTGGTCTTCAGAAAAGAAGGTATTTCCTTGGGTCCCAGTGTATTTCAAAAACCAACTCACACTGACCTATATCTGTGAGCTATTAACTACTACCACTTACCTCAATGCAGTGGTGTATTACAAATTCTTGTTCAAAGGGCAAGAGTTATCTTAGATCCAAGGAGCCTATCAGTAGAACTTATCCATCTTCACTCTGTGTTTTTACAAAATGGGTACACTGATAAACAGCTTTGAAATGCATTTCAACCTGCATGCACTAATCCTCAAGAACAGCCAGAAGAAATGGAGAACACCATTAGGATGGTTCTTATACCCTATGTTCATGGCATGTCCTTTAAGATCAGCAGACAGATCAGGAAACATCAAATAAAACATGTCTTCCCTCCTCCAGTGTGAGTGCGAATGATGCTGCATTATGTTAAAGACAACATAGGCCTATGGAGACCAGGAATACATAAAAGCCCCTGCCAGATGTGTCACACCATTAAAGATAGATGTGCTGAAGACAGAGTTCATATCAGACTGGGTCAGTTTGAAAAGTCTGCTCTTGCTGAACACTGTTTTGACACAGGACATAGCATTAGCTACAGAGGGACAAAGATCCTTCAGTCCGCCACCATGTACTGGGACTCCATTATTAAAGAAGCAATTGAAATACGCATTAAGTAATGATCTGATTAACATATGTGGGATTTCAACTCAGCAAGACATGAGGACCAGCATTGGCAGTACTAAGGCATTGTAGGCTGTAGATAAACAAATCTGAGTCAACATAGATGGGAAATTGGAGTCGGGAACTTAAAATGGACGCCAACACTATACAAGTGCGATTTGTGACCATGCTTTTCCCATGTTGCAAGTGCGAAGACCTTGGCCCATTTCAGTAGCAGTGGGCACTAGATGTCATCGTCCTCTATGACTTGTCTTTGATAACATTATAGCCCCATCCCTTGGCACCTGTGCTTTTGTAACGAGCCAGCGTTCGTATTGGCGAGCCATAGTAGTTACACGTCAGTAAGCACTTGAAGATAATGATCAGCCGTCCCTTTGAAATATTGTGTAGTTTTCACAACATTATCTGATGCGACACCTGCACGTCACTGAAGCAGAGATGTTATTGCTGAAACTACAAAGCATAAATGTTTTTTACACCCGATGCAATAACAAAAATCATATTTTTAACAGTGCACAATGTATGATAATAGACAACATAACATGACACATGCATGGGTTTTATACAGTCAACACGAAAAACACTTTCATATTTTAAATCAAGTTTTTAATGTAAGTATGCAAGGTGATTTTATCTGACACACATGATTTTACTTGTATACAATGGAAATAGTGGAAGGCAGATCATGTACGTACATATAAGTAAATAAACATGCAAAATGCATGAATTTTTCCCGCAGATGGTTTCGTGCCCCCTTTTACATTAGTGTCCCAAAGATGAACACTGCAGCATCAGGATATCTCACTGAGAGAATGTGAAATGTGGAGCACAATCACACATGTCTGTTTGGGGCAGCTATAACATATTCTGATATTAATAACATGTAATGTTATATAATGTTAAAAAAAAAAGTGATAATATAATAAGTTGCCTTGACAAAAATTGTCTCCCTTGTATCACTAAAAACTAAACTCCTCCCGAACAGGCCATGAAGGCCCCATGGTACCAACTGGTTGCCATGTCGTCCTCAGCCCATAAGCATCACTGGATGTGGATATGGAGGGGCATGTGGTCAGCACACCGCTCTCCTGGCCGTATATCAGTTTCCGAGAGCTGGGCTGCTACTTCTCAATTAGGTAGCTCCTCAGTTTGCCTCACAAGGGCTGAGTGCACTTCGCTAGCCAACAGCGCTCAGCAGACTGGATGGTCACCCATCCAAGTGCTAGACCAGCCTAACAGTGGTTAACTTCGGTGATCTGACAGGAACCAGTGTTACCACTGCTGCATGGCCTTTGACCCCCTTGTGTCACTGGTAGATATATAAATGGTAGTTTACATCCTACATGGAACTTTTACCTTTCCTGGGACTTTCTTGCACAAAAGGTTATTTCTGTTATTCAAGTGTGGAAAGTCAAATATTATCAAATACGAAACAACCAAAAAGCTAATAATTATAAGGAAGACTTCATTATTCTTTAACATACTTGAAATTCAGTCAAATGCAGAAAGTAAAAGTTTTATATTTTAATTTCCATTATATTAAACCACCATTCTCCAAGCCACTGAGCACTATATTGTAAAGTCACTGAATTTCCATTTCCAGGTCTCTGATTTACATTTTGTGTTACTCACTTAATTATTGGAATCAGTGCCAGAACACAGTATACTCTCAACTATCAGCTCGTAACTAACCAGCTCAGTACTAATTGGTCTACTTAATCTGGCCTAATTAATTAATAGCATAATAATACCTTTCTGTACTGTAATAAAATGAGGATTAATTTATTGTGCATACTGTATTTTTCAAAGCTTTAGCAAGTGGGCACCAGCTACAATGCTATGTGGCTTTTCAAAATATTTTTTATGCATCTTTTGTGCTTATAGCACATCTGGAGTCATGATTATAAAGTACATACTACTCTGTTGAGAACCGTGTATTTTTTATTTCTTCATTTGCATATCAGATTTCCAGAGTGCATGCATTGTTAAATTGTTGTTTTGTTTGGTCATTGCAATTTAAGTGGCAAATAGAAGCAACATATTCAGAATTTGCTGCCAGTGATCAGTTGGATCAGTTGTTGGATTGATGGAAAAAACAGTTAGGTATTCCCCGGATTACAATTAGTGGAGGAACTTTATCTTCTTACATAGGGGCTGTGCCATTGTTTAAAGAGTATCTTTTGAAGTTAATTTATGAGGTGGGTGTTTCTGACGAGAAGTACAAATGCAGTGATGTGGTTTAAATTACAAGGTACTTCCTATAAAAAACAGTTCCTCAAAAAAGTGAAGCTGCAGCACACGAGTACAAGAAAAGTGAGGAACGAGTTACCATATTGGCTTGCAGTGATGTGACTGCCAACCACAAGCTTAGGTTCACATTAATAGGGAATTCATGGAAACCTGGAGCTTTCAAAAATTTGACAAATCAGGCATCACTGTCCCTACTTTACACTCACAACAGAAAGCATGAATGAATTCAGGAATCCTTAAAATCTGGTTCTAAAACAAATTTGTACCACCTGTAGAGAAATATTTGACACAGAATGTAATGAAGACAGTGTAACCATTCTGAACAGGACTGACTTGCTAGACATCAAAAGACGGTTGGCCGAAGTGTAGAACAAGATTCTGAACATATCGCATGTATATTCTCAGAAAACTCTTTTAGACCATTAAGGTGGACATCATAACTCTGAACCCATTTTGTGAAACATGTACTAAGGCCTCAACCTGCTTATAATCCTAACATTGTCAAATGACTGACAAAATAAAGTTCAGAAAAAATTCTGTTGGAGAAAGTTAACCTGATATAGAATTGTTTCAGTTACCTAAGGACAAAGAACCTAGAACAAATTTTGTTAATATTTTTCGTTACAGAATGTTTGTAATAACCACAATACTCATATTTTTGTGTGACATTGAAGTCACTCATCATGTTAAGTAGTTACTGCTGTTGTTGTAATTTATTGTTTTATAAACTGATCAGCGTATGTTCTTGCTAAGAGGTTCCCTGGGTCTTGTAATTGTTTAACTACAATATGTTTATTTTCTTAATTAAACAAAATAGTCACTAATGCACTTAGCTGTGCTGTCAAAAAATCATGAAGGGGTACTGAGTGTAACTTCTTCACAATGAAATGCCAGATAAAATAACTTCCATACATAATCTTCACTTTTAAGTAATCACAAAATAACTGATACACATTTCTTGATACATTAAAGCCAGGTTATCATTCAAATGAGCAAAAGTCAGTCAAAGTTTCAAAAAATTTTTGAGACAGTGAAAAGACATACAAAGGATCTGTTTGGGGATTATGATTGTCCATACTTTGAACTTTATTTACAAAAAAACAAAATGGTTTGATCAAGGGTTTATCAGTTTAAAGTATGCAGATTGCGTGCAGTGTAGCCCCTTAGGAGTTATCTGAAATCAAAAATGGATTATTTCAGTCAATACCGGTACTACCTTAAATTTATAACAGCGTTTACCTAACCACAATAGCATATTCTTCAATTTTACGATATGGCATTAACTCAAAATTTAAGCTCTATTTTTGGAGGTTTTTTTTTTAAACTCCTTATGGCTTTACAAAAAATAGCTGATATTAACTAATCTCTTATATTATAGATGTAAGCTCCCAAGGAAAGTGTTTATTTTTCAGGGGTTGAAGCTAGAAGTTAATAGTTGAACCGTTTTTATTTCACACTGTAAGCAGCTTTGAAAAATCAATTCTTAAGAAAAGCCTGCTTAAAGTTTAGGGAAAACTTTTACATGTATTATTAGTTCAACTTGCATAAAACTATATGTTATTATATACTTTTGATGTCAGTGAACAAAGATTTGAAGTTAGAGTTTCAAAATTAAAATGGCCAGTCCAATATTGTGGACCAAAAATTGTGTTTCGACCAGTTATTTATTTATATATATATATATATATATATATATATATATATATATATATATATATATATATATATATATATATATATATATACATAAAGTTTTTGTTACTTACATTTAGTCCACAGCTACAGGCCTGTGTTAACCCTTCCTCTAACTCAAATTGTTCCTGAAGAGCAGTTCCTTGGTTCTTCTCGGTGACAAAAGCTGACTGAGCTGAATGTGCTGTTTGGCATCCTGCACCCATTGTTCTTCAGCTTTTGCAGCGAATATGCTTCATGCATACTACAAGAAAAATCATTTTGTGAATGTGCATCATGGCTTGACAAATTTTCTGCCTGAGTGGGCATCTCTAGCTGAGAGCGTCCAGCAGCAACCATGACACTGTTTTGAATAAAGGCTGTAGAAACTTTGTAACGCACAGATTAAAAATCTTCTTGTCCCAACATTCTGGATACAAACTTTTCAAAAAGTGCACTTAAAAAATTGAACGTTTAACCATTTTGAATGAGAATCTGGCCTTTATATCAGACTTTGGTACAGTGGAGACAGAATACAGTATGACCACTCTCTTCCACAGCACAATTCGAACTGTCCATGTCTTTAGCCACCAGCAGCATAAACATAAGCCAAGGATACATTCATATTGACATTTTTCAGAGTATGATACACATAGATATATGCACCAAGATGTAGTTATATTTTCTTAATTTTGAATAATGAGAATATAGGATTTCAGTCAATTAACCTCACATCGAAAAACTATATACTGTCTAAACTACAAAATATAACAAGAATAAATGAGATATTGTAATATATGATTGATTTGTGGCTGTATCCCCAACTACAGTACTCCATATTGTCTGGGTAAAGTTCCATTATAATACTGCCCCCCCCCCCCCCCACACACACACACACATACACACAGTATCAGCTAGAAAGCTGCACAAAATTGTGTGAACCTATAAATTTCACATAATAAATGTGAAAGTCTGATCACAAAGTAGAGAAGGTATGAAGTTAGATACAAATACCAGTAAGCACTAAAATGATATAATGGAAACTATGGATGAAGAGCAAGAGACAAGTTCCATATTTCTAGATTTTCAGAAAGTATTTGCAGGTTGTTAATGAAGGTATAAGCATATGAAATATGTTCACAGATACATGAGCGACTCAAAGACCTCTCAAGTAATAGAACCCACTATGTTGTCCTTGATGACAAATGAGGGCTTATTTCAATAGTGATACAAGTCCATTACCTCTACTTTTCTGCCTATAATGCTTCTCATATTAATGATCCAAACAAACAGAAAGAAAGGTTCATCTCTAGCAAGAAGCCATACATTTGAATATTTCTGGTATCACAACTGCAGATTTTTCAGCACTCTTTTAACTTTAGGACTCTGTATCTCAAAATGAACAAAAATGGACTTGTACCACTATTGAAATAAGCCCTTCAAATGTTCATCAGAGACAATGGTATTGTCAAGAGAGTCTCAGGGAAGTGTGATAGGACAGCTGTTGTTCTGTAAACACACAAATGATTTGGTGGATAGTGTGGGCAGCAGTCTGTGATTGTTTGCTGATGATGCTGTGGTGTGTGGTAGGGTGTCAAAGTTGAGTGACTGTAGGAAGATACAAGATGACTTAGACAAAATTTCTAGTTTATGTGATGAGTGGTAGCTAACTCTGAGTGTGGAAAAATGTAAGTTAATGTGGATGGGTTGGAAAAATAAACCTGTAATGTTCAGTTAAGTATTACTATAGAGTGTCCTGCTTGACACAGTAAAGTCATTTAAATATTTGGCCATAATGTTGCCAAGTGATATGAAACAAAACAAGGATGTGAGAACTGTGGTAGGGAAAGCAAATTGTTGACTTCAGTTTATTATGAGAATTATAGGAAAGAGTGATTTACCTGTAAAGGAGATAGCATATAGGATGCTGGTATGACCTATTTTGAGTACTGCATAAGTGTTTGGGATCCATACCAGATCAAATTAAAGGAAGATGTAGAAGTAATTCAGAGGCAAGCTGCTAGATGTGTTACTGGCAGATCTGAACAACACGTAGGTAAGTGTTACAGAGATGCTTTGGAAACTCAATGGGAATCCCTGGAGGGAAGGCGATGTTCTTTTCGGAAAACACTACTGAGAAAATTTACAGAACCGGCATTTGATACTCACTGCCGAAATATTCTACTGCCATAAACATACATTGCATGTAACGGTCAGGAATATTAGGTTCAAGAAACTAAGGCTCATAAGGAGGCATATAGACAGTTGTTTTCTCTCACTCTGTTCATGAGTGGAACAGGAAATTAAATGACTAGTAGTGGTGTAGGATACCCTCCTCCTCACCCCTTACAATGGCTTGCCGAATATCTATGTAGATGTATATTATACACAAATTACATGAATCATTACGTTTACGTTTTGTAGATGTTGATTGTGAAGATCATTGACTCATCACAAGGAAATCCCTATGATTGCCAGCATCTCCGATGACGTGCTTCTTCCAACTAGGGGCGCCATTCACAAGGGGGCGTGACTGTTCACACCTGAGGTCATACTTCCTGAACACCTGACAGAGGGACCAATCGGCAGTTTGGGAAGGCTGAGCTCAGGCAATTACCCCTCCCTGGGCGTGGCCTGTACCTGGGGTATGTGCGAAACCTACTTGTCGACCTGGGGATGGGAATTATGCGTTACCCAATCACCTGTTACACGTCAGGAGGGTGGGCCAGCCTTCATGAGCATACAGGGAGGAAGAAGAAGAAGAAGAAGAGGAACCTTGAATGCCGAAGTGGAGGAACAAGAGAACAGAAACAAAGAAAGGAAAAGGGAGTGAAAAACAAAGGTGAGACTGTTCTTACATCAGCGACAGAAAATGCAGAACATTCCCCGTAACATCCCAGACATGTTCGCAAGTGAGGGGAAAAATAATAGTAAGAGGATAGTACAGAAGGGAAAAAATGCTGCAAAGGCTGGGGCCCCATGGTAGCTAAGCATGAACCCACCAAAGAGTGGCGAGCCTCCTGGGGTGTGGGATAAGCTCAGTGTGCACGGTTGATAATGTAAGTTTGGACATCATGCTGGCACACCTGGAGTGCTGCAGCTAGTGTAGAATAGTTTAAGTATTGCATAATTTAGCATATAATTAGAAACAGAAATCAATGGACTGACCTTGTAGGTAGCTCACCAAGTCAACGTAACATGTACAAACAACAGTACAATCTAAATTCGCCCATAGTCGAATAGTAACATAGCAACACACAACCTGTAGTAAATAATGAAGCTGCAGAAATTGTAATGTAAATTTAGAATTAGGACCCTCTAATGAGTAAGGTAGTGGGTTGATTATGTATCAGTTGTTTTGTATAAAGGATTTCCTTTTTAAGAAAGAAAAGGAAATGGTCACTCAAGTACGTATCAGACTACTCACGACGACAGGAAAACGAGAGGTCCAAATGGAAATATGTGGGAGTCTGAAAGGAACGTCGGTGTTCAAGTGCTAAGGCAGATGAGCTTGAGTAGATTGAGAATGTCAGCCGAAAGGACACCTCTGACAGATTCTGCAAGACTCCCTGAGCGGATGTTGTGCATTGAAGTCACGAAGCAGCGAAAATGGGTGAGGGACTTGACCAATAAGCTGGTGACACCAAATGACTCGGGGATGTACGTGTTACAAAGAAAAAAGGAAGTGAGGAAGGAAAATGCGAACGACACTTGTAGCCAGGTGTTCAATGATATCGTTTATGAACATTATACCAGGTGAGCTGAGTGACTCAATATGAGCAGAGTGACTCGGGAGGGAGCAACGGGGGATCGAAACAGACCATAAAGAAATGTGGGAGGTCAAAGCAGCCACAAAGTCACAACTGTATCCTGGAGGCAGAAAACAAGTGGACTCTGCGATTCCAAGAGCAGCAGCAATTCCTCTTTGTTAGATCTAATATCGCAAACATTCCATTGGAGCGGAGTGATGATGGGGAAAGGGAAGGAGGGGAAAAAATGAAGGGTTGTCTCTTTGATGGCTGCCGAGTATCAGCCGTCGAAGACTGTTCCACGGCGCAGAGGCTGGAGAGTCCTGTTCGACAGTATTTACCGAGTCATAGGCACTCTTTCTCGGTGGCCCTGCGGATTCTAGGGCAGAAAAACGGTTGGCAGCGCGCACCGGCAAAGCGTAGGTCAGGTGTGTGAGGGTATCACGTGTGAACTCCATTGACATCTTCACATTAAATATGCGTAGGTTATACATAAAGCGAACAACCATAAATCCAAAGGCAAAACAAAGTAAATTGATTTTCCTTAACTAAGGCATATGTGTCCTATGATAAGCAATCAAGGTGCTATTTACAAATTCTACCCCCCACCCCTCCCCCCCCTCCCCTCCCCCTCCAGTCCTATGCGCATTACTTTACTCTACTTTATCAGAAGAACACATGGTATACAAAAGCAATCAAAGAAATGGGTGACAAGAGATTGTAAGTACTAGGAACATATTATAGCAATTTATAGCGACTTAGTTATATAGTGATTTAATCTTCCAGATTAAAAACACATATCGCTAAACTAAAAGAGTATGCATGAAAAATGTAAATAAGACCAGTAATACACATATGCAAAAATCTACCATATGACCTACCAATGTGAGATTTCATTACTTTCTGCAACCTTACCAAGCTAACAATTACCTAAGGAGGTCCTCTGAAAAAAAAAAAACTTTAAAGAAAACTCTGCAGTATAGGTATGACTCTCTTTCTCTCATCCTTCCTACCACATAGTTCTCCTAACTACTGTTAACTGTGTTATGTGGTCTTTTAAAGAAGCAGTAATAAATGTGACAGTGGTTCAAATCTCCTCTCTGTCTGTCAATGTACATTTGTAAAATTGACCCAGATATTTATCCAGGTACTCTGACAAATGGTAGGCCTACATGGAGCTTTATCCAGACAGCAAGAAAAAATGTTAGTTATGTTTTTCAAGGATACTGATGATTCTCAGTAATATGGTTATTCACATGAAAAGTCTCATTATAAGTAACTATTTTTAAAATACAGGCTATTGTAATAAACATAAAGTACGGAATTACATTGTATTTTATTCTAAACTAAAGATTCTTTTAAACTCACCTTACAGGCAGAAACAACTTCTTATGCTCACTTAAACTGAATGATGTAAGTACTCAGTCAGACAGTTCATCAGATTTTGTATTTTGTTGACAATTGTTTACAGTCAGCTACATAATTACGGTCAAAACTTCATGTTATCATAGTAGTTGTTTCATTTAAATAATTTTATGCCAATTCTGTATTGATACAAATCCAGATGTACAAATCACAGATATATCACTACATGTTCCCTGTTGGTAAGCTACAGACCTACTCACCCAGTATAAGTAAGAGTGTACAGATACAAGATAAGCCACACTCAGCTAAGAAAATTAGTGAAAATAATATACAACATTTTAATAGAAAAACTGTTGTATCTGTCAAATGCACTTGATGTTAAACATGTAAATGTGGCATCAGAGAACCCTCTACCACCGAAGTAATTGCTGTTACGAGGCAGCTCGCTCACACACACTAACTACACAGATTAGTCACTGGGTCAGATAGAGTTAGGCAATAGCTATGGCAAAAAATAAATAGCAACAGAGATTAGAAACAATTTGCAATGATTTATTGATAGAAGTTTCACAATACTTAACTGGAGTATAAACACTTGTACTGAACCATCTTTATTCTAGTGTAGAGCACAATCCAGTTAATGACAACTAATCTCTCTTCTATAGTGCATAGTTTGACTCTTTTTTGTGCAGACTGTAGATGAGCCCTGAGACACACGAGGAGGTATTGTTCTCATACTGTCTGACGATTGACCGATGACTGTCTTAAGGTACTGCCTGCTGAGTAGAGCCCTGCATCTGCTTACACCCACTTGGGAACAATTTGTGTGATGTAATACAGATGCAAAACATAGTCCTTGCCATAAGCACCTTCTCTGGAGCAGCTCAGCACTCATTGATGTAGGCTGTCTTGTACCTTCTGAAGCACATAGCAGAAAATACACTGTCGAGTCACTTTAATGTGGCCACCTGTCAAAAGCCCTTTGCAACACACAGACACTGTGAGATGTGTAGGTAGAGAGTCAATGAGGTTCTGGAAGGTGGCAACAGTGATGTGGAGCTATGCTGACTCCAACGTCCCAGCCAGCTGCACTACATTTCTCGGTTGAGGATCCATGGTGTGAACAGTGAGAGGTGGTTCCACAGATTCTCTGTTGGGCTTTAATCCAGTAGTTTGGTGGCCAGGGGGGGTACAGTAAACTGATCCTGGTGCTCTTCAGACCATGCAGGTACACTCCTAAAAGTGTGACATGTTGCACAATCCTGCTGGTAGATGCCATCGTGTTGATCACAAACTAACTGCATGTAGGCATGGACATGGTCCCCAAGGACAGATGCATGCTGTGTTGATCCATTGTATGTAACAGAATGATGAGGTCACCCAGGAAATGTCACGAAATTACTTCCATGATCATAACACTTTGCAGGGGGTTTTCTGCCAGACATTTCTCACCGTACACGTCAACGAAGATCTGTACAATCGAGCATAAAAAGTGATTCATCTGAAAACGTCACTGACGCCAGTCAGTGGATGTCAAGTTGTTGTAAAGTGGTGCAAATTCCTGACTTCGTCACCGATTAACACCAGGAAGCTTGGGTACCTGAACCAGACACCAGCCCTGGAGGCCCATATGTAGCGATCTTGAAGACACATTGTTGGTAGCTCCTTGGCTCATCTGGCGAAAATTGTTCAACAGTTGTAGGTCTATTGACCCATACATATCTCCTTAGCCATTGTTCACCCCATCATCTATGGACCATAGTGCACCACAGTTCCTCGGCGCCGGTTTTGGATAGCACCATTTTCCCATGCATGCTCTACTTTTAACCATAGCGGCACACAAACACTGTTCAAACTTAGTCATTTCGGAAATGCTGCCATCCTTGGCCTGAAAGAACAGATACCATCTTCATATAGTTAAGGCTAACCGGCCATTGACTTTCTTCTTCTGTGCAGATGCACATGTATTGCCCGAACTCTTACAGGACTCGATAAGATTGTCTGCCGCGAGTAATGATGTAATGGGCAGGGCCACTACGAATGTAGTGTGTGGACATTAAGTTGGGAATGTGGGTCTCACAGGGAGCGTGCAAGCGATAAGTCCCTGCAGTCACACTATCCTCCTTACCCTTGGTGGCTCGGATGGATAGAGTGTCTGCCATGTAAGCAGGAGATCCCAGGTTCAAGTCCCGGTCAGGGCACATATTTTCAACTGCCCCCATTGATGTATATCAACGCCTGTCGGTAGTGTAGGTTCTTGATTTAATTATCATTTAAGATAAATCACTCTGTTTCCATATTACGGCAATGACTACACTGTTTTCTGCGTCTCCTAATACGCTTTATATACCCACCACTGCTAGTGCTGCAAGCACCGTCTGTGAGTGGTCATTGCACATTGATGTCGAACAAAGGTGGTGGTCATATAAATGTGACTCTGGAGAGCAATAATCATGGGTGACTGGAACAGAGGAAAAAACAGACGATAGCGTGATTGGAAAAACTGGGCTCAGTAGTAGAAATGAAACAGCAGAAAGGCTAATTAAGTCCTGCGATAAATTTGGATTAGTAATACCGAAAACACTGTTCAAAAATCGCATGAGTACGGGGTATACTTGTAAGAGGCCCAGGCAAATGGGAAGATACAACCTATTAACCACATTGTCTTACAGAGGTTCTGAAATAAGACAAGTGTAGGCAGGAACAGCTATGGGCTCAGGTGACAATTTAACAGCGACGAAGAGTTAACTGAAGTTAAAGAGAATCGTCTGGAGAAGCAGTTATGGAAAGATGTAGGATACTGAAGCACTGAGCTATGGCGAGGAGCATTTGTTTTTCCCTGCGATACTGAATACCACAATAGACAATTCCGTTGAAGAGGAATAGACATCTCTAAAAAGGACACTCACAGAACCTAGACACACACATATACGATGAAAGTAAATGTGTAGAAACCTTCGGTAATAGGAGAACACGTCAGCTGGTTGTTGAAGGAAGAGCATACAAAAATGTTCACGAAAAGAAACGAATACAAGAATATAGGTAACTTTAGAACTAAATATACAGAATGTGAGGGCAAGTCAAGGCAAAATGGCTGCACGAGAAACGAGAAAAATCGAAAGAAGAAGGATCGTCGGGAGGGCTAATTCAGCTCACAGAAAAGCCAAAACAACTTTCGGTGATACTCTAAGCGCAGGTGACAACATCTGAAATACAAGAGAAATTCCACTGTAAACGAAGAAGAGAGAGTGATTAGTAGAAGGAGTACAGCACACTGAAAGATTCTATGATGTGGAGGAACGGCCTGGTGATGTGATAGAATAAATAGGAATCGATATGGAGACATAGGCGTCCGTTACTAGAGTCTGAGATTACTGACTGTTGGAAGAGCTGCAATCAAATAAGGCATAGGTGATATCCCTTCGGAAATTCTAAAACTATTGCGAGAACTGGCAAGCAAACAACTATTCAAATTGGTTTGAAGAATCTGGGAATCTCGAGCCATACCGTCTGACTTGTAAAAGTTTCCTTCACACAATACCGAAGAAAGCAAGAGCGGTGAAGTGCGAGAACTGTCATACAGTCTAATATCTCATGCGTCTAAACTGCTGAATCTAGAAGAATGGAAAATAAAACGGAGGATCTATTAGATAATGTTTGGATTTAGGAAAGATAAAGTAATCATAGAGAGAATTTCTGATGCTGCGCTTGATAAATATGGAAGCAAGATTTAAGAAAAATCAAGACACATCCATAGCATTTGTTGATCTAGAAAAAAGTTCAACAATGTAAATTTGTGTAAAATGTTCGTAATTATCAGGAAAATAGTTGTAAGCTATAGGGCAATCAGGCCATTTATAATACCGGCGTGTAGAAGAACGGAGAGGGAAAATAAGAATGGAATACCAAGAATGAAGTGTTTGGATTAGAAAGGATACGACAAGTGCGTAGTCTGTTCAGTCTGTACACTGAAGAAGCAAATACGGAAACAAAAAAAAGACGTTCACTTGATCAACACTCGCGATTAAACGATATCAATGATAGAGCTACATGTACTCTCCGCAGTCTGCATTACGATGTGTAACGGAAGATTTTTTCTTTGTTTAGCACAATCACTCTCTACTTTTCTCGTTCCAATCGTGAATATTTCCTGGGAAGAACGATTGCTGGTAAGTCACCGTATGGGCTCAAATCGCTCTGATTTTTCCAATCTTTTCGCGATGTTTCTGTCGGTGGAAGTAATACACTGATTGACACTTCTAGGGACATACACTCTCAGAACTGTTAACAGCAAACCACACCGAGATTCAGAAAGCCTCTCTTGCACTGGAGTTGGCCGAGCATGCCCGTGACGCTTTCGTGCTTACTAAATGAACCTGCAAGAAAACGTGCTGCTATTCTTTGGACCTTCTCTGTTTCCTCTACCCATGCTATCTGCCAGAGATCCCATACTGTCGAACAATATTAGCAGTGCTCGAACGATGGTTTTGTAAGCTGCGTTCTTTGTCAATGGACTATATTTTCTGAGAGTCCGCCTGCTTAGATGAGTGATAATGTGCTCGCCACCCATGCAAGCAGCCCCAGGTTCGATTCCTGGCTGGGTAGGAGACTTTCTCCGCTCGAGGACTGGGTGTTGTGTTGTCCACATCATCATTTCATCCTCATCACTGGCGCGCAAGTCGCCGAATGTGGATTCGAATGAAATAAGACTTACTCTTGGCCCAAATAGGGGCCTCCCGGCCAACGATGCCATACGCTCATTTTTTTTCCTGAGAATTCTTCCAATGATTCTTATTCTGGCTTGTGACTTACTTGCGGTTAGTTGTATGTGGCTGTTCCACTTTAAACCACTCCAAACGCATAGTTCCTGATATTTAATGCACATAACTGCTTCCAGTGATTCTTTTGCAATCATACAATAATGGGTCATTCTGTCTATGCACGCGTAAAACGTTTCATTTGTTCAAGTTGAGGGCCAATTGCTACTTCCTGCACCAAGTGTCGGCCCGTTGCAGGTCTTCATCCATTTCGCTACAATTTTTGGCGTCGCTTCTTAACCGTATACAACAGCATCATCCGTGATAAGCCCCTTGGAAATTCTGGTTCGAATATGACATCGCTTCCTCTGTGAAAGTGAGGGAGAATTACGGCCTAATGAAGGTAAACTAAAGAAGGTTGAAAGCAATGAGGAGTAGCAGAAATGAGATTAGACATAAAGTTAATTTCAAAATTCGGGATCACGAAGTAGAAGCAGTGAAGGAATTCTGCTTCCTGGGAAGTAAAATATAAAGAGTGATCAGAAAGGTTCCGTCTGACGGCGTTGCTGCAGGGTATGAGTATGTGCAACGTATCACCACTACAAAGTGGATAAGTGGATAAGGAACCATATGTAATTCGGAGTGACACTCGTATCTTCCCGACGTGCATGCGGCAAATGTGGACACGTGAACTGTGGCGTCATTATTACTAAATGCCACCAAACAGGACCAACGTCTTGTTATCCTTTTCTTGGCTGCTGAAGGCAGACATTCTTCGGATAATGAAGAATGAGTATGCAATTAAGAAGAAACGTCTGGGCAATCTGCGACACGAGGTGCTGCTGCCTCATCATAATGCACTTCCCCATATCGCAAATATCGTAATGCAGACGTTACGCCAACTCAGGTGGGAGATACTGGCTTACCCGCCCTATAGTCCTGATGTCTCCCTATGCGGTTATCTCTACATCTACATCTACATCTACATACATACTCCGCAATCCACCATACGGTGCGTGGCGGAGGGTACCTCGTACCACAACTAGCATCTCTCCCTGTTCCACTCCCAAACAGAACGAGGGAAAAATGACTGCCTATATGCCTCTGTACGAGCCTTAATCTCTCTTATCTTTGTGGTCTTTCCGCAAAATGGCGTCAGTAAAATTGTACTGCAGTCAGCCTCAAATGCTGGTTCTCTAAATTTCCTCAGTAGCGATTCACGGAAAGAACGCCTCCTTTCCTCCAGAGACTCCCACCCGAGTTCCTGAAGCATTTCCGTAACACTCGCGTGATGATCAAACCTACCAGTAATAAATCCAGCAGCCCGCCTCTGAATTGCTTCTATGTCCTCCCTCAATCCGACCTGATAGGGATCCCAAACGCTCGAGCAGTACTCAAGAATATGTCGTATTAGTGTTTTATAAGCGGTTTCCTTTACAGGTGAACCACATCTTCCCAAAATTCTACCAATGAAACGAAGACGACTATCCGCCTTCCCCACAACTGCCATTACATGCTTGTCCTACTTCATATCACTCTGCAATGTTACGCCCAAATATTTAATCGACGTGACTGTGTCAAGCGCTACAGTACTAATGGAGTATTCAAACATTACGGGATTCTTTTTCCTATTCATCTCCATTAATTTACATTTATCTATATTTAGAGTTAGCTGCCATTCTTTACACCAATCACAAATCCTGTCCAAGTCATCTTGTATCCTCCTACAGTCACTCAAGACGACACCTTCCCGTACACCAGAGCATCATCAGCAAACAGCCTCACATTGCTATCCACCCTATCCAAAAGATCATTTATGTAGATAGAAAACAATAGCGGACCTACCACACTTCCCTGGGGCGCTCCAAATGACACCTTCACCTCCGATGAACGCTCACCATCGAGGACCTTGGGTCCCTTAAAAAAGACCTTGAATGGTCAAGGATCCCCGTCAGACATCTTCACGCAGCAGAAAATGCTGTTTTACCAAAGTGGTATTTTCAACCTGATGCATGGGAGGGATGATTGCCTCTGTGCTCAAGGCGATTTTGTCTGATAGGCACACCAATACTGGAAACTTATTTGTTGTTCATTGTAACACATGACGAACGATGGAAGGAGAACATAAAAAGCAGATAAGCGCAGGCAGTGAGAGTATTCTAGGACAAAAAAAAGTTTACTCATTATCGGCCTTAACTTGAAGAAGAAATTTCTGAGAATACATGTTTGGGGCACAACATTTTATGGAAGAGAATTACGGACTCTGGGAAAACCGGAAAAGAAGAGATTCGAAGCGTCTGAAAGGTTGAAAGTTACATGGACTGGTAAGATAAGAAACGATGGGTAGAGAGTAACATGCGGAAAACATTGACAATAAGAAATAACATGTAAGGAAAAAATTTCTGAGCGGACGCCATCCGAAATGGGAGACATGTATCACCATTGTTGGGATCTACTACGACTATATGTCATTGATGCCACCGTGATGTTATGGGTTGCGAACTGTTATAGCATGTCTGTTTTAGAAGATTGTGTTGGATCATACGGAAAAGTCACCAATAACACTAACACGTCAGTTTCTCAAGCTACGTGCAGCCTTGCTTCCTTCTTTTTTTTCTACCGCTGCTTGGCGCCAACTGAGGAACTACTCGACTGAGAAGTAGCGGCTCCCGTCGCGAAAACCGACAACGGCCAGGAAAGTGGTGTGCTGATCATGTGTCCCTGCATACCCGCACACAGTACGCGTATCGGCTGAGAATGAACAGGGGCGGTAGGTAATGCTGGGTTCCCCGAGGTCTGTTCGGACGGAGAGAGAGAGAGAGAGAGAGAGAGAGAGAGACAGAGAGAGAGAGAGAATTTGCGATCACCTGTCACGCTGCTTGACTCCAATATTATTTGTTCTTCCAATTTGATCCTCATCCGCGACCAGACTACAAATTCCCAACCTTTTATTTCGTGACATAAAATACCCATTTTGGATCCTATTATGTTCTGTCTCATTTTAAGCCAGTTGGTAATTGTCTCGGTTAAATAAAGTTTTTAGCTTCTATTTTAAATGGACAAAAATATAGCAAAGAACGCCCAACACAAAAACAAGTATTTCTAAACTTGGCCGGCCCTTGTGGCCGAGCTGTTGTAGGTGCTTCAGTCCAGAACCGCGCTGCTGCTACGGTCGCAGGTTCGAATCCTGCCTCGGGCATGGATGCGTGTGATGTCCTTAGGTTAGTTAGGTTTAAGTAGTTCTAAATTTACGGGACTAATGATCTCAGATGTTAAGTCCCATAGTGCTCAGAACCATTTGAACCATTTCTAAACGGGTTTTCGTGTAAAGTACTTTTACGTCGATGGAAGATGAGCGTACTAACTACGTCAGCCAAATGGAATTATGACTTACACAAAATCCTCATTGGAATTACTCGATCTCTTTAATTAAATAACTATCAAGAGTAAATAAAGTTCTTCGTACTGCAGGTCATTTTATAACACGAAGTCAGCCTAGGTGTTTCAGGTGTGGAAATCACAATGAGAAAAAATTATTTTGTTAAATAATAAACTGTCGCATCATGACCAAAGTGTGTTAAGTTCATTAAACCGAATGTGTAGTTAGATAAAACGAAGATAACTTAATAATCTAAGAATATGGTATGTATGTTACAAAACTGGAATCTGTCAACTGAAACATATATCTGAGTGTAACACTCTGCATGGGTATGAAATGTAATGATCATATAGACCCAGTTAAAGTCAAAGCAAGTGTCAGATTCATTTCATTGCCAGAATACTGCGAAAAAGCAGTCAGCCTACACAAGAAATTGTGTACATAACATTCTTGACGCCCACTCTATAATATTGCTCAAGCAATATCCAGTAGGACTACGAGGCGATGTTGAAAGTAAACAAAGGATGGCAACGCGTATTGTAACAGATTTGTTTGACCCATGAGAGGGCGTTACGTAGATGCTGCTGGACTGCCAGACACATGAAGACTTAACGAAAGTCAAGGAATAGAATTAAGTGAGGAATGTACTACAACCCCCTACGTATTTCTGCGGTAGGCATGACAAAGAAAAGATTAGACTAATTACAGCGTGTACAGAGGCATTTAAGCAATTATTTTTCTTACACTCAATGTGTGAATAGCCTGGATGAAGTCCTAGTAAGTGGTACAATGGGAATTACCACCTGCCATGCACTTCACGGTTTTTTGCAGGGTCTAGATGTACATGTAGATAGATAATGAAAATAATAACTGGCAAAGCTAGTATGTAGGACATCTCAGAAATGGAAGTTATCATATATACAGATTTAAAACATCTTTCTCTATGTCACCTATCTGCTTAGTAAGTGACCCGCATATTTCTCGTAGATCTTCTACAACCCGTCGATGACTAAGTCATTAGAAACGAAGGGAAGAAGAACGGAAAAAGAAGTCGGCCATGCACTTTTCGAAAGTACCATCCTGCAATTGGGAAAGAACGAGAAATTTTAATCTGCGTGTACATCTACATACTCACGCCAGGAGCCACGGTACGGTGCGTGGCGGGGAGTACGTCGTACCACTCGCTGTTCCACTCGCAAATAGAGTGAGGGAAAAACGACCGTTTATATGCCCCGTTACGATCCCGAATTTCTCCTATATAATCTTCGTGGTCCTTACGCGAAAAGTACGTTGGCGGCCGTGGAATCGTTCTGCAGTCAGTTTTCAGATGCAAGTTCTCTGAATTTTCTCAGTAGTGTTTCACGGAAAGAACGTCGCCTTCCCTCCAGGGATTCCCATCGGGTTTTCCGAAGCATTTCCGTAATGAATGAGTAGACGAATGATCTTATGGCATTAGCGGGAGCTCCATGTGAGGTTGTTCGGCCGCCTAGCGCAAGTCTATTTAGTCGACGCCATTTTGGTAACTCTCCGTAACAGTTGCGTGTTGTTCCAAGCTCCCGGTAAGAAATTTAACACCCCTCCTCTGAGCTGCTTCGTTGTCTTCCCTTAATCTAACCTGGTATGGATCCCAAACACTCGAACAGTACTCAAGAATGGGTCGCACTAGTGTCCTATATGCGGTCTCCTTTGCAGATGAACCAGTCTTTCCTCAAATGCTTCCAATAAACCGTAGTCGACCATTCGCGTTCCCCACTACGTGGTTCTCACATTCTCGTTCCATTTCATATAGCTTTGCAACTTTACACCTAGGTATTTAACTGATGTGACTGTGTCAAACAGCACACTGCTAACGCTGTATTCGAGTTTATTTCTCCAACTCATCTGAGTGAAGTTGCATTTTTCTACACTTAGAGCTAACTGCCATTTATCAGCCCAACTAGAAATTTTGTTTAACTCGTTTTGTATCCTTCTTCATATATATATATATATATATATATATATATATATATATATATATATATATATATATATAGGGTGAGTCACCTAACATTACCGCTGGATATATTTCGTAAACCACATCAAATACTGACGAATCGATTCCACAGACCGAACGTGAGGAGAGGGGCTAGTGTAATCGGTTAATACAAACCATAAAAAAAATGCACGGAAGTATGTTTTTTAACACAAACCTACGTTTTTTTAAATGGAACTCCGTTAGTTTTGTTAGCACATCTGAACATATAAACAAATACGTAATCAGTGCCGTTTGTTGCATTGTAAAATGTTAATTACATCCGGATATATTGTAACCTAAAGTTGACGCTTGAGTACCACTCCTCCGCTGTTCGATCGTGTGTATCGGAGAGCACCGAATTACGTAGGGATCCAAAGGAAACGGTGATGGACCTTAGGTACAGAAGAGACTGGAACAGCACATTGCGTCCACATGCTAACACCGTTTTATTGGTCTTTTTCACTGACGCACAATCACATTACCATGAGGGTTGAGGTACACGTACACACGTGGTTTCCGTTTTCAGTTACGGAGTGGAATAGAGTGTGTCCCGATATGTCAGGCCAATAGATGTTCAATGTGGTGACCATCATTTGCTGCACACAATTGCAATCTCTGGCGTAATGAATGTCGTAGCCGGCCGCGGTGGTCTCGCGGTTCTAGGCGCGCAGTCCGGAACCGCGCGACTGCTACGGTCGCAGGTTCGAATCCTGCCTTGGGCATGGATGTGTGTGATGTCCTTAGGTTAGTTAGGTTTAAGTAGTTCTAAGTTCTAGGGGACTGATGACCACAGCTGTTAAGTCCCATAGTGCTCAGAGCCATTTGAACCATTTTGAATGTCGTACACGCCGCAGAACATCTGGTGTAATGTCGCCGCAGGCTGCCACAATACGTTGTTTCATATCCTCTGGGGTTGTAGGCACATCACGGTACACATTCTCCTTTAACGTACCCCACAGAAAGAAGTCCAGAGGTGTAACATCAGGAGAACGAGCTGTCCAATTTGTGCGTCCTCCGTGGCCCGTGTTTGTTACAACACGCAACTGAACGTCGGAGGTTTCAAGCGTCAACTTTAGGTTACAATATCTCCGGATGTAATTAACATTTTACAATGCAACAAACGGCACTGATTACGTATTTGTTTATATGTTCAGATGTGCTAACAAAACTAACATGGTTCCATTTAAAAAAACGTAGGTTTGTGTTAAAAAAACATACATCCGTGCATTTTTGTATGGTTTGTATTAAACAATTACACTAGCCCCTCTCCTCACGTTCGGTCTGTGGAATCGGTTCGTCAGTATTTGATGTGGTTTACGAAATATATCCAGCGGTAACGTTAGGTGACTCACCCTGTATATATATATATATATATATATATATATATATATATATATATATATATGTGTGTGTGTGTGTGTGTGTGTGTGTGTGTGTGTAAAGTAGTTGGGGTGCTACCACATTTTCCTGTGGGTGTACGACTCGGGTGTGAACCACGTACTCCAATGTAATCCTCGTGCCATGACTGCTGTGTCGCCTGATATCTTCGATGTGGGAACAAATTTTGCTGTAATATTTAGCATATTTGATGATGAAGTGATTACATACCGAAGATGGGGTCGAACCCAGGAACAGTGACGCTAGAGTTTTTCTGATGAGTGGCGCAGTCGAAGATTGGGTTGTCATATTGCATAACTCCACCACTCACTCACAGTGCTGGAAAGTTTAATCCTTCTATGAAGTTCAGGAGACACCAGATCGTATAGTACTCGGTACAGGAAATGAGCTTACAGTGTACCAGGGTCGGTTCTACACACCTGCTGTAGGCACTTGGCAACTGATTGCTACAAACCGGACTCGACAACTTTCACCGTATCCGTTCAGAGACAGGTTTTCTGAAGGTAAATATGTAAGGCTTAAGTCACGTGCCGTGGCACTGTTCTGAAGTCTATCTGCTCTGCTGCATTAATATCAGACCTGGGTGTTGTAACAATCTGCTAATCACTGAGCATAAAAAGATAGTAGACATTGTTCAGCTTTACTGGAACCTCATCGTAGGCACCTCTGATCTACACTGCATCGGTCGCCGCTTATAATTGGATTATTTGATTAGGTAATTAATCATCCGCATTTGCACCAGACGCCCAGTATCGTTCTGAGTAACTGAATTCTTCATACCCCTCCTTGGAGGTAGCCAATCAAGCGTTTGACGACGCGTGAGTTGAAGGACATGGAAGGTATGCAGTTGGATTGTAGCCTACCCCTGATGATATTCGATTTGTACATTGTACAAGCAGTAATGGAAACCAAGAAAAAATTTGGAGAAAAATTTAAAAATCAAGAGGAAGCAATAAAATATTTAAGTTTGTTTGTGTGGCCATCCTACGCAGCAAGCACAGAAATATTTGCAAAACCAAAAAATATTTAAGGTTTGTCGATGACAATGTAATTCTATCAGAGGCGGCAAAATATTTGGAAGATCAGTTGAACGCAGTGCAAATCTTAAAAATGAGTTATCAGGTGACAATCAACAAAAGTAAAGCAAGTGTAAAAGGATGTAATCGGATTAAACTAGGTCATGCTGAAAGAATTATGTTACGAAATGAGACACTAAGAGTAGTCTATGAGTTTCGCTATTTGAGCGACAAGATAACTGACGCTGTCCGAGGGAGCGGGGAAATGCAGACTGGCAATACAAACAATAGCGTACAGAAATGAAACGTAGACGATAAATAGTTCAGACAAGAAGGGAATATAAACTTTTGAAATGTGATGTAGAAAACGGCTGAAAATTAGATGGGTACATCAAATAACGAATGAGGAGTTAACTGCGGTGGAAAGTAATTTATGGCAGTAATTGACTAATAGAAAAGATCGTCAATTTGGTAATGACTGGAGAAGGTAGGGCGTAAAATTTTTAGTGGGAGACGAAGAACTGACTACAGTAAGGAGTAGATACGCAGACATTACAGGTTTGGAGAGAACGTACGAGTACTAACGTTGAAAGCAGCATCGAACCAGTTTTCAGACTGAGGACCACAACAAGTTAGAGAACGATATGTACACTACAGTGCAGGTGTGACAACTTTATGCATGTATCAGCCGCACAGTCCCACGTAAATCAGTAGGATCTACCTTGACTCTCGCCACTAAGCATCAAGCATCTAACGCTTCAGTTCGAGTTAACGTCGTTTTATCACGCCATCGTAGTAATGCGTCTTCCACATTGTTTACTATCTCCAGAAGAGCGAAGGGGCTTTTGGCGTAGGTGAATCTATTGTCTCATTCGTCAAGATATAAACAACACGACAGTCCTCAAAGGTGTAGTGATTCTGGTCGTATGTGAAGTATGTTAGTGGCAAGAAACAATCAATGCCTTCTGTGCGCGACATCAATGGAGACGCTATCGAAGACAGTGCTGCCAAAGCAGAGTTACTAAACACAGCCTTCCGAAAGGTCTTCACAAAATATGACGAAGTAAATATCCCAGAATTCGAATCGAGAAAAGCTGCCAACATGAGTAACGTAGAAGTAAATATCCTCGGAGAAGTGAAGCAACTTAAATCACTTAATAAAAGCAAGTCTTCTGGTCCAGACTGTATACCAATTAGGTTCCTTTCGAAGTATGCTGATGATTAGCTCCATACTTAACAATCATATACAACAGTTTGCTCGACGGAAGATCCGTACACAAAGACTGGAAAGTTGCACAGGTCACACCAATATTCAAGAAAGGAAGTAGGAGTAATCCACTAAATTACAGGCCCATATCGTTAACGTCGATATGCGGCAGGATTGTGGAACATATATGAATTACCTCGAAGAAAACGGTCAACATGGGTTTAGAAAACATCGTTCCTGTGAAACACAACTAGCTCTTTATTCGCATGAAGTGCTGAGTGCTACTGCCAAGGGATTTCAGATCGATTCCGTACTTCTGGATTTCCGGAAGGCTTTTGACACTGTACTACACAAGCGGCTCGCAGTGAAATTGCGTGCTTATGGAATATCGTCTCAGTTATGTGACTGGATTTGTGATTTCCTGTCAGAGAGGTCACAGTTCGTAGTAATTGACGGAAGATCATCGAACAGAAGTGAATTCTGGCGTTTCCCAAGGTAGTGTTATAGGTATTACAATTACGAACAACTTAAATTGGAAGGAACACATAGAAAATGTTGTGGGGAAGGCTAACCAAAGACTGCGTTTTATTGGCAGGACACTTAGAAAATGTAACAGACATACTAAGAAGACTGCCTACAGTACGCTTGTCCGTCCTCTTTTAGAATACTGCTGCGCGGTGTGGGATCCTTACCAGAAAGGACTGATGGAGTACACCGAAAACGCTCAAAGAAAGTCAGCACGTTTTCTGTTATCGCGAAATATGAGAGAGATTGTCACAGAAATGATACAAGATTTGAGCTGGACGTCATTAAAAAAGAAAGGCGTTTTTCGTTGCGACGGAATCTTCTCACGAAACTCCAATCATCAACTTTCCCCCTCCGAATGCGAAATTATTTTGTTGACACCGACCTACATATAAAGGAACGATCACCACGATAAAATAAGGGAAATCAGAGCTCGTACGGAAACATATAGGTGTTCATTCTTTCCACGCGCTATACGAGATTGGAATAATAGAGAATTGTGAAGGTGGTTCGATGAACCCTCTGCCAGGGACTTAAATGTGATTTGCAGAGTATCCATATAGATGTAGATGTAGCTGTAGAGTGTGCATGTTGTTACTAGGTATGCTACCATTTTAGCGTGTGATGGGCTCCACTGTTGGACAGTGTCTCATGAAATGGGCACTAGATTTTCGAATACATTCATCTGTGCTTCTAACATCCCACTGTGATATTTTAAGTTACGGTAGAAAACACATTCCCCTCAAGGGAATAGGTCTTTACGGAGGCTTCATAAAATGGTTCAAATGGCTCTGAGCACTATGGGACTTAACATCTGTGGTCATCAGTCCCCTAGAACTTAGAACTACTTAAACCTAACTAACCTAAGGACATCACACACACCCATGCCCGAGGCAGGATTCGAACCTGCGACCGTAGCGGTCACGCGGTTCCAGACTGAGGCGCCTAGAACCGCACGGCCACACCGGCCGGCTTGGAGGCTTCATATAAAAGGTCTGTTTGCATATACCCAAGAAAGGAAATATGAGTAATCCGCCTCATTACAGACCCATGTCATTAACGTCGATTTGCAGTAGATTTTTGTCGCACATGCCGTGTTAGAACATTAAGAATTAACTCGAAGTAAACGATTTATTGGAAAACAGCCACCACGGAATCAGAAAATATCTTTCTTGCAAAACACAACTAGCTCTTTGTCCTCACTAAGTACGTTGCTATAGACAAGGAATGTCAAATTGATTCCAGATTTTTAGAAGGCTTTTGATACCGTTTCTCACAAGCGACTTTAATCAGATTGGGTGCCTATGGAGTATCGCATCAGTTGTGCGAGTGGATTCGTGAAGTCCTATAAGGAAGATGACGGCTTGTAGTAATTGACGAGATGTCATCGAATAAAACGGAAATAATATCCGGTGCTCCCCAAGGATGTGTTACAGACCCTCTGCTGTACATAAACTATTTCAGTGACAATACGAGCAGGTCTCTTAGACTGTTTGCAGATGGTGCTTTCATTTACACTACAAGTCATCAGATGATGATACCCAATTGCAAAATGAATTAGACACGATATCTGTACGGTGTGAAAAGTGGCAATTGACTCTAAATAATGAAAAGTGTAAAGTTATCCACACTAGTAATAAAAGGAATCCGCTAAATTTCGATTACACGATAAATTACACAAATCTAAAGGTTGTAAATTCAGCTAAATACTTAAGATTTACAGTTACGAATAATTTGAACTGGAACGATCACATAAATAATATTGAAGGTAAAGCAAACCAATGACTCTGTTTTATTGACAGACACTTAGAAGACACAACAAATCCCTCCTTTGTGACGTGGTGCCGCTGCAGCGTGTCCGGGCAAGCACGCTGCGTGCCTTCCCTTCCGTGAAAATGTTTACGGCTTGGCAACCTCGCGAACACTAACCGTCCGTAACCCTAGGATGCATATACAGGGTTATTGACAGACACTTAGAAGACACAACAAATCCCTCCTTTGTGACGTGGTGCCGCTGCAGCATGTCCGGGCAAGCACGCTGCGTGCCTTCCCTTCCGTGAAAATGTTTACGGCTTGGCAACCTCGCGAACACTAACCGTCCGTAACCCTAGGATGCATATACAGGGCCTCCGAGGCCCTTGTATGTCTTGATTTTTACAAAAATTCTGTAATTTCTTTTTGTTTGATTTCAAGCTGCTTTCCAGTACTCTTTCACTAACACTGTGACATTCCTCCTATCAAGTCTGAATGAGATACCTTATGAAGTTTTTTTTGTATAATTCAATACGTTTACCCATACACCGTATATGCATAAGCAGGGCTTCAGAAGCCCTCACACATTTACAAATGTTCTTTAGCCTATATTGGCTTCAGCATTTGTTTGGGAACAGTTATTAATTCAACAATAACTGTAGTGGTATTTCCAGCAACAGGAGTGCCAACAGCAGCAGTAGCTGTAGTAGTAATAGTATAACTAAAAATAATACACACTACTTTCACATATTGGCGATGTCGGTGTATTATTGATCTTTTTGCTATCAAATGTTTTATTATTGCATAGTATTGTTATACTATGCTGCTCTTGACAGTCTCATTGTTACTGTGGTGTGTTTGTTGCTGCAAGGCCCATATTGTTACGAGTATGACTCGTTTAGTGCTGCACAGTCCGCCCCAGTAGCTGAGTGGTCAGCGTGACGGATTGCCGTCCTCCGGGCCCGGGTTCGATTCCCGGCTGGGTCGGAGATTTTCTCCGCTCAGGGACTGGGTGTTGTGTTGTGTTCATCATCATTTCATCCCCATCCGGCGTGCAGGTCGCCCAATGTGGCGCCGAATGTAATAAGACCTGCGCCGAGGCGGCCGGACCTGCCCCGCGAGGGGCCTCCCGGCCAATGACGCCAAACGCTCATTTCCAGTGCTGCACAAGCTCTTGTTCGAGAGACACGCCTTTTGCTATGGCTTCGACACGCAAAGCAAGACAGTCAGTACGTGCAAATGCAGCTAATTTTGAAAGTGTTGTGGCTCAGTGGTTTGAAGAAGATGATTCTTGCGAGGAAGGAAATATTTTTGAAGAGGCAAGTAGTGAAGAATGAGCTACTGAACCTGCATATGTGAATATTGAGGCAGATGACAGTCCTTCCGATAATATTACTTCATCAGAGTCTGAAAATGAAGAACCACCACAAAAAGGTATAGAAGACCACACAAACATTAGTCGGAATGGAACGATTTGGAAATTGGATCCTCTTGCAACTTTCCGTACGCCTGTCCATAATATCGTAAAGAAGGCACTTGGTCCACCCTGTGGTTTGAAAACCTGTAAACCTAAGGATGCCTGTGACTATTTCATCTCCAAGGAAATACTAGAGGAAATCATCAACTGCACAAATATTTAAGGCAGAAGAGTGGCTGCTTTACATGGTAAAACGTGGAAAAACGTTTCGCTTGCTGAAATGGAGGGTTTTCTTGTCTTTTACTGCTTTCTGGTGTTGAGAAGAGTTGGGATGTCCCTATTAGAGAATTATTCTTGGATGAAAAGGCAAATCCTACATATAAGGCCACCATGTCAGTAAATAGATTCGAGGATATAAGGAGAATGATTAGCTTTGATGACAGGCGTACCCGTGAAGCTCGATCTGTAGATGACAAACTTGAAGCTGTTCGCTATGTATAGGAACTATTTTTTGACAAGTGTAGAAATAGAATGATTCGTTCACAGTTGACGAACAGCTAGTCCCATTCCGTGGAAGATGCAGCTTCACCCAGTATATGCCCTCTAAACCAGCCAAATATGGCATAAAAATATTTTGGTTATGTGATGCTGCATCTGCATATGCTTTAGACGGAATTGTTTACACGGGAAGGAAACCCCATGAACCTATTCAGAAAAATCTTGGATTGAATGTAGTGAAAGATCTTGCTAAAAGCATTAAAGGATCATCAAAAAATATTACTGTTGACAACTTCTTTACTAGTGTGCAGCTGGCAGAAGAGATGTTTCACAAGCAAATTACAGTGATGGGAACAATCAAACAAAATAAACCAGAAATTCCTAATGAGCTGAAACCATCTGCCTCAAGAGCGATTCATTCCTCTTTGTTTGCATTTAGAGGTGACATTACAAGGGTGACTTATGTTCCCAAAAAGAAAAAGTCTGTAGTTCTCAATAGTACAATGCATTACACTTGCAAGAGACAAACAAGAAGATGGCCATTTGCATTATGGATGAATATGACGTATGTCGCAGCAATGAACAGTGAAATATTATTTTCCGCCCAACATCTGACATACCATAATGGAAGAAGTGATAAAAGGCGTTTGTTCCTAAGAGATTTAGCAGAGGAAATGGTAAGACCACTAATGGAACTTCGTATTCAGATAACTAATCTTCCAAAGAAAACCGTTGACGCCAAGCAAAGTTGTGGTGTTCAAAAAGATGTCATATTGCCGAACCAACTACCTGTTTCAGGAAAAAGAAGAAGATACAATTATTGTCCATATAATAAACACAGGAAAAGTGCTATGAGATGCATTAAAAGTAAAACCAACATTTGTAAGGAGCATAGTGGCGTTCTTTGTGCTTCTTGTTTGTCACAACTAAGAAAAATGCAATTTTATGTGAACAATGAATAATAACTTTTTGTCAAAATACATACATAATACACAATATTGTGAATAATGAGTATGTTTTAGTTGAAGAAATCGGTTGTAGTAAATGTTATAAAATGTAAACTGCAACTTATAAGTGAATTAATAAAATTATTCGTATATGTTATATGTAAATGGATGTAACTAATAAAAATTCACTCTTAGAAATTTTTTAAAAAATTAATAAAATGTTAATCAGGCCCACCATATCCTGTTACTGTATCTTAGGAACATGACAATAAATTTGACAGAAATAAATTTAACTCCAAAGAACGATTATATGAAAAGAGGAAAATTTTAAATTAGGGCCGGGCCTTGGAGGCCCGGCATATGCATTCATGTGTGTTTTCGGCACCATGGATCCTAGAGTTAACACTAAAACCACTGATGGCAACCAAGACGATGCAAATCTGCGTCCATCAAATCGCTATATGTTGGTTGGCAGCTTGCCTACGTCGATCGCCTTCTTTATTTTCGTTTTCAGTGGAAGCGTCTGCCTAGCAGCAAGTAAGATTCTTCATGAGCTTAACAAAAAGAGTGGTGTACCCGAAAGGTGAGGAAGAAACGGATTGAGAGATCATGCGATTACAGAGAGCTTGACAGTATGAGTTCACGTATCAGTATGACGTTGCAGCAACTCTGCTCTGGATGCACGCACTGATTCGGTTGAGAAGGATGTCTTAAAAGCGTTGTATCCTCTCCTGTGGAAAGCTGGCCCATAACTGTTGTAACTAGACGCTGACAATCTGGTTATTGGCACTGGGATGGGCTTAACTTCCGACTTGGTCCCACACGTTTTCTGTCGGGGACGTATCTGGGGACCTTGCTAGCCACAGGAGTACCTCAACATGACGCGCCCATCTCATAGAAACACGTATCATATGTGGAAGAGCATTGTTCTGTTGGAAAATGGTACACGATATTGACTCATGAGAGATGCAGGATGCCTGTGATGTGTCATTGTACCTAAAGTCGTACCTGATGTCTTGCAGCACCATGACACAGGGAGTAACACCACTTCGCCTCTTCAAAACATTGTCAGAATGGAATCTCACCCAAGGTCGCCGTCATAATCGCCAACGACGGTCACTCGGGCTAGCACAGAACCGCGACTGATCACTAAACACAATGCGACGCCACTCGTCAGTAGTCCAAGCTTCCCGGTCACTGCACCACCCCAAACGCTTTTAACGGCAGCCTATGCATGGGATGGTAGTTCGCTTGTCTGGGCTTCTGATAGTCTGCAACCAATGGTGCAAGATGAGACAGCACATTACAATGATTCAAATGGTTCAAATGGCTCTAAGCACTATGGGACTTAATATCTGAGGTCATCAGCCCCATAGACTTAGAACTACTTAAACCTAACTAACCTAAGGACATCACATACATCCATTCCCGAGGCAGGGTTCGAACCTGCGACCGTAGCAGCAGTGTGGTTCTGGACTGAAGCGCCTAGAACCGCTCGGTCACAGCGGCCGGCACAGTACAGTGAGTTCATTGCTTGCTCTCATATGGTAGGTGCAGATGTGAGAGGGTTCAAAGTGTCTGGAACACAGTAGAGCAACCCGCCTTTGTGGTGGTAAGACATTGTCAACCGGAACCTTGCCTGTCCTCACATTCCTATGCAGTCCAACATCGGGCCACTGTCACACCCAAATGCCCCACAAATCTGGATACTGCATGATTCACCCAGCTGATGGAGACCTGTAATGAGGTCCCTCTCAAATTTTTGATGTGTTGATAATGCTGTCTCACACAAGGACACAGCATTTCTGTGTCCTTCACACCACTCAATATCTGAAGCTTTTGGCCCCCCTTATTCATACTGGTGGACGTTCTTTCAAAGAAAATTGCAGCTCTATAATCATTTACATGCCAGTCGATGATGTGTACGTGTACTAATTTACACTGACATCCGACCATGTTGTAAGATGGCAGAATAAATGAAGGTCAGACTAGCACCTTACATGAGAGCTTTATACATCACAATGGGAAGGTGAATATGACACCTAAATTCTGCGGTTATGAGCAAATTTGCCTACCAGTAAGTAATGCAAAAAGGGATGACACTCAATTGACGGAATTAGCACACTGTTCCTATATAATGCATGTCAATAAGCCGAAGGTGCAACAAAGGTGCAACAAAGGTGCAACAAGTAGCGAGAGGCGTTTTAATTTGGAATTCAGAGGAGTGAGAGCAGAGGTAAGGCCGCACGATGGGAGATACACTCCTGGAAATTGAAATAAGAGCACCGTGAATTCATTGTCCCAGGAAGGGGAAACTTTATTGACACATTCCTGGGGTCAGATACATCACATGATCACACTGACAGAACCACAGGCACATAGACACAGGCAACAGAGCATGCACAATGTCGGCACTAGTACAGTGTATATCCACCTTTCGCTGCAATGCAGGCTGCTATTCTCCCTTGGAGACGATCGTAGAGATGCTGGATGTAGTCCTGTGGAACGGCTTGCCATGCCATTTCCACCTGGCGCCTCAGTTGGACCAGCGTTCGTGCTGGACGTGCAGACCGCGTGAGACGACGCTTCATCCAGTCCTAAACATGCTCAATGGGGGACAGATCCGGAGATCTTGTTGGCCAGGGTAGTTGACTTACACCTTCTAGAGCACGTTGGGTGGCACGGGATACATGCGGACGTGCATTGTCCTGTTGGAACAGCACGTTCCCTTGCCGGTCTAGGAATGGTAGAACGATGGGTTCGATGACGGTTTGGATGTACCGTGCACTATTCAGTGTTCCCTCGACGATCACCAGTGGTGTACGGCCAGTGTAGGAGATCGCTCCCCACACCATGATACCGGGTGTTGGCCCTGTGTGCCTCGGTCGTATGCAGTCCTGATTGTGGCGCTCACCTGCACGGCGCCAAACACGCATACGACCATCATTGGCACCAAGGCAGAAGCGACTCTCATCGCTGAAGACGACACGTCTCCATTCGTCCCTCCATTCACGCCTGTCGCGACACCACTGGAGGCGGGCTGCACGATGTTGGGGCGTGAGCGGAAGACGGCCTAACGGTGTGCGGGACCGTAGCCCAGCTTCATGGAGACGGTTGCGAATGGTCCTCGCCGATACCCCAGGAGCAACAGTGTCCCTAATTTGCTGGGAAGTGGCGGTGCGGTCCCCTACGGCACTGCGTAGGATCCTACGGTCTTGGCGTGCATCCGTGCGTCGCTGCGGTCCGGTCCCAGGTCGACGGGCACGTGCACCTTCCGCCGACCACTGGCGACAACATCGATGTACTGTGGAGACCTCACGCCCCACGTGTTGAGCAATTCGGCGGTACGTCCACCCGGCCTCCCGCATGCCCACTATATGCCCTCGCTCAAAGTCCGTCAACTGCACATACGGTTCACGTCCACGCTGTCGCGGCATGCTACCAGTGTTGAAGACTGCGATGGAGCTCCGTATGCCACGGCAAACTGGCTGACACTGACGGCGGTGGTGCACAAATGCTGCGCAGCTAGCGCCATTCGACGGCCAACACCGCGGTTCCTGGTGTGTCCGCTGTGCCGTGCGTGTGATCATTGCTTGTACAGCCCTCTCGCAGTGTCCGGAGCAAGTATGGTGGGTCTGACACACCGGTGTCAATGTGTTCTTTTTTCCATTTCCAGGAGTGTACAACAGAAATCACTTAAAGGGGCGTCCCAAGCCAGGTCAACGACCGACCAGGTGACTCAGAAGGGGAGAGCGAGTTAACGGGCCATCTGAGGGAAGACAGGAAAGAAAGCTTTTAAAAAACTGCGTTTCAGAATTCCAAATGGACACTGACAAGACCAGTGACGCATTTTCGATCACGTGTCCAGCGAGTGGTACACTCTTGAGAGACAATGTATGCATTTTGATGTCTGGCGCGGGCACAAAACGTCCGATTGACGGAAACACACTAGGAAGGAGTAAAGAGCCGGAAGTTTCGACGCAGTTTAATGGTAGGGCCCTTACGATTGGTAGAGAGAGTTTCCACAAAGTAAGAGGAGCGCTCCTATTGGTCGAAAAAAGCTGTGATGTGAAGAACGAAAGAACACAGGTGGGGAACAGGTCAGCTATGAGAAAGACAAGATGGAAATTTTGTGGGGGACTCTTCTCTGAACTGGAGAGAACAAATTTGGGTGAACACTGCAATCACAGCGGCTGACATCCAGCTAGAAATTACCTGTAGCGTCGTTTAGCTCCAACCCTGGAGAAACGAAACAGTCAATTAGTTAACTGTTCTTGCGAGAACTGAGAGGGCATTATATTATGCACGCTGCTCCAGCCACGCACGTGTATATAGCCATATTCTAAGACTAGGGATGAGTACAGGTTTTCTCGCATAACGAGAAACATAGGGAGAGTTTATACTGAAAAATGTCAGCAAAGGTTTTGATTAGTTTTATAGGAATTTCAGAGGGGAAAGCGGCCTAGCAGACGACAGCTCATCACAATTTAAGGTAAATATCGCGTGCAGAGGCGTAAACTTGTTGGTTCACCGGCTTGTGTCCATTGTAAACTCGAGCGGCCTTGGGTAATCTTTTGCTCAATTTGTCACATAACTAACCATCCACTGTAGATTTGATTGTCATCCTAAAAACAGTTCCGAACTTTGAAGCAGAAACGGATGATTTATGGTAGTACTGACCAACATCATAACGAAATCGTAAGAATAATTTTGTAAAGAAACGTCTAGTTAAACTTTAACATTGTCGTGTTTAGGATAATTTAACTTTCTGTAAGTTAATATTTAATATTGTTGTATTGAGGACTATTTCACTTTTGATGTTGATGAGATGCGTTATTCTGACAACTGTTTTAACGTTGTCACATGGTAAACTGTGTAAAAGCGTGTATTTCTGTGCTAATATTGAGGAATTAAACATGTCATTTCAACTTACACGGTTGTCCTCAGTCATAGAATAAGAAAAACCGAACATTTCACCTTACAATGTCTTCTACGTGCTTCAATTGTTTCGTCAGGCAATGTGTACACGAGGGCTAGTCAAGAGGTTAAACTATCACCTGGAGAAAATAAAGTTGTGTATTTGCAGATTTATGCCTGCAGTACTGGTAGATATTAAAATACCAGCGCCACAGCACTGCAGCACGCCCCCAGAGGGACCAAGATAGGTTAATCTAGCGGCGCAGCCCGTTGGTAAAGTGGAGATGGGCTTCGTCAGTTTATTTTTGACTCCTCCGGCGGCGTGCTACGGTACTGTGGTGCAGGGAATTTGAAATCTGCCAGGACTTTAGGCATGAATCTGCAATTACGTAACATTACATTTTCCCGGTGATATTTAAAATCTTACGACCAACCCTCGTATGTTTCCCGCATGAGACGTTCTGCCATCCCGGGTTTATCATGTCCGTGTCGTACGTGACGCTTGTGCTCTCTTAGCCGTGTACTTGTAGGTCGCCCCTTGTCTGTGCTATGTAAATCGCTCCATATACTCAGCTGATCCCGAAAACTCCCGTCGCTTGCAGCGTATCTACGAATCATTGATGGACCCCAGTAGGGCTCTAATTTAGTGTTGCTCCAATGGATCGACAGAATGCCCACCCAACGAAAAAATTTCCGATGGGTAGTGCTTTCCTACACGTATGGTAAAAGATTAGTACATCGTTGGTCTACCTCCTCATCCCTATCACTGTTGTTCTTAGTGGACATGATTTTATTGTTGGTTCCTTCGTTGTGCCCATGTCCATTACCTCTGAAGGTTTGGAGTTCTGACTTGACGGTGCCAGCATCGTAGGTTCGGTGGGTCCTCTTGAGCACAGCATGCAATGTGAAACTGATTTTTGTGTCAGGCAGGTCGTGGTACATAGTGTGTAAAAATCTAACGGTGCTGACTAACTTCTTGTAGACGGTTTGGCCAGGGTTAGCAGCTGGCAATCTGTACATGTCTACGTCGATGAAGGCAAGCATACGGTTCTTTTTTGATTGCATTGTTAGTTTAAGGTCCCGTCGATAGCTAGGTCATTAGAGATGGAACCCAATCTCGGATTGGGGTGTGAAGAGAAGCTAGCTGTACCGTTTTCAGAGGAACTGGCCGGGCATTTGTCTCAAGCGATTTAAGGAAATCACGGAAAATCTAACCCTGCATGTCTGAACAGGAATTTGAACCACTGCACTCCCGGATACGAATCCAGTGCCTGACTACTGCCGTTTCCACGTCGCTCAGTGTGTGTACGCTTAGATGCTGTGCATTGAAATACTGGCGGACTTTGCGGAGTTCTGTTTCACCCCTACGGTCAGAGGACGAATTTTATCGTCAACATGGCGAAATCAGCGTAATGACTGCAGCACTGCAGAATCAAGTGCCGGTTATTTATACGCTTCCACGAAGAGGTCTGCTGCAAATGGTGAAAGGAAGGATCACGTTGCTACACCATCTGTCTCCTCATCACACAGGCCTATTAGTAATAAGCGGATGTACGCACATCATACGGGGTCTTAAGTTTCACTTACATTGGTTTTATACAGCTGCTGTCTACCGAATACTGTAATACAGGGCTCTTCAAAAAGAAGGAACAGATTTCGGATATTTATTGCTTCCAAAATACAAAAGATAGAAACACTATTTCCATCGTTCCTGAAAAGAGAAAAGTTCAAATTTTTACTCATCCAATTGTCCAAACGGTGGCTCATTTCCTGCTCGTTATCGAATTCACAGCTTCAACAATATGATGTTGCAGACTTTCAAGAGTGTCAGATACAGGCGGGATAAAAACGCGATCTATTTGGTAACCCCACAGATAAAAGTCACAAGGTGTGAGGTCTGGAGACCTGAGAGGTCACCGGCAATGAAGTTCATCCTATGCCCCTGTCTTCCAATCCAACGTCCTGGAATGGTGTCATTCAGGTAACGTTGGACACGCTTAGAGAAAGAGCATTCACTTGTCAGTTATCGGTTACCTCGTGGCCAACACAAATGGTTGCATGGAAAATGTGTTATTGTTGACAGAAAAAGGAGTTTATTGTGCTGTGACCTCACGTAACAATTTAAAATATGCTTAAGGCGCGGAAGGAGGTTGCAGTCTTTCCGTTGCAAAACAGGTTTTCTGCCTTGAAAATTAATTATCCTCCTCCGTTGTTTTTCAATGAAAACGCAGCCGCAACATCGTGCTTGCGCTTCAGCTGTCACTACATATCCCCGCACTCTGCCTTAGCAGCATCCCACCGCGTTATATAAGATGTGGGTCTGAAGTGTGTAAATCATATGTATAGTTACTTTGAGTTGCAAAGAGCCTCCCCCCCCCCCCCTGACCCTGATCGTACTCAGCATGCTCTCCGAAGTTTTAGATGGCCTAATTGTGCTGAAACGGGCAATTACAATAAAAAACATGATTTAGGCTGTTTTTTCCTTAGAATTATGATACAAGGTCACTGTTATCTCGTTCGACACAGTGTCATATTCCTGTATATGTATACAAACAATCACTTCGTGCGACGCCAGACATTGGCAACCGACATACAAGCTAGAGGTATTCAAGGCTGAAAATTATATTCTCTGAAAAAAAAAGTCCTGTGACAGCACGGACTGTTGCGCAAAACCTGCAGCGTGTTATTACATGGCATGCTATTTACGCTGCCAAGGAACGAAGTTACTGATTTGCTGTGAAAATGTGAGCTATGTTTCCTTGAAATTATGTTAAAAAGATTTCAGAAATATGTTGACCGATAGATAGATAAATTCTTTACTCGATTTTCTAATCTACAATGAGTAAACTGACCTTTTGAGGTAGGTTACATAAACATGTGATCTCATGCTAGTACAGGAATTCATGAAATTACAATAGCGTAAATTGCTCCCCCCTCCCCTTCTCTCTCACTCTCTCTCTATTTAGCCGTGACAGATTCCTTCTGCAGTCAGTCGCGAATGTTGCAGTCTGCGAGCCTAGCAGTATATGTTCGTCCGATGAGGTATAGATAGTATCGCAGATCTCTGTGCTAAATATAGGGTTGTTCGGAGCCCCAAAACAAAATCAGCGTTCACTACTCCGTAATCTAAAGCATAGGTACGAATTACTGCAGAATGCTCCACCGAATTACAGTGGAGGCTGTCGGGATGTAACATCGGCCAGCTATCAACCTTGGGTCAGTGTGCACGCTAAAAAACAACAGCAGCAAGGCGCTACCCCAAGAATATGCAGACTTCAAAGGACCATCGTTTAACTTTCATACGCAAGTACGTTTCGCATGTGCTTTCATGAGGTTATCTCCCACACAGGGAAACCGATGCTTTCCCTAACTCACGAATTCAAATGGCTGGATGCGTCCTTCAGCAGGCAAAAGATCGAATCCTTTCCTACATACTTCTCCATCTGAAGTAGTACCCGATATCGACAAAGCAGTGTGGACACCGACTGTGAGCTAGCCAGCAACTGGAGAGAACGTGACGAAGTCAAGGCTACCCGCCAAGTTGGTATTTACGCACTACTAGCGAGAAGACACGAACTTATCACTACTTCACGTAATTAACTATCTTCAAATGACAAAATGCCGCCGGCCAGAGTGGCCGTGCGGTTCTAGGCGGTACAGTCTGGAACCGCGCGACCGCTACGGTCGCAGGTTCGAATCCTGCCTCGGGAATGGATGTGTGTGATGTCCTTAGGTTAGTTAGGTTTAAGTAGTTCTAAGTTCTAGGGCACTGATGACCTCAGAAGTTAAGTACCACAGTGCTCGGAGCCATTTTTGAACAAAATGCCTCCAAAACTGGCTGATTTTGTAACGTTTTTTGAGTTACTACGGAATTTCATCTTTCTGTTAGTATTCGTCAACGTATAAACTTCGTGTTTCGCCGTTACTATGACTGTCTTTTGGAAAATCTCTCTGGTTCTTGATTATTCCTCTGAGCAATTATGGTTTTCAAAATGATTACTTATTTTTTTACATCATGTAATTTGCACAAAGCTACGTGCTGACAGAACCAACTTCATTTCAAGTATTTCAAAATGGCTAACAGCCGAACATGCGGTATCATAAACAAATGTTAAAAATTCTGCCCGTTGTGAAAACATGTTTCCAGTCAGAAAATTCAAAGCGGTTAAGGCCTGCAAGCAACAAAAAAGTAGTTATTCTGTTATACTTTTGTGAAGTGTTTAAATTAGATAAGGAGAAGAAAAAATCGACGATATAGATAATAAAGATCGAGTGTTCCTCATAAAAGTGTCTGCCCGATCAGCATTACACAAGGTGATTCAGGGGCCCCTACCGATGTCGTTTCATGCAACCCGCAATGTTACATTTATCCTTCAAAACTCATGCGCGAGATTTTCATATTTTCTTGCAGGCTACGTGGAAGATATTAGTCCTACAGAAAAAAGTGAACACGACATTTTTGTAGGAAACTGAATGCAGTTCAGTTTTGTACTGGGATACATTTCCACTTTTCTTTCCGCTTGTGTTGGTTCTGTTGACACAACATGTAAATCAAAGTAGTCGAAGTTCCTTCAAATCTCTATTCATATCAAACACGACAAAACTGTGTTATACACAGCTTATATTTATGTCCTCATCAAGTAGTGGAGAACAAAGGTCTGTGAAAAACTCTCGATTTCTTAGCAAGAATGCTGAAAGTACATTACACATAACTTCCAGCTCTAACCGATAATAGTTTGGCTCCATCTTCAATTAATTCTTACAAAGCAATGAAATGTTGAACACTGTTCAGTCTGAGTTTCTTCCACATGCACCATTATCAATGAACGTGGATCTGTACTGGGGATCATATATGGCTTGCAACAATATGGAGAACAATTTTTATAATTGTAATAAAGCGACTCACTGTCAGCTGGCTTAATTACACTTAGTGGTTGCCATACAGCTAGGGAAATTGCTTGTCCTTCCAAAGGCTGTGCCAGATTCCAGGGCCAGCCGGAGTGGTCGAGCGGTTCTAGGCGCTACAGTCTGAAGCCGCGCGACCGCTACGGTCGCAAGTTCTAATCCTGCCTCGGGCATGGACGTGTGTGATGTCCTTAGGTTAGTTAGGTTTAAGTTGTTCTAAGTTCTAGGGGATTGATGACCTCAGAAGTAAGTCCCATAGTGTTCAGAGGCATTTGAACCATTTTGAACCAGATTCCAGATGTTGGCCTACAACTAGAAGAGAGAAGCAGACAGTTATCAGGCACTACTATGTAGCTTGAAAGACTTATCGCTATTAGGTATAGCTCATAGACCAGCTCCATGTTGTAGGTTAAGATCTGTCGTCGTGTTTATAACTCCAACACATCTTAAAACGACAAGAAGCTTTTCCTGTGCTTTTCCAAGCCTATAATTACACAAAAATACTGAACGTTACAGGTATAGGAGAATCGCACAAAACTTCAGCATCGATTTTCGTGGAAACCAAGAGCCTTCGCATGAAAAGCCGCTAGCCAGATGATCAGGACAGGCCTCTCTAAAACATACCTAAGAATAATCAAAATACGTACTTAACAGCTCTGACGGACCTGTTGAAAAAAGTCTAACTATACTTTATAACAATATCAGTCAATGTTACGATGGATGTGAGTGTACGTTAGTTCTTACATTAATGTGAGAGCAAGCTTCTCATTTGCTGGACTGCAAGGTCGCATAGTGTCATTTGTTCCCTGCACAGCAGGCTGACCCACAGAAAAAGAAGTTCGTCGAAAGATTCCCGTAACATTCAAAAATACAGAAAAAAAATGAAATCAAATGAGACATTTGCAACCGTTCTTTCGATGATGTGGGAACCAGTTTCGATGACAATAAACCATATTCTGGTCTTAACTGACTCTGAGGAGGTGAACCCCAATTCCATCAGTGGCCAACATCTATGAACTGGCTTCCATAGACTAGTCTAAAAGTGATGTTGTGCCTCGTAGTTGATGGTTTCAGACACAACATCGCTTACGGAGTAGTCTACGGAAGCCAGTTCATTGAAGTTGGTCAACGATAGAATCGTGTATACGATTGTAATTCACTCCCTCAGTGTAGGTTAAGGCCTGGAGACGGTGTACCGAGTCAGTGAACCTGGTCGCTATATAATAAATAACATCGGAAGGACTGCTGCAGGTGCTTCATTTCATTACGTAAGTGAGTGCCCAAAGTCCCACAAACCTTCAATCTGAAGGACTGACATACAAATACAGAAAAATTGTCACCCTGTTGAAGGTCGTCATACAATGTATGAAACAAACCCTTAGATTCTTCCATCTAGAAACGTATGCACACAAAATTTCCTTTTAATTTTCCTCTTTTTGGTTTCCTTCTTCAGTAAGAGAGACGTCGTCCTCATCAGACTCCCTGACGAAACTGGAACACAGCGGTGCAATAGTTGGCACAACAGTACCAGCCACACCAGAGCTGCTCACCTTGACAAACGCTGCGCCTCTTCGAGCTTAGGGCGTTGACCGTGCTGGGTATAGTTTGATGTTGAATGTTACTCTGGCGTATTTTAATGTGTTGTACGCTGGCGCAGTGCCAAACCCCACACAAGGATTTCATTTTTCTCTTTTTCCTACGCACTTCATGCCTGAAAAAGGTGTGCCTGAAATTGCCATGGTTGTAAGAAGAAGATTTTGAGGGAGCCATTGTGTGACATATGAGATGCTTTGTAATTACAATTTGTCTGTGGTGTAGGTTTGAAAATGCCCAAGGGGCGAAATTAGCTAATAGACAAATGATAAAATAAAATCGTTATTTCAAAACAAAAACAACGCACACAGGAAGATGAATTGCTTTTGAACTGTGATTTGCTATTTGTTGAGAGGAACATAAATACATTGTTTACAATCTTAAATCATAAAAAAATCCAAATTCAAAATAGTTACCTTAACGACATAAAATGCAGTTATGCGAAATAGTTTGTTGATTTCAGTGTATTTCATGGTCTGCGTGGTACATGTTAAATAATTAATGTGTTTCTGGCAGTTATTATCTGGTTGGGGATGGAACGTTGTAACTTTTTCTTTAGATTCCCTAAAGTTGTCCCGTCTAGTTCAGGGTCCGCTTCTTACAGGATTTGGCAACTTTCGAATTTTTATTACTTTACAATGTGGCTGAATGCCCTTCCTGAGTCGATGGTCCGTGGGAAATCGTGTGCGCTATCTGTCTGTGGATCTTGTAAACTTCGTATTATAATTGCTTGTATACCGTATACTCTGAGGCGGACTCAGGGGACAAGAACTGGCAACTGCCTAAATGAGATTAGGAAACTGCCTAAAAATCACACTCTTGCAGGTCGTTGTACCAGCTGACCATCGTTAATCTGCCGCGATTCTTTTTCTTTTTTTGTGTCTTAAGGTATAAGAACAGTTAAATGTTGTAACTTAATACTCGTAATTAATAGTGTAGCTATACTTATGCAATATCTGCTATCACACGACGATGACAAAACGTCGAAAACCACGTGAAGCGATGTACGACTATACTGGTTGCCAACAGAGTACCGTTCTGGCAGCTGGAGATATTTTCATGGTACAGAGCAGGGTCCTAGATACAGCCTTCAACATATCTCACGATGAACGCTACAGTAACCTAATGACCTCTGATGTGTATCCGGTTGTTCGCCTACAGCATCCTCCAAACGACCTATACTTTTAATAAGACAATGTACAGTCACAACTCTTTCTAATGAGTCAAGATGTGAACAAAATCTTCTCAGTTTACAAGCCTCATTACTTCGAATAAAATACTCGAGTTTTCAATAGCTTGCTTCACCATTGTCATTAGGAGATCAGGGCTTTGCATACCGAACGAAAGTGAAGACGGATGCTTGACGTTTCTAGAGAGCTGCGATTCACACTTTCAAAGGCGGTGGCAGCCTCTTGCGCCACCTGACGTCTCTGGTAAAACAGCGAGGCCCAGCATATGACACTGAAGGTCTTACAAGTGCCAGGAGCAGTCCCTGTGGGGTGCGAGTAACTACTCCCGACGTGTTTAATAATTCTTAAGTGCATGTTTAAATGCATACAAGCTCTCGACAGAACACAATGGAGTTACGACCTTTAGTGGATACATTTTCCTTGACATATTGATTTCCCGTGAGCCCTGCGCAGAGTCAAGCGTTGGCGTAGGATGGAGGACAAAGCGACTATTGTGACGTCACCAGTTCGTTGTGGGGCCCGTATTTCTCATGAGCCACGTGCCACTGGAAGATTGCAAACGGTACTATCTCATCTGTATAAGTGGAACACCATGACAACACCAGCACTCAATGGCTTTTTACACCTGATGACGATGACAAAAGCGCCTAGAACCGCTCGGCCACTACAGCCGGCGATGTCCCTATAGCCCCAAACATTTTCTACGTAATGGAGATCGGGTGTTTTAGTGGGTTAGTCGAGTTGTGGTACTGTGCCTGAGCGTTTGTCAAAACAAGAAACGTATGTGTGCATTCCTGTGAACACGTGGCTGGGGAGACGAGTGTCTCCACGGCATATCCATCATGAAGATGTAGAGGAAAGGACAACATTTGGATACCAAGAATGTTGGAATAAATATCTAGGCTATAATCTGAATAAATAAGCACAGTTCACGCACAAAACATCACAAACCACCTCAGCTACACACATTATGCGTTAGAAACGTCATTGGGCCGTCGGTGCACTCGGCGCCTTGCGTTATTTTAAAGACACAAAATTTAATTTCGTAGAACTACACTATACACCTCCTGTCAGTTAGTGCCGACTTTGTGTATATTTGGTCCCTCGTTGAAACCGTACAGCTTTATTTGTCGCTGTTGGTAATGACCTTTCGCGAGGCACCCGAGTGCAAATGCCCATTGCAAGCAGTGTCCTCCACAATGAGCGATCGGAAACTCGAAATAGGCCTGAATTTACGGATAGCAAAAATTTCCGTCAGATTAGATCACTTCGGGCTGTTCCTGTTGATAACTTAATTGACGTAGTGGTCGTGGCCACTCCCAAACACGAAGGTTGCTTTGTGACATACAGTCATGTTTTCAAGTCCATAGATCTTGCTGCGCTGATTCCATACAGCTGACTCCATTGCCATGACTTATGTCTTACGGCATCCCCGGTACCTATCATACGGGGTGGTTACAGTTGAACTTTCGGTGCTGAGGAGGGCCCATATGGCAATGAGTGATCATAGACAATGTAACTTTGTGGAAACATTTGTAACGACATGCGGAAGAAAAATAGCAAAAAAGACATTGAAAGAAACACATTTTAAATTCCACATGAGGGAGGGTAAAATCTGTTAATTGCGTGCCTTGTGCACGTTCTAGATTACAAACGTTGCTCCCTGTGACGACCATCTGGATCGACGACAGCCTGGAGCAGCACTGCAACGCTCTACTGCTGCCCGAAACAACGATGGACCGTGGAATGTTCAGCTGTCGTGACACAGCAGCTCATGAGCTGCTTGAAAATCTCACGTTGCGTCGAGCATTCTCAGCCATGCCTACAGTAACTTTTCAGTAATTTGTGGCGCAATTTCCCTGGATCTGTTCCCTAATCACCAGTTAATCCGAAATTCCAAATCAAATTCTCCAATCGCCGTGCGGTAATAGAACCTCTCCATATTCCTTTAAAGCTTCGACATTCGCGAAGGGGAGCAGCACTTCTGGTCTTGTTTCGATGAAACAGCTTCAAGAGCAAAGCCCTTCTCACCTTGTCCAGCCCCATTCTGACTGTCCACAAGTGTAGTGCAGACTGTTGCTTGTATTTCAACCCTACGTCGCCATACCATTATTGGCTCCTAACGTCAAGTCATGACACAAAATTAACAACGCAAATTCTGAAGTACACTGCCTGAAAAGTTGCCTAGTCGTCCACAATACCTCAAGTAGCGAAAGTTCAGTTATAACCACCCTCTACATCATGCACAGTGCCCCAAATGTGACTAGTGTGCTCTTTTAAAAGGAGTGGCAATTATTTTGTCCACCGTTCTTACATGTTCCAGATTTCATTTGTATCTGTTGGCTGGTTGCTGAGTACCTAGGTGCTCGCACAGGTAAAGGACGCGATACAAGTCGGTCACGTGACCGGCATGTGGACCGCAAAGAAGCTGGGAGTTAAACTCCACTTCTCTTCAGACAGTTTCGCAGAAACTAACGACGATTGTTGCGTTAGTGTCCATTTATAAAGTCTACTGTATCCAGAATAACAGAGGGAGTATATTTATGTGGTGTCCAGGTGGGAGCTATGATTGCTGGGCCTACGCTCCCATGCGTTAGTTTGACATGGTTGTGATCCCTGATGACTGACCCGATCGCCACACATTCACGTTCTCATAATTATTTGGTGGTACCTGAAGATGAAGCTTTAAGCTTCGTGGAACAAATTAAGAAAATTACAAGGAAATGAAGTGGATTTATATTCTATGTATAACTTTAGCAGGGGGCTGCATCGTATTGTTTTGGCCCACGAGAAACACGGGCCCGACCACGAACTTGTGACGTCGCACCAGCCAGCATGTCCGTCACACTTCGGCAACTCTCGGCTCCGACAGGGTCCGCGAGAAATCTACATCTACATCTACATGGATACTCTGCAAATCATATTTAAGTGCCTGGCAGAGGGTTCATCGAACCACCTTCACAATTCTCTATTATTCCAATCTCGTATAGCGAGTGGAAAGAGTGAACACATATGTCTTTCCGTTCGAGCTCTGACTTTCCTTATTTTATCGTGGTGATCGCTCCTCCCTATGTAGGTCGGTGTCACCAAAATATTTCGCATTCGGAGGAGAAAGTTGGTGATTGGAATTTCGTGAGAAGATTCCGTCGCAACGAAAAACGCCTTTCTTTTTTAATGACGTCCAGCTCAAATCTTGTATCATTTCTGTGACAATCTCTCTCATATTTCGCGATAACAGAAAACGTGCTGACTTTCTTTGAGCGTTTTCGGTGTACTCCATCAGTCCTTTCTGGTAAGGATCCCACACCGCGCAGCAGTATTCTAAAAGAGGACGGACAAGTTTAGTGCAGGCAGTCTCCTTAATACGTCTGTTACATTTTCTAAGTGTCCTACCAATAAAACGCAGTCTTTGGTTAGCCTTCCCCACAACATTTTCTGTGTGTTCCTTCCAATTTAAGTTGTTCATAATTGTAATACCTAGCTATTTAGTTGAATTTACTGCTTTTAGATTAGACTGATTTACTGTGTAACAGAAGTTTAACGAGTTCCTTTTAGCACTCATGTGGATGACCTCACACTTTTCGATATTTAGGGTTAATTGCCACTTTTCGCACAATTCAGATATCTTTTCTAAGTCGTTTTGCAGTTTGTTTTGAGCTTCTGATGACTTCATTAGCCGATAAACGACAGCGTCATCTGCGAACAACCGCAGACAGCTGCTCAGATTGTCTCCCAAATCGTTTATATAGATAATGAAAGCAAAGGGCCTAAGCACTACCTTGGGAAACGTCAGAATTCACTTCTGTTTTACTCGATGACTTTCCGTCAATTACTATGAACTGTGACCTCTCTGTCAGGAAATCACACATCAAAACTGAGACGATATTTCATAAGCACGCAATTTCACTACGAGCCGCATGTGTGGTACCGTGTCAAAAGGCTTCCGGAAAGTATGTAATTGAGAAGGCGCCCAATACTGGTCTTAAATTCGTTGTGTCCCATAGACAGATTGTATGTATTTAAACGCCCAGTCGAGAATTACCATATTCGCTCCACTCCGAAAATTCTGTTGGCACTCGTAAGACTTGCAGTGTCACATGCTGTGATGTACGCACCATGGTCTCTTTCTCGTGGGCCTCTGTTTTGGCTACACTAGCGGCGTGATACGGTACTGTGGCGCGGGGAGCTCAACATGCACCAGGACTGTAGATACATATGTGTTAACAAACAAATATTAGCTATATTAAAAAACTAGAAACCCGCCTCGATTGCGAAAAAAGCACCTAGTGTTAACCTAGGTTTCGGCGTAGATAACTACATCTTCTTCAGAACAATAAAACCCACCAGTGCCTAAGAAGACCTTTGTCAATGATTAAAAGAACACCATAGCTATACATTTATAAACGAAAAAAGGGGAACACAAACAGTACATATCTACAAAGTCTAAACCACTACTTAACTTAATGGTGTACGCTCCACCTCACACCGGCCTGTGTACGATGGGCCATGACCCGCCATAAACTTGTGGGTTTTATTGTTCTGAAGAAGGTGTAGTTATCTAGGCCGAAACCTAGGTTAACACTAGGTGCTTTTTTCGCAATCGAGGCGGGTTTATAGTTTTTTCATATATTAACCAACGATTGCTGACGCGCTGCGATGTTGAAGGTTCTTAAATATTAGCTACGTAATGTTATATTTTCGAGATGATTAGAAAAACTATACGCCTACTCCTTGTACAGTGGTGTTCTATGCAAGCGATTTGAGCTGATTACTTGTATTCGGCCTTGGTCGTGTCAGCCTGTTTAGTTTGAATTTCTCCGTTCCCTAGTCCCTGATATCAGATACACACTTTTTTTTGTAGAGAACCATGAACGAAAAGGCTTGATAAAATGCGTGGATTGTTTGAAAATCTCTTGCAAGTGTTTTAGCGCAGCAATTTGTTCCCACACAGTATCTAACGCGTAGTTGTTACCTGCGTGGAAGAACCTTTACCTCAACGCAGAAAAAGATGCGCTTTCTCCGGACATCTAGGCGAAACTCGTTCCAGCAGCCGCGTCCTGGAGAGGGGGCCCCTACTGGAGTGGGGGTGGGCCCAGATACCTCTGAGAGCGGCGCGCCGCTGCTGCCAGCACAGCGGCTGGAGTTGCAGGCCTGAGGATACCGACAGCACACCGGCCGCACAATGGGCGCCTCCGCTTCTACTGAGTGAGTACCTCATCTGGAACTCTGCTTCATTCCGTCAATCGCCGAAGCGATTGCTGCTTCCGATTCTCCGCAACTACTTCTGTGCTGTTCCACAAACTATGAAACAGCCCACTATTTCCAGAACAAATCTTCCGTGTGGATTGTAAGGGGTACCACAACCGATAGTGTCGATAGTGGTGTGTTGTGGTGCGTAATCATTCCGCACCGCAGGTTCTCTTACCGCTACAAGTGTACACCAGGATCGCTCTGATCCTGAAGTTTTTTGTTTGTTACTGTGCATGCGCCATTGCACATACACAGCTCGCTGCCACCAATGTACATTCAGCATTGAGTGAGACCTAGTAGAGGACGGACGATCGCAGTTGTGAGACGTTGTTGTTTAATCAATTTGACACAAATATATTTCGAAGGGTCACTGTGACCATGGAGTACACATTGCGTCACAGTTCTTTCGCTGAGTCTGAAGTTCTCCTACGTCAAAATGGTACGTAGGAATGACATTTTACTAACGGAAGATGCTATAAAGGAAGCACTGTCAGAAGAATTCAGACGTGAACTGATGAATATCATTCTGAAGCTGACAGTCCTCCGGCAGTTACGGAAAATGACGAAACGGATCGGTCTGCCAAATATTCAACAGCGATAAATAAAATACAGTCGTCCACGTTAACTGCTCCTAATAGAAGAGGCGTGTCAGTTACCGATAACATTGTAGTCTACATCCGAAGAGGGCAACGGCCTTGCCGCAGTGGATACACCGGTTCCCGTGAGATCACCGAAGTTAAGCGCTGTCGGGAGTGGCCGGCACTTGGATGGGTGACCATCCAGCCGCCATGCGCTGTTGCCATTTTTCGGGGTGCACTCAGCCTCGTGATGCCAAATGAGCAGCTATTCGACTGAACAGTAGCGGCTCCGGTCAAAGAAAACCATCATAACGACCAGGAGAGCGGTGTGCTGACCACATGCCACTCCTATCAGCATCCTCCATGAGGATGACACGGCGGTCGGATGGTCCCGATGGGCCACTTGTGGCCTGAAGACGGAGTGCTATATTCGAAGAGTGAGGAATTAATGAGTTAATGGATTTATGAAAACTGAGAACATCTCAAGATATATGTGTAGGAAGTACATTTAATTAACTGAATTGCATTTTCATCCAAGTAAACTGCAAATAAAGTCTTTGGATTCGAATAACTTTCAAGTTTCTCCATTGAAATGTTTCTATCACATTTTTTACTTAGTCTAGATTTGGATGCATTAATTTTACTATAGATTGAAGAAATACATGAGAGAGGAGAAATGAAATGACGTTATTACATTAGCGTCCAATTTAACTAACAAATATCTTATTTTAAATATAATTGAGGCTCGATGGGACCCTGTCGTACATTTCGTGCGACGGTTTCAAAGGCGTACAAGGTGTACACTACTAGGGTTAACATTCTGAGCTGCGCGAGCGTTTTCATTCAACAGTTCCCTTGCGCTACTGTTCAAGTGCCTTTAATTGCGAGGAGAGGACAGTTGTTCAGATACTACACATGGAAAGGACGTATGCGGGAGAGTCGCATCAAAAAATATGAACAGTTTGCAGATGTAGATGAAATATCAGTTTGTAAGTTTTTCGTCGCGTGGTAGGGCGACAATGAGTGGTTAATCGTTTTGTTCACTGGGGGTTGCGCGTAATTAGACACGAAATCACTGCACAAATCAGTATTACCATTATCAGTCACTAGCATCTGTTGGCTGATGTATTAACTCTACCATCTACTTTTTACAGCGTGACACAGGGATGGCAAACTTCACTGTGAAAGTAGAACTAAATTAAGCTACTCATATAAACGTATTTAAGTCCAATCTTTGTTATGAACTCACTTAACGAGGTATAAGGTATGAACTGAATTGCATTTTCATCCAAGTAAACTGCAAATAAAGTCTTTGGATTCGAATAACTTTCAAGTTTCTCCATTTCATTCAACATTTTCAGTTAAACTGAAGGATGGTGACTTAAATACATGTAATGAAAAGAGAAACGCTTTCTTTTTAGGCAACATAATAAGGTTTAGTACGATGTGCATCTTCTCTGTTAATTGCACCACACCCATGCCGACCGCCGCAAAGAAAAATATTTCATTTAAGAACCAGAAAAGTATAGTGGGACGGAGGTTACAGCACTGCTTTGAAACTTTCTTCTAAATTAGAACTGTGTAATGAACCGGGACTCGAAACCAGAACTTAAACATTTTACTGGCAATGATCCCACTGGGTGATCTGTGGATAGCTCAGTCAGTAAGAGCCCGCAAATGGCAAGGTTCCGGGTTCGCATCGCAGTACAGCATAGAGTTTGGACCTGTCACGGAGTTTCAGTTTAATATTAATTATTTACTTGTTTCCACACTTATTTACGTTAGCCTCCTACACCATAGCAGATAATATACCGAATATGACATCACTAAACAAAATCCGTGCCATACCGGGCTTAGAACCTGAATCACCTGGTTTAAGCGAGCAATCGTCTCATCCACGAACTCGTTTCCAGGCCTGACTTAAAATTAATTGTTGCTGGTATTCCTCCTATTACTCTGGAACTGAGTTAAAAAGTAAAGAACAGGTTTCAGTTGTTTGTTACTGAACATTACAAAAGAGATAAACACATATTGCGCTTGTCACCATCATATTACATTCATCGACACGCAAGTCGCCGAAGTGGCGTCAAGTGAGAAGATTTGCACCAGGCGACCAGACTACCCGACGGGAGGCCTCAGTCACACGACATTTCAAAAAAATAGCTCTGAGCACTATGCGACTTAACTACTGAGGTCAGCAGTCGCCTAGAACTTAGAACTAATTAAACCCAACTAACCGAAGGACATCACACACATCCATGCCCGAGGTAGGGTTCGAACCTGCGACCGTAGCGATCGCTCGATTCCAGACTGTAGCGCCTAGAACCGCACGGCCACTCCGGCCGGCACACGACATTTCATTTCACTGGTCTGGAATTATTCAATACATTTCATTTCAGTGAAATTAATTCATTTGAGACACTGTACCTTGTATTTTATTTAATAAACATATTTATTAAATAACTAAAGGAATATACAAGAGTATAGTGCCTGCTAAGTTTCTATACCTCAGATTTCACGTTGAAGGTATCGGTGATCTGCTTTGTCCTGCCGGCCGGGATGGACGAGCGGTTCTAGGCGCTACAGTCTGGAACCGCGTGACCGCTACGGTCACAGGTTCGAATCCTGCCTCGGGCATGGATGTGTGTGATGTCCTTAGGTTAGGTAGGTTTAAGTTGTTCTAAGTTCTAGGAGACTGGTGACCTCAGAAGTTAAGTCCCATAGTGCTCAGAGCCATTTGAACCATTTTGCTTTGTTCTATACGAATAGTCATCAAATACTAATAAAATAAAGTAAAATAGTATCTCTTGTTTCACTGTAAGACCACAAAGGATAGGTTCAGACGTGTAATTACAGACGTTTTTCTTTTCTTCACGGACAGTGATATCTTTCCCTCACGAAGTGTGCGAGTTGTGTGTTAAGTGTAGGTGTGTTGAGTGTAGGTGACTAATGAATGTATATTGTGTTGCGTCATATTTTTGCTATAATCCTCTCGAATATCAACTTGGTTAACGACTCCATTCGCCGAATGGATCACCATCAACAGCGTGACTTTTACGCAACCTGTGAGGCACAGTGGGGAAGTTTGAAATATAATCCACGACATTGGGGTAAATCTTGGTGACCACCAGTTTTACGGTACCAGTTCTCCTCTCCTTACTGGCCAAATAATAAGGCTGAAAAATTTTTCCACCACCAGCATCTGAACGAGCTTTTCTCCGAGTCAAGCACATGCATCCATTAGCGACTTCGTCTACTGGAGTAGATGTTCATTAAATAGTAACCTATACCATTAATCATCAAAACAAATACATCAACTTCGTTACGTCGAATCGGATAACAGTTCTTTTCGAAAACAATATAGTACTATAACTACACTCCTGGAAATGGAAAAAAGAACACATTGACACCGGTGTGTCAGACCCACCATACTTGCTCCGGACACTGCGAGAGGGCTGTACAAGCAATGATCACACGCACGGCACAGCGGACACACCAGGAACCGCGGTGTTGGCCGTCGAATGGCGCTGGTAGCATGCCGCGACAGCGTGGACGTGAACCGTATGTGCAGTTGACGGACTTTGAGCGAGGGCGTATAGTGGGCATGCGGGAGGCCGGGTGGACGTACCGCCGAATTGCTCAACACGTGGGGCGTGAGGTCTGCACAGTACATCGATGTTGTCGCCAGTGGTCGGCGGAAGGTGCACGTGCCCGTCGACCTGGGACCGGACCGCAGCGACGCACGGATGCACGCCAAGACCGTAGGATCCTACGCAGTGCCGTAGGGGACCGCACCGCCACTTCCCAGCAAATTAGGGACACTGTTGCTCCTGGGGTATCGGCGAGGACCATTCGCAACCGTCTCCATGAAGCTGGGCTACGGTCCCGCACACCGTTAGGCCGTCTTCCGCTCACGCCCCAACATCGTGCAGCCCGCCTCCAGTGGTGTGCGACAGGCGTGAATGGAGGGACGAATGGAGACGTGTCGTCTTCAGCGATGAGAGTCGCTTCTGCCTTGGTGCCAATGATGGTCGTATGCGTGTTTGGCGCCGTGCAGGTGAGCGCCACAATCAGGACTGCATACGACAGAGGCACACAGGGCCAACACCCGGCATCATGGTGTCGGGAGCGATCTCCTACACTGGCCGTACACCACTGGTGATCGTCGAGGGGACACTGAATAGTGCACGGTACATCCAAACCGTCATCGAACCCATCGTTCCACCATTCCTAGACCGGCAAGGGAACTTGCTGTTCCAACAGGACAATGCACGTCCGCATGTATCCCGTGCCACCCAACGTGCTCTAGAAGGTGTAAGTCAACTACCCTGGCCAGCAAGATCTCCGGATCTGTCCCCCATTGAGCATGTTTGGGACTGGATGAAGCGTCGTCTCACGCGGTCTGCACGTCCAGCACGAACGCTGGTCCAACTGAGGCGCCAGGTGGAAATGGCATGGCAAGCCGTTCCACAGGACTACATCCAGCATCTCTACGATCGTCTCCATGGGAGAATAGCAGCCTGCATTGCTGCGAAAGGTGGATATACACTGTACTAGTGCCGACATTGTGCATGCTCTGTTGCCTGTGTCTATGTGCCTGTGGTTCTGTCAGTGTGATCATGTGATGTATCTGACCCCAGGAATGTGTCAATAAAGTTTCCCCTTCCTGGGACAATGAATTCACGGTGTTCTTATTTCAATTTCCAGTAGTGTATTTCTGAGGAAAGATAAGAAATGGTGAAACTGGAATACAGTGGGTGTTCTTTAGTTGTTGCAGCGGATTGAACTGCCTAGGAGGCAGCCATTCTCAACGCAAGGATGTGTCGTCAAGCTACCAGTGTCTTCTCCACAAAATCTTTGCCTTTGCTGGGGGACTTACTAACAATACTCCAAATTATGCGGCAGTCGTTATCATCTAACCCTTGATGTGGTGAGAAGCGAACAGCATGATGTAAATGGCTGCTGAGCGTGGATGCGCTGTAGTTGGTACAGTCCTCGTCCGACCATCCAGAATACGGTTTCCCATGGTTTCCCTAAATCTATCAAGGTAAATACGGGGATGGTACCTTTACAAAAAATGGTTCAAATGGCTCTGAGCACTATGCGACTTTACTTCTGGGGTCATCAGTCGCCTAGAACTTAGAACTAATTAAACCTAACTAACCTAAGGACATCGCACACATCCATGCCCGAGGTAGGATTCCAGACTGTAGCGCCTAGAACCGCACGGCCACTCCGGCCAGCGTACCTTTACAAAGGTCATGGCCGTTTACTGCCTCGTCCTATCAGTTTGTGTTCTGTCTCTTATCGTTGACGATACTTAAAATAAAGTTCTTCCTCTGTTCTACAAAGAATATGCAGATAACTTACTACCATTCTCTCTATGCAAGACGTGCTACTTCTAATGCTGAGTTGGCACCATCATTTCTTTATTTTTAATTCGTTTACTTCGTTTCATCAGGATGCGAAGCCTTTCGATGTTGTTGGTAGTTATCAAAGGGCATATTCGGAACAAATCTGCATGCATATTGTTTACTCTTCACACATTTTGATGATACGTCCATAAATTAGTACAATGGCAGCCAGAACTTAATTTATAAAAGTCAGTGTCCTTCTAACGAACAGTGATTCCACGATGTAATTTTGTGTAGAAAAAAAAATGTAGGTAGTGTATATGAAATCCAGCGTAACTTATAATGAGCTTCACCAACAAAGGCAGTCGTTCCGCTGCTCTTAATTCAATTCCCCTGAAGCACTTATCACGTATTTCGTCTCGGCAACTCAAACTTGGAATATTGTACAGCTGAAGCCGCCAAACCTACAAGAAAAATGCTAATGTAAACGCATTTTCTGTGAAATTTATATGATTATTAAATTGTGGCATGCATGGTAGGAAAATAAACATGTTCACTTTCTTGTTAAGTTTAACTGTTTTCCGTATAGATGGTATCAACTACTTCAAGTTAAATGGGGGTCATTATCCTGTTTCGTAATCAGTAAATGGCCAGCATAAAAACGAGTTGCGTGTATGTAGCCTGTTTACTGATTGTTTCGACACCACATTTCCAAAGGAATTACGTAAATGATCTATGGATCACGGATAAAATAAATAACTGTTTCAAGTAAAGGATTTAGTTGTTTTTTTTCCATAGAACAACAGACACGTAGACGTAAAAAATTCTATCAAATTCAAAGAAAATTGCAAAAAGAATAAATGAGAAAAAAAGGGTCTGAGATAAAGAAAGTAAGCATATGAAATGGCCGTTTGTAGTACGTAGTTGCAAACTATTTCCTAGATGGTGAGATACTATCATTTCAAGAGATTGGACGGTATTTTATTTTTAGAAGTATGGCCGGGTAGCTTTCCCTGATGTTATTACTCGTACACCCCTCATCGATAGGTAAAAATTTAGCTTTCATAGGTTCTTGGTTTGAAGGTTTATGGCGTGAAACGACACTGAAATGGACAATATGACCCGTACATAATGCTGACACGCGAATGCTACATTTGAGGATAGATATTTATACTTCAAGGAACCTTCACAGCATTTGCTTAAACAAGGAAAACCAAATACAGTAGGCTATGGACAGCCAGATGATGGAGCCCTGGTTAGCCACTGCGCTAACCACGCTTGGTACGATAAACAACAAATAGACAGTAGATAGAACAAAATAAGATTTCACAGAGACTTTAGAATATTTCAGTACATAAAGAAGATTCGGTTCTCATACAGAACCAGACAGCAGTCGTTGTCAATATATATATTTTCATAAAAGTGCACTTATTAAGTACACGGAAATATTAAGGGGCATTATGTTCACACATGTATAGTGTAGCTTAATTTTAACTGTTAATTTGTAAACATTACTTAGGCATGGGATTAGTGGCGCTTTGGGTTTAGAGGCATGAGAAATCACATACCTACACTTTTAAAAATAATCTGATTCCCATCGCACTTTATCCAGGCTTTGGACTGGCTAAATGGAAAAAGTAATTTTATTGTCATTTAGTCGTGTTTAAAATCAGCTTATAAACTTCGTCAATTTTTTTATCTTTTTTGCTTTTTTTTTTTTAGAGATTGCTATTTACATTTAATATTTTTGTATTTATATTCATATTCTGATACATTATTTTGCCTAGTTTTTGAAGGTAGGAGATAGCCTCACCATCCTCCTTGTACTCTTTCAATATTTTCTCCAGCCTTTCATCTCGTTTCATGTACACTGTTTTCTTTCTTTTACCTTCCATACTCAACATGTTCTCATTAACGCGCACGCTGAATTTTCTGCTTCTGTTTTCACACAAGTAATTACATCACTAAATTTTAGGATTTGGTTTGGAAAGCATATTATTAATTTTGTTGTGACAGCCCTCAACGGAGTTAATTGTTCGATGGAGCTGTTTGTAGCAGCTCCAAAGGCTGATAGGGTTTTCTTCATTTTCCAACCATCTCACTGCAAAATAGTCGAAAAAGTCAGAAAGCCTTGGAACATCCGGTTCCATCACATACATCTTCAGGCCGTAGAACCGCCAGCGCAGCACACATGCGAATTTGTTGTCTCACTTCTTCATTTTCTTTATATTCGCGAGTGAGTCCAAGATCCTGTACTTTCCTTCAGAGTGACTTTCTCATGTGGAAATAGCATCCATCCACTGAGGAAGTTGGTAACGTATGTATATTTGCAGAAATCACTGCTGACTCAAAATCTACAGTCACACTTGCCGGGTTCTATTCTGGAATATTTTCCAGCACATTCCTGAAAAATCGGATGTATGTCTCTTTCCTTTTATTTGGTAATAATGCAAATACAACTGGGTAGATATTAGTCTCATTTTTATTACTTCCAAAATCTGCATGAATTGTATATATATGTGAAAACTGTTTGCTACAGCACGTGAACGTACTATCCATAAAAAAAGTCTCGTTTACTTCTTAGAGCCTCTCTCCCTGCTCTTCCACAAAAAACTAATATCCTGTCTCCTGATTTATCGTCACTTTACAGGAAACTGCTGCCCTCATTCATAGTTAATAGCTCTGCTTTAAGTTCAATCTCTTCTCTTATCTCTGGATCGCTCTCACTTCCCTGCGACTTTGCCCTTTGCTTGTATAACGTCCTCTTCGTTGTTCGCTGCTCTGGCATTTCTGTCACAGTGTCGTACCCTCGATTATGCAAGCTACCTAGCTCCTCTGAATAGATTTTGGAAATAGACGTATTTTCCTCTCGTGCCCTCGTCTTTGCCTGGTTCAGAGCCCTCTGTACTTCCAACCTTGCGTCATCCGGAACACCACATTGATGCTCGTGCGGAAAGAACACTGTAGAATGCTTGGTTTTAAGCTTTCCTCGGTAATGCTTCTCTTTCTGTTTTGGACAGCGTCAAATCACAGTCCCATCTTCCTTCGTTTTCTCCACTGTGTGAGAATAACCTTCATAGTGGCAACTAGGCTTACCACGAAATGTCGTTGAAACTTCCATATCACAGCTACTGAGATGGTAATATCCAAGTGGCACGATATGAAGTCTACGAAAACTAGAGCAGACGGGACTGTGCGGGCGGAGTTCGACCGAGTCCAGGGAAAAGGTAGAGCAAGATGATTAGCACGGTCCGGCTGCAGGTAGGACGGGACACAATGGACGCAGGTACGAGGTGGAGAGTTCGCAGATTTCTAGTGGGGCTGAAAGTTCGCAGGGCGGAGAATTCATACATTCCTGGCTCACAGCTTGATCAAGCCTTTCGGCTGGAAGCCTCTCAGACGGCTTGTATGCCAACCTGTCAAATATGCCCCAGCGTTGCGTAAGTGAATGACGGCTGCTTGCACAGTGTAGTTTTGCGTCTGTGTTGTTGATAAGAACAGTGAAAGGATGAAATATGATGCCCTACAGTCGATTACGCTGGCATACTGCTCAGGCAGATTCGTGAAATTTTAAGTTCATGGAGAGAAACCCCAGAATAAATGTAGCCTTTTTTCATGTTCCTTGCAGAGTTTAGGAAGAAAGGAACATGTGGCGAAAATCTTATGATTTTATCTTTATTCTCTCCCATACGGTTTACAGCGGAAAATAAAGTGCGGATGAAATTAATAACAATAAGTTCGAACTTCTGGATAGTTCTAACACATGCCCCAGGCGTAACAGAAGTGAAATCAGATTGTCTGGCGGTGAATGACACAGGAAAGTCCTAAACTTTCAGAACCCTACTCAGAAAACCATAAACTGAGAGACGTGTTCCACAATCAGGCTACTGAATTCTAAAATGCAGTATTCAATGATAGTAGATACGTAACTGCAGTTCATTTTCCGCAAAAGTGTAAGCGGAGAAGACTATTGCCAATAAATGCGTAACTTTGTAATTTTTCATAGGATTCTGTTATGTTCCTTATCGCTTATAACCAGTGAATTTATGTAAACGGTCTGAATAATGAGGAGATGAGGCAGCTAAAACACAGTATGGAAATACGGGGGACATTTCAACAGACTGACAACTGAACAAAACCACTTTCAGTTCGAGAATGAATATTATCTAGAAAGTGTTGGACTGCCCATGGGATCCCCAATATCAGGAACATTAGCAAACATTTTCATCAGTCATCTAGAAAATCAGACATTTGAAAATATAACCACTAATGAAAGTTTCAAAATCATGTACTGGTACAGATATGTAGATGACATTATTTGTCTGGTAGATGAGCCAAGTGAAAAAATAGTCAAACTCCACTCGGAAATCAACAAACCTCATCAGAACATAAAATTCACACTTGAAAAAGAAAATCAAATTAAATTTTCTTGACATTACAGTAAAAAAAGAAAACGGCAAACATACATTTAACATCTTCAGAAAACCAACAGCCACAGACACAATAATACATTCCACGTCTAACCATCCCCACAACCAGAAACTTGCAGCACTAAGACATACGTTACATATATTTAACAGAATCCCACTCAACAAGAGAAACAAATAGATAGGAACAATGGGTATAACACACATCAAAAAATAAGAACACAAATACAAAACAAACACAACATTTCCAGAATACAAGAGAACTCACAAGGTGAATGCTTACAAACACACTCAACACACACACACTATGACAACACCACACAGAAAAGAACCAGATGGTACACCATGACTTACACACGTAAATTAACACACAGAGTTGCAAACATCCTAAAAAGACAGGGCTTCCAAATAGCATACAAGGCTGGGCAAATCCTCCAATCACACCTAAGCCAACCAGCTACCAAGAGGGACAAATTCCAACAATCAGGAATATATAGACTTGAATGTCAAAGTTGTCATAGACGTGACATGTAGGATTTTTAAAACACGATACAAAGAACATATAAGGAGTTAGAAGTACGAAACAAACTATTCCACATTTGCAGAACATTTAAAATAGCATCACCACATGTAGGAATTTTAAAACCCGATACAAAGAACATATAAGGAGTTAGAAGTACGAAACAAACTATTCCACATATGCAGAGCATTTAAAACAGCATAACCACCATCCTACAAATATGGAACAAGAAATGAAAATAATGAGAATCAGCAACCACAACAAGCATTTTATACAAATGCAAGAAAACTGATTTTGTGTCTTCTTTCCGTTATTGCTACAATTAATCGCTCAACGTACGCTCCCTTTTGTATAAACTTTGTTACATATCAATGTAGACGATATTAATGGCTCTGAGGTCATCAGTCCCCTAGAGCTTAGAACTACTTAGACCTAACTAACCTAAGGACATCACACACATCCATGCCCGAGGCAGGATTGGAACCTGCGACCGTAGTGGTCGCGCGGCTCCAGACTGAAGCGCCTAGAAACGCTCGGCCACACTGGCCGTCCGTAGACGATACTATTCGCGTTCACCAGTTAGCGTATTCAACAGTGTAGAATGCTGTTCGCTTGGTGCGCTTCTGTCGCAGCGTTCGACACAAACGACGAGGTGTGCTCGAACTTTTACTGACACACTATGCACGCGACGCTCGAATAGATTTATATCATGCAAGGGTGATAAAAACAGAGTGAAAGTGCTATTAAACTTTGATCTGCGTTTTAGGCTTTTTGCAATAATTGAATTTACAGAAATGAATTTTACAAAATGAAATAATTTTTAGAACAAACGGAGTCTATAAAAAATGAAATATTAAATCTTTATTGGTTTCGGAGTGACAGAAACACGCACGTAATAGAATTCTACAAAAAATGACATATTAAAACTTTACTATGCTATTGGTTTCGATGTGACGGAAACACGCACTTGCGTTACTTACACAACTGTTACTTTTAAAGGAACCTGCCATAATAAAAATAAACTACACGTCGCCAAAACTGTAGAATGAAATTTATCGATACCATGTCGGGCCAATTAGTGAAGAGACCAGCACCTACAAAACGATTTCTCGTGCCCCTGAAAATGGTCATCACAAGTTTCATTCTGCCATCTATTCGGAGGACCCAGAGAAAGGAATATTGCTCGCGGACGACCTTGCCCTCCCTTTTTTTTTACTCCTCATTGCATGGAAAGGCCTCCACATTGGGGAAATTGCACTGTCGCTCACTCTTTTTGCATTAGGTATACTGCATTTGCCCTGAACAGCTGTCGCCCTATCAATGGTCACAGCACCAAAGATCCCGATATATCACGTTGCTAAGGTGAGGAACCACGTTCACTCATTGAAAACTGCCCCAGAAACAAGAGACCTAGTGCGATAATTCCTGTAGTTCAAGTACTGGAGCAATGCCCTCCTAGTTCGTCGGGGGTTTCTTTGACAAGTCAAGACTAGCAGCACAGCTTCATTCCCTTTTCTGTCATAAATGAAATGTGTGGCTAGGGCCTCCCGTCTAGTAGACCGATCGCCTGGTCCAAGCATTTTTAGTTGACGCAACTTCAACGATTTGCTTGGCGATGAGAATGATATGATAATGAAGACAACGCAACACCCAGTCTCCGAGCGGAGAAAATCTCCGACCCAGCCGGTAGTCTAACCCGGGCCCTTTGCATGGCATTCTGCAGCGCTGAGCACAGCCGTCAAGATGGTCATTTCTGTGATAATATTGTATGTTTGGACTCCAACAATATCCCTGATTGTTGTTCTTGTCTCCAGTCCGCAGACCGGTTCGATAGAGCTCTCTACGCTAGTCTATCCTGTCTTGCCTCTTCATCTCTGGATAACTACTACAACCTACCGCTACTTCATCCTGCTTACTGAACACAACCCTTGTCCGCCCTCTAACATTCTTAACTCCCATCAGTTCCCTCCATTGCCAAAGGAATGATTCCTCGACGCCTGTCAACCGATCCCTTCTGTTAATCAAGTTGTTTCAGAAATTTCCTTTTTCCCCAATTATATTCAGTACCTTCTCGATCTACCCATCTAATATTCAGCACATTTCTGTAGCACAAGCTTCTCTTCTTGTCTGATCTGCATCGTCCACGTTTTATTTCCGTACTTCGCTACCGTGAACCACCTAAAACTTGCACTGCAACGGAAAGTGCTATTGATGTGCGGTTTTCACAGAATGGACTGGTACTCAGGAGGTAGTATTTTATCCAATAAACAATTATAATAATACTTAGAAAATGTATTTCTGTCAACTTTTTGAAATGGAAAAATGTCTATTGACATTAACAAACTTTAGAATATCAGTGGTATTTGTTGCAGGATTCTAGTGCAAGTCCTTTATGAGATATCGTATTCTGGAGAGTTTTCACACTCACACTTGTTTGTGCCATTCCACCTGTGTAGTTGCTACGCACGTACGACGTTGTTATGTTTGTATACAGTGTGTTTGTTCCTTGAGTGCACTGTGATTGCCTGTCATTTAGTGTTGAAACGTCCCCTTAGAACAATTGTACATGACTGTGCTTAAACTGACACACAATATTTTTTTAGCGCAACGCAATCTGACTTTCAGAAATTCCTACAAAGGAATGGCCCTGACTAACATTAATCTATACCTTTCACAAATCACTTACCTCACCAAAAATCTCCGTTACTCGAACTACTGCAATACAGCGAGCGCCACTACTGCCAGCTAAATAACAGATTCAAACTACGGAAGGCACTAACTACTAGTAGGCATTGTTAGCAAATGAAAGATTTTAATAGAGAACAAACATTGTATTTACCTTAATAGTCATAATATATATAGCAGTTCATAACATCCATTCTTACAAATATCAAAACTCCGCCATTTCTCTCCCCACATCCACCACTGCTGGCGGCTCACCTCCAACTGCGCAACGCTACGCGCTGTTCACATCCAGCTGCCGCTGCCCAACACTACAATGGCAGACAACAATGCAAACTACCCACAGACTGCACACAGCACAGCCAGTGATTTTCATACAGAGCGCCACGTAACGTTCCCAATAAGAAAACATAAACAGCCTACTTACAGTGTGTGTCAGTCCAAGCAGTAGGTCGTGAGTGGACGATGGGATTTACCATTGTTGAAAAATCTGACATGCTCGTGGTATATGGAGAGTGTAGGAATAATGCACTTTGTTCTTGTATGATGTATGGTGCAAGATATCCCAATAGACGTCAACCACCTCGGCAATTAGTTATCAGCCTCTTCAAATAGTTACGTGAAAGGGATAGCGCATCACCTAGACAACGTAACAGAAGGAAACGAGTGATGACCGAAAAGGGGCAAATTAATGTTATTGCTGCTGTTGCCGTTGATCCGCATGTTCGGTTCAAAATGGTTCAAGCTCTGAGCACTATGGAACTTAACTACTGAGGTCATCAGTCCCCTAGAACTTAGAACTACTTAAACCTAACTAACCTAAGGACATCACACACATCCATGCCCGAGGCAGGATTCGAACCTCCGACCGTAGCGGTTTCGCGGTTCCAGTCTGTAGCGCCTAGAACCGCACGGCCACTCCAGCCGGCCGCATGTTCGGTCCCGCGCAATCGCACCAAAAAGTGGCATCAGCCAGCAAGTGTCCCATGCATTCTCCATCGACGTAAGTTCCATCCCTATCACATCTCTTTCCATCAAGAGCTGGATGGAAACGATTATGAGAATCGTGTTAACTTCTGTGCATGGGCATTAAGACAGGATACTCCAGATAGTCTACATCATGTATCAGGGGAGGCGTGCCAGAGATAAGTCCCTGCAGTAGCACTGTGTCCTCGGTGGCGCAGACGGATAGAGCGTCTGCCATGTAAGCAGGAGATCGCGGGCTCGAGGCCCAGTAGGGACACATATTTTCAACTGTCCCCATTGACATGTCCGAAAGAACAAACCATCTTCATATATATATATTGTTTAAGAGACCCAAAATGTTTAAGATGAACCCACATTTACTAACCACGGCCGAACATTCCTTGTTGGTCTGTTGACAGTCCCCGTCGGCTTCGTGAGGTGGAACGTCAGCGTCCATGCAGTGTAAGCGTGTGGTGTGCGATGATGAACCATCAGCTCATAGGCTCGTTGTTCGTAGACAGAACTCTGAACGCGCACATGTAGCACAGCCTCCGAACACACCATCTTCCACGGATGCTAGAAGGTTTTCCTCTGCAGACTAGCACGAACCTGTGGTACCAACATGATGGCTGTGAAGCCCGTAGTGCACGAAGTACTACAACATGTCTTCAACAATAGTTTCCGTATCGTTGCATTGTACGCAGAGGACCTGTACCTTGGTTGACGCGTCCTCCAGATTTGATACCTGCAGGCTTTTTTTCTGTGGGGAAAACTGAAAGACGCTGTCTACAAGGACATACCAACTACACCCGATGATATACAAAGATCTTTTACTGCAGCTTGCTCGGACGTGTCCGCTGAAATGCTAGCACGTGTGCAGCAGTCGTTTCATACCCAACTATGAGTGTATATTGCCCCTGCCGGTGGTCGTTTTGAACATAGCCTGTGATGTTAATTGTCTCGTTACTGGTCGAAATCCACATATATAGTGTACGTACTTGTATTGTTCTTTGGTGTGTGCTGCCACAGGTATGGTACAAGTGTCGGTGTGAGAACTTTTCAGAACGCGATATCCCGTAAACTACTCGCACTTGAATCCTGTAGCAAACACCACTGACACTCTAATTTACACTACTTTTAAGTTTTTAGTGTCAGTAATCATTGTTCCATTTTAAAAAAACCTGTGTGTGTGCACAAAAAAATACTTTCTAAGTACTATTACAATCGGTTGATTGGTTAAAAATATGAACCCCTGACTACCAATCTATTCCTTGAAAACCGCACATCAGTAGGACATTCCATCTCCGCACGTTTTCATCCTGTACATTGAGAAAAGGCTTCATAATACTTAAATTTAGATTCGATTTCAATAGATTTCTCTTTATACACATATCAAAAAAACTTTTGCATCAACTCTGTTCCGAGAGTTCCGGAACCTGTACAGAAAATTGGAACAGAGATCAACATAAACATCATTTCCGCACTTTTTATTGCTCATGAAAACCACGCATTACATGTTGTACCATCACACAGCGAAACCTTCAGAGGTGGTGGTCCAGACTGCTGTACACACCGGTACCTCTGATACCCAGTAGCACGTCCTCTTGCATTGATGCATACCTGTATTCGTCAGGGCATACTATAGACAAGTTCATCAAGGCACTGTTGGTCCAGATTGTCCCATTCCTCGACGGCGATTCGGCGTAGACCCCTCAGAGTGGTTGGTGGGTCACGTCGTCCATATCCCAGGCATGTTCGATAGGGTTTATGTCTGGAAAACACGCTGGCCACTCTAGTCGAGCGATGTCGTTATCCTGAACGAAGTCATTCACAAGATTTGCGCGATGGTGGCGCGAATTGTAGTCCATGAAGACGAATGCCTTCCCAGTATGTTGCCAATATGGTTACACTATCGGTCGGAGGATGGCATTCGTGCAGCAGTTAAGGTGCCTTTCATGACAACCCACGCCACTCCAAAACAGGAGGGAACCCAGACCTTGCTGCATTCGCTGAACAGTGTGTCGTTCAACCTGACCGGGTTGCCTCCAAACACGTCTCCGACGATTGTCTGGTTGAAACCATATGCGACACTCATCGGCGAAGAGAACATGATGCCGATCCTGAGCGGTCCATTCGGCATCTTGTTGGGTCCATCTGTACCATGCTGGCCGGCCAGGGTGGCCGAGCGGTTCTAGGCGCTACAGTCTGAAACCGCGCGACCGCTACGGTCGCAGAATTCGAATCCTGCCTCGGGCATGGATGTATGTGATGTCCTTAGGTTAGTTAGGTTTAAGTAGTTCTGAGTTCTAGAGGACTGATGACCTCAGAAGTTAAGTCCCATAGTGCTCAGAGCCATTTGTACCACGCTGCATGGTGTCGTGGTTGCAAAGAAGGACCTCGCAATGAACGTCGGGAGTGAAGTTGCGCATCATGCAGCCGGCCTGTGTGGCCGAGCGGTTCTAGACGCTTCAGTCTGGAACCGCGCGATCGCTGCTGTCGCAGGTTCGAATCCTGCCTCGGGCATGGATGAGTGTGATGTCCTTAGGTTAGTTAGGTTTAAGTAGTTCTAAGTTCTAGGGGCTGATGACCTCACATGTTAAATACTATAGTACTCAGAGCCATTTGCGCATCATGCAGCCTATTGCGCACAGTTTTAGTCGTAACACGACGTCCTGTGGCTGCACGAGAAGCATTATTGAACATGGTGGCGTTACTGTCAGGGTTCCTCCGAGCCATAATCGGTGGGTAGCGGTCATCCACTGCAGTAGTAGTCTTTGGGCGGCCTGAACGAGGTATGTCATCGACTGTTCCTGTCTCTCTGTATCTCCTCCATGTCCGAAGAACATCGCGTTGGTTCACTCCGAGACTACTGGACACCTCCCTTGTCGAGAGCCCCTCCTGGCACAAAGTAACAATGCGGAAGCAATCTAACCGCGGTATTGACCGTCTAGGCATGGTTGAACTACAGACAACACGAGCCGTGTATCTGCTTTCTGGTGGAATGACTGGAAATGATCGGCTGTCGGACCCCTCTGTCTAATAGGCGCTGCTCATGCATGATTGTTTACATCTTTGGGCGGGTTTAGTGACATCTGGGAACAGTCGAACAGACTGTGTGTGTAATTCAATATCCACAGTCAACGTCTATCTTCAGGAGTTCTGGTAATCAGGATGATCAAAATTTTTTTTTGATGTGCTTAAATTTGTAGTATGAATCAGCACAATCTCAAATTATCTTCATCCAACTTAACGCTTTACCCTTATTTCTGCTGTATGCGACTTGAATATTAGTAAACTATTGCTCTTTCGGATGTTTATGTGCCTTGTTGAACCACCATTGTGTCACCTTAAATTCTATTCTAGAAACCACAGGCCTAGGGCGACTATTAGGAATTAATGCATGGGTAAAGCTCAGCACATTGCGTATAATTTGCTGTATTACTAGTGTCGCCCATCAGACCCGAGCGTCATTAGAGATCCTTTGCCCTGGCTGCATAAAGCTTGTGTTATGGCGAGTGCTGTTTTAAACCGTTGGCGTATTATTATCGGGTCAAGGAATCACTTACGATACTTGTTTATAAATTATTTTGTTGAAAATTAAATGATAGTTTAGCGTGTGACTTCAGATGGAACATCATTTCTGTCATTAGAAAAAGTTAAGATGCGATGTACATTTCTTTGTTTTCGAAAAAATTAAGGTGGACACATATTTTCGCCTGTTAGTGATGTAAAGGTGTCCGGAACTTAAGGACGAATTCGAATTTTGCGCCATCTTGTCATATGACCGTTGGCAGCCGTGGTTTTTTCATGTTATCTGCGCTCCTTCCCATTAGTAGCCTGATAGCTATTGTGTGGTGAGTTAAGTTGTTTGATGTTTATTTTCGTCATGAACCAAACGAAACTGAGAAACGTATTCAAGTGATAAAAAGTTATTACAAAAACAGTGGAAGTCCCATGGCAATCTTTCGTGAATTGCGTATGACACTCGGACGTAATGCTGCGCCAACCGAATCATCAGCGCAGAAGTTGATCCAGAATTGTGAGACCACGGGTTCTGTTTCAAGCGTTAAGAAAACAGGACAACTGCGTTCTGTTCCAAAACAAGAAAACGTAGCTGTCGTGTGTGACAATGTGACCGTAAACCCCAGAAAATCGGTTCACCGACGAGCTCAACAATAGAATTTATCACAAAGTTTACTGCATGAAATCTTTTCAAACACATCAGAATGCATGCGTACAAGATTCAACTTACACAAGAGTTGAAAGCTGTAGATCATGCAAAGTGACATCGATTTGCTCACTGGGTCTTAGCTCGACAAGCGGAGAAGGAGAACTTCGCAAAAATAATAATTTTCTCAATGGGTACGTCAATAAGCAGAACTGTAGAATTTGCGGTAGCAAAAATATGCGAGTCACTGTGGAAGATGGCATGCGTTGACAACGCACTACTGTGTGCTGTGGATTCTGGGCAGGAGGTGTGACCGGCTCGTACTTTTTTGAGAATGATGAGGGAGCTGCCGTCACTCTGAACGGCGACCGCTACCAAAATATGCTTTGTGATTGGTTTTCCCTCTTACTGATGAAAGTGACGATTTTTGCTTTCAACAAGATGGTACGACTAGTCACACATCCCGTGAAACGATTGCTCTGCCTAATGAAAATTTTACTCAAAGAATTATCTCTTTGCGTGGCAACCAGAAATGACCTGCCAGATCATGCGATCTTACGCATTGGGTTTTTTTGGGTGGGGCGGGGGGGAGAAGGGGGAGGGGGGGGGTGTTGTGAAATCAAAAGTGTACGTGAATAAACCACAAACAACACACCAACTGAAGGATGATATTGAAAGGATTATTAAGTGAATCCCAATAGATGTTCGTGAACGCATCATACAGAACTTCAACTAACGCATTGCTCGTTGCTGCGCCCCCTTGCGTGGTCATGAAGGATATTATTTCTGTCTCATAAGTGGGAGAAGCTACTTAATGTTTTTGTAAAAAAAATTACATTTTCAATAAATTTTTTATGTCCTGTAGCACTTTAATATGCGTTCTTACGTCCTTTAAAGATTCTATGTTAAAACATATTCAAACGTCCAATTACTTTACAAATGAGTTAATGTGTTAAATATTGAAGTTAAGCATGTAAGCGACAAAAAGCTTGGAACAAGTTTGAAATTATTTTCAAAGTTCGTTGAAATTCACGAAGTGCTGTCATTCTCAAATACTGGGTGAATATAGCCTGGGTAATTTGACTGCAATGAGATACGCCGCCTCAAAATCGTGTTTTGTTGCGCCTTTAAACCTTTGGATAGGCAACCTGTAACTAGCAACGTGCACCAGGTTAGCCGTTAAATAACATAGAAGTTGTTTTCCCAAATTTTATTTGAGACTGAATTCGGTGTTGTAAACAACAGGTTACGCTCTATTCGCGTGGCTTCCCCCGTCGGAGGTTCGAGTTCTCCCTCTAGCATGGAAGTATGTGTTGTCGTTAGCTTAAGTTAGATTAAGTAGTATGTAAGCCTATGGACCGATGGTCCCATAGGAACCAACACAAATTTCCAAATTTTACGCTCTAAGCTGATAACTGCTGAATACAGTCTCGAATATGTCAACCTACGTACCGAAAGCACGGGTACAGCAGTTATTAAGGAACTGGACTCACAATCTGGAGGAGCGGGTTTCAAATTGCTATCCAGTCACGTAGAGATAGATTTTCGGTGAAGTCAGTTCAGACAAGTGCCAGGCTGATTCCTTTGATAAGCCGACGACCGAATTCTGCTCCCATGATCCTCAGCTTCTGCACCGTAGAGTCGTTAATCACAAACGTTTCTTCGTTCATCAGTTCGTCTCAGAAACTACAGATCTTCACGCCGAGGAATAGCATTATAAGAAACTGATATGAGATAGACGTTCTACACATGGAAATTTTGTAGCGTCCATAAGAAACTAGTTCCTCGTAATAACGAGTTCGACTGAACTGGAGGACATTAATGACAGCTGACGTACTTCCGGCTCGGGCCACATGAAAACAGTAATTGCAACCCGACAGCAGCCAACGTATTTAAACCAGTTCTGCTCCAGAGGACACCGTATTACCACAGGACTGGAGAGTGCTTTAGTTCAAAGTTTTTCATAATATATGATGTTCGCTATCTGTTTGCGATGTTGTATCTCTCCAGAACAGTGCTTCGACGTAATCGGAGCGATAGCGCTTAATCGATAGACATTTCTAAATCAGTGGCCAGCAGGTTTATTGTACCTGCTATATTTCGTATCATGATCACTGCAAGCCATTCGCTTATCTCTGTTTCCCTAGATTAAACGCGCTTAAACCAATAACAGGTCGTATTAGCATTAACTGAATGCGACGTCGCGGTTACCTTGCAGCTGTAGCCTTCCTTCTTTGTATTTTATATTGCACTGCTATTTTTTGCATTGATTAAACGTTCTGCAAACATAAGTATATTGCATGGTGCAGTTGTAACTTAGAGAGTGTGTTGGTGGCCCCAAGAGCAAACATCGCTCTACAAGACCCAAACGTTTGTCAGGCCACCGGTCGATCTGGTAGAGTTTTTGGGAGTTAACGTGAAGTTCATTTCTGACAATGTTTTTGAAATGTGAACTGCACAGACATAAAAACTGTAAAACTTTCTCGCAGATAAAAACTGTGTGCTGGACCGAGACTCGAACTCAGGACGTTTGCCTTTCGCGGGCAACTGCTCTACCGACTTTTTTCTTCATTTTTGTTCGTTGTTGATTGTTGGGTTTGGACGTTGCGGACGTCACATGACATCCGTTAAAGTTTGTTTGTTGATCCTTCCACCCAGTATTTTATTACAGAGGCCAACCAGCTCTCTGACCGAACACGCTGATCTAGCGTGCCGGCACCGATAAAGCTACCCAGGCACGACTCGCGACCTGTTCTCACAGCTTCAATTCTGTCAGTACCTCGTCTCCTACCTTCCAAATTTCGCAGCAGCTTTTCTGCGAACCTTGCGGAGTTAGCACTCCTGGAAGAAAGGCTATTGTGGAGACATGGCTTAGCCACAGCCTTGAGGATGTTTCCAGAATGAGTGCCTTTCATTCTGGAAATATCCCCCAGGCTATACCTAAGCCATGTCTCGCAGTATCCTTTCATCCAGGAGTGCTAATTCTGCAAGGATCGCAGAAGAGCTGCTGTGAAGTTTGGAAAGTAGAACACGAGGTGCTGACAGAACTGAAGCTGTGAGAACAGGTCGCGAGTCGTGTTTGGGTAGCTCAGTCGGTAGATCAGTTGGCCGCGAAAGGTAAAGGTCCTGAGTTCGAGTCTCGGTCCGGCACACAGTTTTTATCCGCAGAAAGTTCCATATCAGCGCACACTACGCTGCAGAGTGAAAATTTTGAGTATCAAAGCTGTGTGTCTGCTTATAACTGGTCGAATTTGCCACTTCTCAGGTCAGAGGACGATAGTCACGTACCACTTTCAAGAAGATGACGCCTAGAAAAATAATCGGGTTGATGAATGGTTGCTATACGTTTATGTCTTTTCAGTGTGATTCGTAATACTTAAACACGAAAGTTAGTAACATAGTTTTATTATCACTTCGTAAAATCAAAGTAATGCAATTAATTTTTTGATTTGATAGCTAGTATGTTTTTGCTGTCCTTTTACACGCTGAAATCCCCTCACCACAGCATCGTAGCAAGCTGGTGCTGCTACAGCCCATTGATAAAGTAGAGTATAGAGTAATAATTCATTTTTGCATCTGAAAGTGAAAAATGCTGCAACGATACATGCTGTGGTGGTGAAAGAGTACAGAAACAAAGCACCATCATACGACGCATTAATTAGGTGGCGCAGGCGCTTCCAGTGAGGTCAAACTCTGGATAACGAAGAATGAAGTCGTAATCCATCTATCTTTAAAGAGCAGGAAATCACAAGGGAGGTGGAGGCGCAGATGCTCGAAGAGCCGTGTATGCAATCAAGGCGACTGTGCAAAAAGTGACTTGTAGAGGGTGTCTGGGAAGTAGGGACAAATATTAAAGTGCTATAGAACATACAAAATTTATTGAAAATGTATTTTTTTTACACACATATTAAGTAACTTGTCCCATTTGTGTATGAAAAATTATATCCTCCATATGGCAACCCAATGCCACGCGGCAACGAGCAATGCGTTCAGTGAAGTTCACGATGACGCGTTCACAGACATATGGTGGGATTCCGTTAATACACCTTTTAATTTCATTCTTTAGTTTATGGTTGGCTCACGTACATTTTTTATTTTGCAAATCCCTACAAAAAAAAGACCACAAGGTGTAAGATCTCATGATCTGGGAGACCATTCCTGGTTGCCACAAAAAGATAATTTTCTGAGTAAACTTTTCATCCGGCAGAGCAATCGTTTCATGGGATGTGTGACATATCGTACTATCTTGCTGAAACTAAAAATCGTCACTTTCATCAGTAAGAGGGAAAAATTAATAAGAAAGCATGTTTGGGTAACGGTGGTTGTTCACAAGGACGGCAGCTCCCTCATCATTTTCAAAAAAAAAAAAAAAAAAAAAGTACAGGGCGATCACTTCTCCTACCCAGAATCCACAGCACACAGTTGTGCGTTCTGGATGCCTCTCATCTTCCACAATCACTCGCGGATTTACGTTTTCTCCAGTTCTGCTTATTGACGTATCCACTGAGGTGGAACTGCTGGGTTGGGTTGTTTGGGGGAAGAGACCAAATTGCGAGGTCCTCAGTCTCATGGGATTACGGAAGAGACGGGGAAGGAAGTCGGCCGTGCCCTTTCAAAGGAACTACCCCGGTATTTTCCTGGAGTGATTTAGGGAAATCACGGAAAATCTAAACCAGGATGGCCAGACGCGGGATTGAACCGTCGTCCTCTCGAATGCGAGGCCAGTGCGCCACCTCGCTCGATGGTGGAACTGCGCCTCATCTTTTTGTGAAGTTCTAGTTCTTCGCTTGTCGAGCCAAGACCCAGTGAGCAAAACGATATATCTTTGCATGATCTACAGGCTTCAACTTTGTGTGAGTTGCATCTAGTACGCATGCATGTTCAGATATTTTGAAAGGATTTCATGCACTGAACTGGAAGATAAATTCAAGTGTTGAGCTCGTCGGCGAACCGATTTTCTGGGGCTTATGGTTACATTGTCACGCACGACAGCTATGTTTTCTTACGTTAGAACAGAACGGTGTCGTCCTGTTTTCTTAACGTTTGAAACAGAACCGGTGGCTCAAACTTCCGGATCAACTTCCGAACTGATTCGGTTGGCGCAGCATTACGTCCGTGTGTCACACGCAATTCACGAACGGTTGCAGTGGGACTTTCGATGTTCTTGTATTAACTTTTTGTCATTTGGGTACATTATTCAGTTGTCATGTGACAAAATGTTGCAAAATTCAAATTCGTCCTTACTTCCTGGACACACGTTACTTGTGTATTGACTTTTGATGAAGGGTCGTGGGACAGATGGCACATAATTATAGGTCTGCGTCCTTGACTTTAGTCTCTTGTAGAATTATGGAACATGTTCTATGCTCAAGAATAATTACGTTTTATGGAGAACGAAACTCTCCTCTATAAAAATCAACATGAATTCCGCAAACACATTTCTTGCGAAACATGTTTGTGACTAAAACGGCAAAGTGTCCCTCTAAGACCTCACAGCTCGACAACACTCTCAGTGCCACCCACGCAACGTTGTTGAGAACTTTACAAATGTAAACACACATTCAGCGTAGCGGTTGTTGTAGTGACTGAGTGTTAGGCAACCCTTTCGACACCCATTAGGTGAGGTTTCCCTGCCTTCAGGCGCTAGAGAAACCGTAAGACTGAATTGCTGTCGATGTTTCTGACAGCTACACTGAAGAGCCAAAGAAACTGGTACACACGCCTAATATCGTGTAAGGCCGCGGAAGTGCTGCAACACGACGTGGCATGGACTCTACTAATGTCTGAAGTATTGCTGGGGGTAAATGACACCATGAATCCTGCACGGTTGTCCATAAATGCGTACGAGTACGAGAGGGTGGAGATCTCTTCTGAAGAGAATTTTTAGACAACATAGTTGCGCGGATATAGCAGTGATTGGTTTACTTATAATCAATTAATCAAAATGACAGTCACAATCACACTATTTATTTTGTTGCCAACCGGTTTCAAACCGCGATTGGTTACCAACCGTGCACAGGCAGGGTGACGACTCCAGCGAGCGACCAAATGATGTAAATTGCCCTGAAGATGACCCCATCGCGGGTTGAAACCGGTTGGCAACAAAATAAATAATGCGGTTGTGACTGTCATTTAGATTAATTGATCTTCTGAAGAGCACGTTGCAAGGCAACCCAGGCATGTCTGGGGAATTTGGTGTCCACCGGAAGTGTTTAAACCCATAGGAGTGTTCCTGGAAGCACTCTGTAGCAATTCTGGAAGTGTGGGGTGTCCCATTGTCCCGCTGGAATTGCCCAAGTCTATCGGAACGCACAATGGACATGAATGGAAGCATGTGATCAGACAGAATTCTTACGTAGGTGTCACCTGCCAGACTAGTATCTAGACGTCTCAGGAGTCCCATTTCCAACTGGACACGCCCTACACCATTACATAGTCTCCAGCAGCTTGAACAGTCCCCTGATGACATGCAAAGTCCATGGATCCATGAGGTTATTTCCACACCAATACACGTCCATCCGCTCGATACAATTTCAAACGAGATTCGTCCGACCACGCGACACGTTTCCAGTCATCAACAGTCCAATGTCGCTGTTGACCGGTCCAGGCGGAGCGGAAAAAATGGTTCAAATGGCTCTGAGCACTATGGGACTCAACTGCTGTGGTCATAAGTCCCCTAGAACTTAGAACTACTTAAACCTAACTAACCTAAGGACAGCACACAACACCCAGCCATCACGAGGCAGAGAAAATCCCTGACCCCGCCGGGAATCGAACCCGGGAACCTGGGCGCGGGAAGCGATAACGCTACCGCACGACCACGAGATGTGGGCGCGGAGCGGAAAGCTTTGTGTCGTACAGTCAGCAAGGTTACACGTGAGGGCCATCGTCTCCGAAAGCCTGTATCGATGATGTTGAATGGTTCGCACGCTGACACTTGTTGATGGCCTAGCATTGAAATCTGCAACAATTTGCCTAAGAGTTGCACTTCTGTCACGCTGAGCGATTCTCTTCAATCCTCGTTGGTCGTGTTCTTGCAAGATCCTCTTCCAGCTGGAGCGATGTCGGAGACTTGATGTTTTACCGGATTCCTGATATTCACGGTACACTCGTCAAATAGTCATACAGGAAGGTTCCCACTTCATCACTACCTCGGAGGTGTTGTGCCATATCGTCTGTGCGCCGACTATAATAGCACGTTCAAACTCGCTTGAATCTTGGTAACATGCCATTACAGTAGCAGTAAACGGTATAACAAGTGCACCAGACACTTGTTGCCGACCGCAGCGCCTGTTTGCATTTGAATACTCATGCCTATACCAGTTTCTTTGGAGCTTCAGTGTACATTCGTAACATGTTCAAGAACGTTGCGCGGGTAGCACCAGGGTGTTGCCGAATTGGGTGGTCTTAGAAGGCACCTCTCTGTGATCACACTGCATGAGGGCATGAAAAAGGAAAGATGAAAAAAGCATAAAAACACTTTTCTGTTCTGATAACCTTCGAATTTCGTCGTATGGTTTTGAGTAGCCCTTAATGGTTCCACTCTGCATACCAGAGCAAGAATTACGGTCACGAAATGTGTGGGAATCAACGTCCCAAGGAAAGCAGCAGCTTCAGTGACGCACTTTATGCCGCAGACTGAGTCTTTTTCATGTCTATCCTGAGTTGCGATGAGTCTGAAATGCTTACCTCGGCTACCCACGCGAAAACCGCGTGATTTTAACGCTGGGTTCTGACCTTCATCGCTGAGGCGTCAAGAGAAGGGGCGAACTGTGGATGAGCGTGAGAGCTACGACCTTCCCATCGTGTGACACCTCGGCGGTGGCGTTGGGCAGAATTGTGGTGACATTTAATGCCAATGGAGGAAGGTTGTAGGCACCCTTGATCCATATTTCAAACTTATGCGTCGGAATGGGGGACAATTACATGATGACAATTTAAGTTTGTTGGGCAATGTACTCACTTTGCGAATGAATACAGTAGATGTTCTTCACTGCAAGCGAACAACAGCTGTGCAGCTGAGATACAAACTGCAACTTTCACTCATTCCCTAGGCCTTGACATCTCACACAGATACATCCAGCATTTGCCGCCACTTAAAAAGCACACCGACCAAGAATTACTGATCTCCAGAAGATATCGCGCTAATACCGTGTAACATCGCCTCATTCCATGATAATGATCTCATTTTAACGAGGAAGAGAGTTCCACAGTACTTCAGGTATGTACCTTCCACCTAAAGCCCTGCTGATTGATGAATACCTCCCATAAAGTTACCAAATTGAAGGAATGTTGATAATTGCGTTTCATCTGCTGTTCCAGGAAGTTCCATTTTCTACAGGATTCAAATAGTTCAAAGGGCTCTGAGCACTATGGGACTTAACATCTGAGGTCACCAGTCCCCTAGAACTTAGAACTACTTAAACCTAACTAACCTAAGGACATCACACACATCCATACCCGAGGCATTGATTCGAACCTGCGACCGTAGCGGACGCGCGGTTCCAGACTGAAGCGCCTAGAACCACTCGGCTTATATAGGATTAAAATAGGTGATTTAATGGACTAGTCGCAGTGCGTCAGAGTGCAACAGTGTTCGTTACACCTTGTATCCGTGCAGCCTTGTGAAAACAGCTATTGACATTCTCAGTGCGGCGACAGCAGCCTCGACACGGGAATGCAGGAAAAGGATAACTTTTGGTCACCGAGAATGTTGAAATAAACATCATTTGTTTTTGGTTATGGTAGCCTGAAGGGTGGACCTAAGTCGTAGTACGATAACACCATCAAAACATCACGGAACCACTTCCGGCCACAACTACACCCTCTACACACGGTGGTTTAAATGCATCATTGGTGCCTCTATGGACTCAGCGCATTGCATCGTTTGAAAAGTGGCAAAATCGTGACTCATCGGATGGCAGTACACGTCTCCAGTGAGCTATTGTCCAGTTTCTGCGTTTTCTGAGTCGTCGAAGACGTGCAGTTTAACGGGCTGTTGTAAGCAATGGCGTTTTGCGGGATACTATAACGATATGTTTACATAATGAGTATACATAAACATACAGTTATAAATGTCCCCGTTCGTCGTCTGATCAGTCGGAAGTTGCATTGCATAGGAGAGTAAATGCCTATTCAAAATATAATTATTTTGGATAGCTCAACATGAATTTCCTAAGGGACCGTAGTTTATCATGCATTTACCAGTAGAATATGGCGCGGAGAAAGTATTTCGCCGCATGCAACTTCCGTCCGAACTCGACGAAAGAATTCGTGACTGTGAACTCTCTATTTGGCACAAACATAAAGAAAATTAAATAACTTCATGAAGGAGTGAGACATAGATTCTATATTAAATAAATAGTCCATACACCAGTTCCATTTTAGTCTGAATTTATGGCAATTAATAGACGAACTTACACTGCAATGAAGGATTTAACATGGATGCCGTTTTGACTGGCACTTCTCTTAATGAAAACAATTCCTTCGACGTTTTCACATACACGTCGCACAATAAATCTACTGCTAGGCACTTTTAGTATTACACATTCACTTTTCACAAAAACAATATTATTTTTAACGATAATAATACGGCGGCAAGACATGCGCGTCCGACACAAGAGACAAGAGAAGAATGAGTAACTGTTCATCGAGAATATCTCGTACCTCAAAACAAAAAATGTGTAAAAGTGTTCTTCTTCTGTCTGTTTTTCGCGCCGCGGTTTTCAAAGTCAATAACTCACTGCATCTCTGACGGCGCTTCGACAATAAACAAGTTACGTCACAGGTCGTTCACCTTTTACATTCTCGCAACATTATTTGCTAACTGTAGCTGTTGCCGAGCGACTGCTCGATTAGTGAATGATTTAAAATGATAAGACAATCACATAATGTTACAATACCCGACTCCAAATGTCCACTGAGTGCAATATCCTTCTTAACGTTTGCTACCAGACTGGCTGGGATGAAACTACGTTCACAGACGGCACCAATACCTAACTGAGTTAAACTGATTATCACTAACAAGGCTTCACCCTCGTCTACCGTCCCCATCGGTTAGCTTCTTACAACCGCTGTTGTTACACCGTGTTGCATGGGTGCGAGTGGTACACCATTCCTTGCAGACGTGTTGGATAGTGCGAGTTAATAACCCAAAAAATCGGGAAATTTCGTTCACTGTGTGGCCATGGGCACATTCAACACGGTAGCTCGTTTCTGCCATTCTACCACGTCCCCAGTCGATTCATCTTATTACTGCTCTATTGTATACGTCCAACGCACACAGTATTTCGCTTCCATGATATCAGTCTACTTGGATGGTTACTTGACCGCCTGGTATCAGTTATACACTAACTACAGCGCTGCAAAATGACCAGCGTCCTCTTGTAAGGGCGTGACCTACGTTTTCTTCCAGTGAGCTTACTTCAGACGGTTACTACACACCTGAACTGTTGGCTATGATGTGGCTACTTATCCCGAAAAATTCACTCTTTCGATTTCAGTTACAATGATTGCTTTAAATTTACATCATTCGTCTTTCACGCACTTTTCAACTGCATTCTGTCGTCTTTATTGACCGTTTTTCCAACAGCTTTACTTGCAGTTGGCTGGTGAACATAAATTTATGTAAGCACACCTACAACACACTGTAACTGATGACAGATAACAACAACAGATCATACTAACTAGCAACAGATGTGTTTGCTTTCGGTTATCGAGAGAAAAAGAAATAGAACAGCAAATATACACTAAGTTGGTCTAAAGTGATATTGTGACGTTTTCGTCTGATCATACAGTGGTTTCCAGAGCCTAAAGATTAAACAACACATATACGAGTATGTGGCCTTATCTACTGACGGATGGTCCATACTACAGTAGAGAAAGTCTCAATGGGAACCGACACACAAATACATGCTAAGACGAAATAGGTACACCACGAAGGAATTATCTGAATGGGATTGAAATCGGTAGATGTAACGTACGTGTACTGACAAACAAATGATTACAATTTCAGAAAACTGGACGATTTAGTCAAGAGATAGAGCTTAACTAATTGAGCAAGTCAACAAAGCGTTGTTCCATCTCTGGCTTTTATGCAAGCAATTGTTCGACTTGTCAATGGTCGATAGAGTTGTTGGATGTTCTCCTGAGTGTATCATGCCGAATTCTGTCCAATTGGCCCATTAGATCGTCAAAATCCTGGCCTGCCATAATGCTCTGGCGACCTTGTTGGCCAAGGCAAGTATTGGCGAGCACGAAGACAAGCAAGCAGTAGAAACTCTCGACCTGTGCGGGCGGGCATTATCTTGCTGAAATGTAAGCCCATGGTGGCTTGCCGTGAAGGACGCCAAACGGGGCGTAGAATATCGTCGACGTAACGCTGTGCTGCAAGGATGCCTCGGATGGCAGCCGGCTACGAAATGAATAGCTGCTTGTGGAGCAGTATTGCGGATGACAGTCATGTAAGTATCCCACCGCTGTCCGGGACATCTCCAGATATGTCTTCACTGGTCATGGGCGCTCAGTCTGAAGCAGGACTGGTTCAAATGGTTCAAATGGCTATAAGCACCATGGGACTTTACTTCTGAGGTCATCAGTCTCCTAGAACTTAGAACTACTAAGGACCTAAGGACATCACACACATCCATGCCCGAGGCACGATTCGAACCTGCGACCGTAGCGGTCGCGCGGTTCCAAACTGAAGCGCTTAGAACAGCACGGCCACACTGGCCGGCTAAGCAGGACTCTTCAGTGATGAGTTCTGCTCTGAACTGAGCCCCAGTGACCAGCTAAAATGTGTCTGGGGACAGCCCAGACAGCGGTGGTACACCAACTCGTCTGTCACTCGCCATACTGTCTGACAAACAGGAATGATTGTCTGGGATGCCATTTCATTTCATAGCATCACCGCCTTTGTTGTCATCGGCGGCACCCTTACAGAACAACGGTACGTCGACGATATCCTACTCCCCATTTTGTTGCCCTTCATAGCAAGCCATCCTGGGCTTACATTTCAGCAAGATAACGCCCGCCCGTACACGGCTCGAGTTTCTACTGATCGTGCTTAGCCTACCTTTACCGGCAAAGTCACCGGATCTTTCTGCAACTGAGAACGTTTGTGGCGTTATGGGCAAGTCTCAGCAACCGTCTCGGGATTCAGACGATCTAACGCACCAGTTGGACAGAATTTGGCATGATAACCCGCAGGAGAACGTCTAACAATTCTATCAATCAAAGCCAACCCCAGTAACTGCTTGCATAAGGACCAGTCGTGGATGGTCCAGCAAGCTGTCGGAACCGTGATACGCAGAATCAGTGATGTATTTTGTTCCAAAGACGGACAAAGAAGCTATTAATCAGGTGGTCATAATGCTTTGGCTCAGTACGAATGATCTAATGGGTAACGTCGGAGGCTCCATGAGCCTGTTCGTAGACGACACTGTTTTATATAAGAAGATAGCGATACCAGAAGTCTGTACCGCATTGCAAAGGCAGGATGATAGGTGCACGGACTAGTAGTTGACCCTAAATGAATATTACGCATTGTAGAGACATAGGCGAAGAAATTCACTACTGCTCGATTATAGTTTTGGTGTCACAAGATTGGGTAGTAACAGTCGGAAAATACCTAGGAACAACCATTCGGAGCAGCCTAAATTTGAACAGTCACATAGATTAAACCGTTGGAAAAACAGATGGCAGGTCAAGACTCGTTAGAAAAAACCGTAAGAAATCAGAATTTATACACGAAAAGACTGATTTAAGAAAACAGTTGTTCCACCGATTCTTGAGCATTGCTCATGAGTGTGATACCATTACCAGGTTGCATTAATAGAAGAGGCTGAGAAAATACAACAGAGAGTGGCGCAGTTCATCACGGGATGAGAGTACGACAGCGTTACAAGATGTCCGAGAAACTCCAGTGGCTACCAGATAGGCGTTGTGCGTCAGAGAGAGCGTATGTCCTGGGAAATGGCCTCGTTTTCAACGGGACATTAAACACAAATCTCCTCCTCCTCATCGTAGTTACAGAGTAACTTGTCCTAACGGAGCTATCGGTTTACTGTCATATACTACAAGCTAGTCTGAGTAACCCGACCTAATGGCTCTAACAATTCACTGTAATATAGTACAATTTAGTGTATGGCATCGAATTGATAGCTGCACTAGGCTCTGTAACTACGACGTATTATCTGAAGACGGGTGACATTGCCCGAAACCTGTCATTTTGAAATAATCAGCGATCGACAGTCATAAAAATAAGCCTATTTTTGTCAAGTGTCACCATGCAGACAAGAGCGTGCTCAGCGAGCTGTAGTGGAGGACAGTAGACCCCATTTCCGCACTAATCCGAACGTAGTTTTCCCGTCCAACCCGCTTTATATTCAGAAATTCTTAACAAGTTATATAGATTAATATCTTCTTTTGCGACGAGAATAAAAGTCTAATAAAGACCAAATGCGTTATGTTTTACTTTAGAATATCTGCAGTAGTCAGGTTTCGTTTTGTATTTGTTTCCTACGTCATTCTTAACGTTCTTCTTCACATATGTGTTAGACTTTTGCACACAGCAGTTTCGCTGACACAAAGTGCATTCGAAATAGTGGTGCCTGTACTTTTCAGAAGTTCAACGCAATATTCCATGCTAGCATGTCCGAAGGAACTTCCCATCGTACTTCTTAATAACACAGGCACCGCTATGTCGTATTTATTCGCCAATACCAGGCTCTCGATCTTCAGTAAATATGTCCTCGCTGGACGGGAATATACGTAACAATGTTGTGACAATGGAACGACGACACATGGAAGTTTGATTCGTGCACGGATAGCCGAAGTGGTTAAGGTGACTCGTAGCATAACGTGGGAAATCCGGATTCGAGTCTGGCACAAATTTTCATTGTCGTCATTGCAGTATACAGCCGTCTGTGGATACATTCCCTGTGCAAAATAATTTCCATTTGTATGTTTTGTAGAAGCACTGACAACTCGCCATTTCGTGTACTTTTGTATTAACCTATATGACTTGTGTAACTGCAACTGCGGAAAAAGATGACTTAAAACAAAGAGGGCATCATGTATCAAATACACTGACAGATCAAAATCATCCACACACCTATTAGTGGACATCAATGTGAGTTGTGTCAACTCTCCTCCGTTATGACGAGTTGAACTATGCTGGAGACACTTTCAATGAGGTGTGGATAAATGGCACCCAATTCTTCCTCAAGGGCCGAAACCGAGAAGGTAGTGACGTTGGACGCAGGAGTCTGGAGTAAAGTCGAAGTTCTAACTCATCCCAAAGGTATTCCATTGGGTTCAGGACGGAACCCTGAGTAGGCTAGTCCATTTCAAGAACGATACTCTTCACAAACTATTGCCTCACATATGCTGCTTCACGACAGCGTCGATTGTCACGCTGATACAAACACCACCGTCTCCCAACTGTTCCTTCACCGAACGCAGTACACGATGTTGCAAAATGTGTTTATCCTTACCGCATTTAGTGTTTTCCTAAGCGCAATAAGAGGATCACGCCCTAACCACGAAAAACACCCCATACCGTAACACCACTTCCTATGTACTTTAATGTTGGCACTGCACATGATGGCAGATAACGTTTTCCAAAAAACATTCCATCGGGTAGCCACAGACTATAGCGTGATTCGTCGCACAGACTATAGCGTGATTCGTCGCTCCAAATCACTCGTTTCCGATCACATATTGACCAGTAGCGTTGCTGTTTACACTACATCAAACGTCGCTTAATACTGACCACAGAAATGTGTGGCTTATGAGCTATTCGACCATTCTATCCCATTCGATGTAATCCTATATGCACAGTCATTGGACTGCTGGTAGTACTTTTGGGTCTCACGAGTCATTCCTTCCACTGATTTCATGCGGATTTGTTAGAGACACAACCGGCAATGTTGGGCGGTCCGTGCCGCCAACACGTGAGATCTTCCTGTCTTTGGTTCAGCTGCGGTTGTTCTTCCGCGTTTCCGCTTCACAGTCGTATCACCAGCAGCCAACTTGGACAACTTTAAAAGGGTTGACAAATCTTTGTTGTATTTTTTTTTTACTGACAACACAATACTCCCTGATTACTTTTATATTGGCAGCTCCACCTCTCGTGATATCTAGTGTTCAGTCCCGCAATACATAGGGCTGTACGAATACTGAATATATGGATTTCCTCAAATTGCTTACGTGATGATGAAGCAAAAAAAAAAAAAAAAAAAAGTGTCATGCACAAACGTAGGTACCGCCCGCAGACGACAAAGTGACTATTAGAAATTACTGTACAGATAATCTTCCACTGACCGATACCATTTGCTTTATTACCAGCTTCACTCTAGAGGCGTATCCATCTTCAGATACTCATTGCGCATCCAAGTTACACTACTTTGTGTTGACAATAGCGTTGAACGGAGCTTTCAACCTTTAAAGTGTTGCCCTCAGGGCAATGAATATCTTAAAATACTATCGTCTGTAGAGTGAAACTTCGAGGGCCTGATGAAAAAGTAAGGCCTTCGAACTTTATGTATGAAAACGATTAAAGGTTTTTAAATGTGAAAACGATTAAAGGTTTTTAAATAAAACAAACGTTTTTAACGTTCTACATCTTTATTCTTCTTATCTACATATTTATTTCTGAACTGGCGACGAACACATTTCTCCCAATGAGAGATCAGTTCGATACTGCCAATGCAGAATGTTGACGGAGCCAGGACGTCATCTCTGCTTGCACACCTTCGTCACCATCGAAGGTGTTCTGTACGCTTAGGAAGCAGAAGAAAACTGGATGGGCCAAATCGGAACTGCATGGAGGATGATCGATGGCAGTGAACCCAAGGC